>NW_016107354.1:8113388-8117386 GCF_001604975.1 Cebus imitator
TTTTTAAGATGGGGTTTTGCCATGTTGCCCAGGCTGGTCTCGAACTCCTGAGCTCAGGCAATCCAACCACCTCAGCCTCCCAAAGTACTAGGATTACAGGCATGAGCCACGGCACCCAGCCAGATCTACAGTCTTTACCCAAGAGATGACATAGCACATTGTGTGAAGCATTGAAACCATTTAGGTTTTCTGTAATCTGCTGAGTTGTATTGAACTCCTGAAATGCTGGAGTTGGAAAAACCCTAAAAATAGAAAACTTTCACAAAATTGTGCAGAATTAACTGCAGGCGCTTTTGAAAATCAAAGATTCTTGGGTCTCATCCCAGGCCTGTTAAATCAGAATCTTCAGGAAAATAGGCATTTTTCCAATGTTCTGCTAAGATGTATATACAAGGCTGGGCACAGTGGTTCACACCTGTAATTCCAGCACATTGGGAGCCTGAGGCAGGAAGATTTCTTGAGCGCAGGAGTTTGAGACCAGCCAGGGCAACATAGCAAGAGTCCATCTCAACTATTTAAAAAAAAAATGTGGTCCGGCACGGTGGCTCAGGCCTGTAATCCCAGCACTTTGAGAGGCTGAGGCAAGTGGCTCACTTGAGGCCGGGAGTTTGAGACCAGCCTGGCCAACATGGTGAAACCCTATCTCTACTAAAAATACAAAAATTAGCCAGGTGGGGTGGTGCATGCTTATAATCCCAGCTACCAGGGGGGTTGAGGCAGGAGGATCACTTGGACCTGCGAGGTGGAGGCTCTGGTAAGCCAAGATCACACCACAGCGCTCCAGCCTGGACAACAGAGCAAAAATCTATCTCAAAAAAAAAAAAAAAAAGTTTATACCACCATCCTGACCCAAGTTGGCAATAATAATTTAAATACTGGTTCTGTATTTAAATTATTCTAGATTTAAATACAGTACCAGTATTTAAATCTAGAAATCACCAATTTAGTTGATACACCTCGTTTGAGGGAAGGAACTGAGGCTTGGAGCACAATTGTGACTTTCATATTGTCCTATTGTTGGTTAATGACAGGACAGCCATTACAACTGCAGCCTTTTCACTGTACCCCACTTTCTTTACCTTTCCATACGAAATGTCTCTGACAGAGCCTTCTCAGAGGGCTTGCACATTACCTCATTTACTAGGGAAATACAGAGGAGCTCGGAAACTACACTCTGAAGTATGTGCCAGATTTTGGTTGGAAGGAATGACTTCCCCTGCTTTTGCCCAGTTAAGTGTCTTGCTGTGTTTTTCAGTTGGTAAGTCACATAGAAGAGATGCTCCAGACAGCCTACAACAAGCTCCACACGTGGCAGTCACGGCGTCTGATGAAGAAAACGTGAGGTGGCCATGATGCTCACAGGTTTTGTGAGATTGAGAGAACTATGACCTGCAGCAACTCTGGAAACCTGGCCTGACAGACAAGCAGATGACCTCACAGGAGTGATAAGAAACATCTGCTCCACGCCGACTCCCAGAGCTGATGCTATTGTACTTGCACATTGGGGACTGAAAGGAAAGAAGGGACTAAATGCTGGGGAGGTAAATTAAGGCAGAACCAAATGAGCTAAGTTGCAAATATATATATATATATACACACACATATATATGTACATGTGTATGTACATATATATTTTAAAAGACTGTTTACTGCAGTTACTCAGGAACTGCTTTTGATTCACATTAAGCTGCTTTCAGAAATTAAAAAAAAAAACACTTTTTTAAAGGGTGCATTGATAAAATCTGAGGTTTTTTGGTGGTTATTTTGTTTTTTTCTGTGTAAATTTTTTTCCTAAGTTTATGGCACAGGGTAGACCTTAAGTATTTCTCCTGCATCCTTCATCCTCCACCCTCCATTGGATCCTCAAGTTTTACTGAATTCCAATTATACCTTACATCAGCAAATTAAAAAGTATACTTTAAAATAAAGCAAAGGGATACTGTTGCTCAACCATCAGGAAACAGTTGTCAGAAGACATCATTGGTCCTGTGTTTCCTACGGAAATAAGAAACAATAAATATTGCACTGAATGTTTGTGGTTTGGAGTCCCTGAATAATAAAGAAGGGACATATTTGCAGAAAGTTGCATAGGGTTTTTAATGCAGAATTTTGTCAGAAGACAATGGCGCTGCATGTTTTTCTTTGAGTGCAAATGTACATTGCTAAGATTTTTTTTAAGATGGCATGTGCTTTGAAAAGAGGATATTGCATTTTTAAGAGTTTAAAAATCTTATGAGTGAGAAATATAAAAGAAACTTATTTTCATCTCTTTAGAAGAAATAAAAGATGTTTCTCATATCTCCTTTTCTCTAGTATTTGACTGTTACTGTCCTTGGCGAATCGATAATCATTGCATAGTGACTGAAAAGCCTAAGTGCAAAAAAAAAAAAAAAAAAAGATATGTTCTTGTTTCTGGAATTCGTGCCATATTTTGTTCCTGATGGGATCAACTTACTGTTTATCTAAGACTTTAGATGTCTTGTATTAAAAATTACACAAAAAAAGTAAAACTTTTTATACTTACTCTTTTAACTCTAACACATCTCTGGTTTCTCATTATGTGTGAATTTACTTGGGTGGGCTGGCTAAGAACTGTTCATCTTATTTTAGGCCACATTACAAGCTGGTTATCCTTCATGTAAGGACTGCTACAGGTCAGAACCTAAGCCAGGCATGGTAGCACATGCCTGTAGTTCCAGCTACTTGGGAGGCTGAGGTAGGTGGATCACTTGAGGTCAGAAGTTCAAAAGACCAGACTGGGCAACATAGTGAGACTTCATCTCTTTTTTTACAGGAAAAAAAAAATTATCGAGACCTTGAACTGGTAAAGGGAAAGAGGCCACGTCATTTCCTGCCTTCAGTCTTCCCATTTCTCTTTCAGATCGGTATAGTAACAGTATAATCCCTTAAAAGATATACTTTCACAAAGTCAAATTGCTTTCAAATATGTTATTGCCACAGTGGAGCAAATAGAAAAATGATTGAAATAAAAAATATGTCTGTTGGGAAAGGCAGACATAAATAAAATGTTCTGTTAGGCCAGGCGCAGTGGCTCACACCTGTAATCCTAGCACTTTGGGAGGCCGAGGCGGGAGGATCACCTGAGGTTAGGAGTTCGGGACCAGCCTAGCCAACAGGGTGAAACCCCATCTCTACTAAAAATACAAAAATTAGCCAGGCATGGTGGCGCATGCCTGTAATCCCAGCTACTAGGGAGGCTGAGGCAGGAGGATCACTTGAACCTGGTAGGTGGAGGTTACAGTGAGCCAAAATTGTGCCACTGCACTCCAGCCTGGGCAGCAGAGTGAGACTTCATCTAAAAAAAAAGAAGGGCAGGGCGCAGTGGCTTACGCCTGTAATCCCAACACTTTGGGAGGCTAAGGTGGGCAGATCACCCGAGGTCAGGAGTTCAAGACCACCCTGACCAACATGGAGAAACCCCGTCTCTACTAAAAATACAAAATTAGCTGGGAGTGGTGGTTCATGTCTGTAATCCCAGCTACTCGGGAGGCTGAGGCAAGAGAATGGCTTGAACCCAGGAGATGGAGGTTGCGGTGAGCTGAGATTGCGCCATTGCACTCCAGCCTGGGCAACAAGAGTGAAACTTCATCTCAAAAAAAAAATGTTCTATTGAGTGCTATGTTGAAGATTAAGTTGTAAACTGGGCATGGTGGGTCACACGTGTAATCCCAGCACTTTGGGAGGCCAAGGCAGGAGGATCACTTTAGCTCAGGAATTCAAGAACAGCCTGGACAACAGCAAAAACTCATCTCTAGTAAAAATTTTAAAAGTGGCCGGGCGCGGTGGCTCAAGCCTGTAATCCCAGCACTTTGGGAGGCCGAGGCGGGTGGATCACGAGGTCAGGAGATCGAGACCATCCCGGTCAACATGGTGAAACCCCGTCTCTACTAAAAATACAAAAAAATTAGCTGGGCATGGTGGCGCGTGCCTGTAATCCCAGCTACTCAGGAGGCTGAGGCAGGAGAATTGCCTGAACC
>NW_016107354.1:8117886-8127411 GCF_001604975.1 Cebus imitator
GCCCAGCTAATGTTTTGTATTTTTAGTAGAGACGGGGTTTCACCATGTTGACCAGGATGGTCTCGATCTCTTGACCTCGTGATCCACCCGCCTCGGCCTCCCAAAGTGCTGGGATTACCGGCTTGAGCCACCGCGCCTGGCCTTTAGCTAAGTCTTGAAGGTTGAATAAGATTTTGTGAGAGAAGAAAGTCATCTAGCATGATGGTGTGAAGGTTTGAAAGACTGAAATACGTTAGGAGAACAGGAAAAATGTGTTAGATTGGAGAGTTGGGAGTGACAAGGCTTGGAAAACCATTTTAATTCAGGTTGTCAATGGCCTTGTATGCTAAAGTAAAATACTCAGACCTTACCTATTAGGCATGGGAGACTTAGGAGAAAATTTTAAGCAAGTTGCATTTATGGAGGTTTTTTCTGGTGGTGGAGGGTGAGGCAGGGGTTAAATAACTTGGCAATTAGGACAGACTTAGAAGACTTTTGGAATAAGCCACACAGGAAATGGTCTACATTAAAATGAAGTCCTGGTGAATAGAAAGGGCCTTAGTAGTATGTGTGACCAATTCATTGGGAGCAAAGGAAGCAAGGGTGATTTCACCAGTGACACCTGTGAATTTCATTTCTAGCTTGCACTTGAAATATTTGAGCCTTGGATTCCTTTAACAATTCTAGCTTGCATTTGAAATATTTGAGCCTTGGATTCCTTTAACACTTCTAGCTTGCATTTGAAATATTTGAGCCTTGGATTCCTTTAACAATGAACTTTGGCAGCTGCATAGGCCTTTTATGGCCCTTCACCTTCTCATAGTGGAAAATAATAGCACCACTGATGGTTGAGGGCTGCCATAAACCAGCACTGTGCCAAACACTTTTTCTGCTGTATCTCACTTCATTCCCACAGCTGAAGAAGCAAGTAGATAATACAACATTTTGTACAGATAAGAAATGGTTTAGAGGTTAAGTAATTTATTCAAATTCACACAGCCAGTAAGTGTCAGAGCTAGGATTTACCCTAAACCGCTAAGGTTTCTCTAGTCTGGAGAAGGGATGTTTGTGAAGTTTCAAGTTTTTATTCCTCAGCCCAGGCTTCCATTGCCTAGTTTTTCCTTTAACTCCTTTGTCATTTCTGCCTCTGACTCTGTTCTTTGCTTTACTTGTGTCAAATCATATTATGGGGTTAGTCTGCCTAGTAGGTCCGTGAGCCCAGAGGGCTATAAAATGTAATAATGTAACAAAAGCATGTCCTGCCTTAGGAGAATGAGTCTTTTCTGGAAAGAAAGTAGTGTTACTCTGCTTTAGACATAATTACAAAGATGAGCAAGGTACCTTATAAAATCCACTTTAGGATGGAAAACAAAAGAATGTTTTAATATCTATAACTAGAAAGGTAACCCCACCCATCCAGCCTGAGAGTTTAATCCAGAAAGTGATTTCCTGTTGCATATACCATCTCTCTAGTGCTGACAGTGTCTGGAATGGGAAGCTGCGTGTTTCAAACTTAGGTTTGCTGTCTCCAGTGTCAAGACTTGCATGGGATTCCTTAGGATTACCTCTGCCCTTTCCCAATTTAGCTCCTGCAGGACTCAGCTGTTTTCCCAGTTCTTGAGGCCAGGGGAGTCTTAGTTATTTTCAGCTGTTAAAATCTCCAGACCTGGAATATTGCCTGGAACCTGATTCAGGAGTGATCAGCCTGAGTTAGTATAGTAGTCCATCTCCTTGTTTGGGTGTATATTAAAGTCACAGAAGAGACTGGAAATCTTGTCGTCTCGTGGCTTTCAAACTGTAACTGCAGAACTCTGTTTTCATAATCTTTTACAGAATCCCTAATACATAAGACAAAATGGAATTGTGCCTGTTGAGGTGGAACCGGAGATCCAGCTCCTTCCTCTACCCCACCCCATCAAACTACAACAACATGAAAAATCAATACCCTCTGGCCACGTGGCAACCTGCTGTGTTTGTTGGGACGCCTGATACCAAGAGTGGGCTGAGGTTGAAGTGTAAGATAAGTAAGAGTTTATCTGTGGATAGAAACGGATAGCACGATGGTAGACTTAAATCCAACAATCAACAATTACATTAAATGTAAACAGATGGAACACGTGGATTAAAAAACAAGAAAACAAGACTAGGCCAGCTGCAGTGGCTTATGCCTATAATCCCAGTACTTTGGGAGGCCGAGGTGGGTGGATCATGAGGTCAAGAGATCGAGACCATCCTGGCCAACATGGTGAAACCCCATGTCTACTAAAAATACAAAAATTAGCCGCACATGGTGGTGTGCGCCTGTAGTCCCAGCTACTCAGGAGACTGAGGCAAGAGAATCGCTTGAACCCAGGAGGCGGAGGTTGCAGTGAACTGAGATTGTGCCATTGCACTCCAGCCTGGGAAACAGAGAGAGACTCTGTCTAAAAAAAAGGCTAAACTATACACTAGCTATAGTCACAGAAATGTCTATGTCTATACTTAGTGGCTTTGCCTTTCCATCAGATGTCAGTTTCCTAGGTTTTAGAGTTCAAAGGCCTTTATTACTCTAAAATCTACTTCTCTGGTCCTATTAGCTAAGTAGTGAACAGAGACGGTGAAAAAGGATGACACAGATTATTGCCCATTAATGTTCATTTAAAAAATTATAGGCTGGTACGGTGGCTCACACCTGTAATCCCAATGTTTTTGAAAGCTGAGGCAGGAGGATCCCTTGAAGTCAGGAGTTCAAGACCAGCCTGGGCAATGTTGTAAGACCCTCTATCTCTACCAAAAAAAAAAAAAGAAAGAAATTAGCCAAATGTGATGGTGCTCACCTATAGTCCTAGCTACTTAGGAAGCTGAGGCAAGAGGATCACTCAAGGCTCAGTGAGCTACAGGCCGGGCATAGTGGCTCACGCCTGTAATCCCACTACTTTGAGAGGCCAAGGCAGGTGGATCACATGAGGTCAGGAGTTCAAGACCAGCCCGGCCAACATGGTAAAATCCTGTCTCTACCAAAAAATACAAAAATTAGCCGGGCATGGTGGTAGGCACCTGTAATCCCAGCTGTTAGAGGGGCTGAGGGAGGAAAATCGCATGAATCCAGGAGGCAAAGGTTGTAGTGAGCTGACATGTGCCTCTACACTCCAGCCTAGATGACATAGTGAGACTCCCATCTCAAAAAAAAAAAAAAAAAAAGGTTTAGTGAGCTATGATTGTACCACTGAACTCCATCCTGGGTGACAGATAAAGATCCTGCCTCTCAAGAAGAAAATTATATACATAGTGAAAGCATAATTCATAGGCCTTTTTTTCCTGAGGTTTGAATAAGTACTGAAGTCTATAAAATAGAAAGTGTCTCTGTACCATTACTTCCAAGTCTTTGCTGAGGTAATGGTCAGTGCATCTTCTTCTGGACATTTTTCTATGCACATAAATTCTTTTTCTAACCTGCAACCTGAGATTTTTTTTTTTCTTCTTCTTCTTTTTTTTTTTTAGACAGAGTCTTACTCTGTCTCCCAGGTTGGAGTGCAATGGTGCAATCTCAGCTCACTGCAACCTCTGCCTCCCAGGTTCAAGCAATTCTCCTGCCTCAGCCTTCCAAATAGCTGGGATTACAGGCGCCTGCCACCATGCCAGGCTAATTTTTTTATATTTTTAGTAGAGACGGGGTTTTGCCATGTTACCCAGGATGGTCTCGATCTCTCATGATCCACCCGCCTCAGCCTCCCCAAGTGCTGGGATTACAGGCATGAATCACCGCACCTGGCAACCTGAGATTTTTCTAACAAAGAGATACCTGTGCACCTAGACATTCCCTTTAAGATAATCCTTTTGGGCTGGTCGTGGTGGCTCACACCTGTGATCCCAGCACTTTGGGAGGCCAAGGCGGGCAGATCACCTGAGGTCAGGAGTTCGAAGACCATCCTGATCAACATGGAGAAACCCTGTCTCTATTAAAAATACAAAAAAATTAGCTGGTCGTGATAGCGCATGCCTGTAATCCCAGCTACTTGGGAGGCTGAGGCAGGAGAATCACTTCAACCCAGGAGGAAGAGGTTGCAGTGAGCCGAGATCATGCCATTGCACTTCAGCCTGGGCCACAAGAGTGAAACTCTGTCTCAAAAAAAAAAAATAGTAATAATCCTTTTAGCTGGGCATAGCGAAATGCACCTGTGGTCAGGAGGTAGGTAGGAGAATCACTTGAGCCCAGGAGTTTGAGGTTGCCATGAGCTATAATCATCACTGTACTCCAGTCTGGGTGACAGCTAGAACCTGCCTCTTAATTTTTTTTTTTTTAAGTTTTTAAAATTAGAAAATGACCAGGCATGGTGGCTCTCACCTGTAATCCTAGCACTTTGGGAGGCCAAGGCAGGTAGATCCCTTGAGCCCAAAAGTTTGACACCAGGCTGGGCAACATGGTGCAACCCCTTTTATATAAAAAAAAAAAAAAAAAAATTAGCCAGGCATGGTGGCATGTGCCTGTGGTCGCAGCTACTCAGGAAACAGGAGATGGAGGTGGGAGGATAGCTTGAGCCTGGGAGGTCCAGGCCGCAATGAGCTGTGGTCATGCCACTGCACTCCAGCCTGGGTGACAGAGGAAGACCCTATCTCTAAATAAATAAATGAATAAAAAGATAATCCTCGGGGCCGGGCGCGATGGCTCAAGCCTGTAATCCCAGCACTTTGGGAGGCCGAGGCGGGTGGATCACGAGGTCAAGAGATCGAGACCATCCTGGTCAACATGGTGAAACCCCGTCTCTACTAAAAATACAAAAAATTAGCTGGGCATGGTGGTGCGTGCCTGTAATCCCAGCTACTCAGGAGGCTGAGGTAGGAGAATTGCCTGAACCCAGGAGACGGAGGTTGCGGTGAGCCGAGATCGTGCCATTGCACTCCAGCCTGGGTAACAAGAGCGAAACTCCATCTCAAAAAAAAAAAAAAAAAAAAAAAAAAAAGGCTAATCCTTAACAAAGAGGCTCATATTCTTAGAGAAGAATCCATTAGTGATCCTATTTCTTTAAGCCAAGTTCTTGTAAATTTTGGTCCTACACATTTGTATCTACTTCTGGCACTTGGTTATTCTTTTTTTAAAATTTTATTATTTTTTTTGACATGGAGTCTCACTCTGTCACCCAGGCTGGAGTGCAGTGGCACAATCTCAGCTCACTGCAACCTCTGCCTCCTGGGTTCAAGCTATTCTCATGCTTCAGCCTCCTGAGTAGCTGGGATTACAGGCATCTGCCACCACACCCAGCTATTTTTTGTATTTTTAGTAGAGATGGGGTTTTGCCATGTTGGCCTGGTTGGTCTTGAACTTCTAACCTCAAGTGATCTACCCGCCTCAGCCTCCTAAAGTGGATTACAGGCATGAGCCACCATGCCCGGCCACCTGGTTATTCTTGAGAACAGGTTATACCTGTGCTGAATACATGTCCTTGAGACTTCACATATATCAACCAGATCCTTATTGTCCTTGAACATTTAGACCTGCAGAGTAAGGAATAGAGAGAAAGTCAAGTGTTCTGATGGACACTTCACAGGATTTATCCACATTCCTGCAGCAATAGGCCCATGAAATAGCATGTGTTGGATGCTGTACTTTGGTCCTAGACTGTTTTGGTTCAAATCTTACCTGCCTAAAACACTAGCTATGAACCATTTACTTAATATGTGCCTTCATTTCTCCATCTACAAAATAGGCCTAGTAGTAGCATTTAACTGATAGGGTTGTTGTGAGGATAGCTGAGGTGTCTATAAGCCACTTAGAGCAGAGTCCAGCACACAGCAAGTGCTATACAAGTGTTTGCTATAATTAATGTTGATAAGGCTTCCCCCAGCCACGTAGTAAATACTGCTGCACCTTCTTGATTTTATTGTTTAACTTTCGAAAACTAAATGGAGGAATATCCCTCAAAGGAAATTAAAGTGCTTTCTTCTGTGCTTTTATTTTCCCCCCAAAACCTGCGCGTATTTGATTTTCTTAGATCATCTTTACTAGATTGATTAGTAGACACTTTTTTGTGGTGATCTGCATTCACCAAATTATGAGCTCTTTTGTTTTATTTTTGAAACAGGGTCTCACACTGTCGCCCAGGCTGTAGTGCAGCCACATGATCATAGCTCACTGCAGCCTCAAACTCTTGGGCTCAAGGGATCCTCCCAGCTTAGCCTTAGCTAGGACTCCAAGTTCACACCACCATGCCTGGTGAATTTTTAAAAATTTTTTTCATAGAGATGGGGTCTCACTGTGTTTACCAGGCTGACCTTGAACTGCTGGGCTCAAGCAATCCTCCTGCCTCAGCTTCTGGAAAGTGCTGGGATTACAGGTATGAGCCACTGCACTCGGCTTAGTTTTTCTTTAAACAGAAGTTGGGATCAAACTTGAGTTAAAAGAAAAAGCCATTTAGATTATGCTGAGTTACCAGGAGAGCAACCTTGAAACTTGATTCAATAGTGCACAGGGTTTATCTTCAAAACAAGGTCACTAACAGGTTTCAGTTAGCATGTCCTAAATATGGTGGTTTGACATTATAACAGTTACATATCACAATTATAGCTTAGGTAAGACGGAATTTCCTTAAAAAAATACAATAGTGATCCATTTTCTGTGTCAGATGAATAGATTAAGAAAAGTCTAACTTATACGATGAATCACTCAAGATCTATAGGTGAGCTGCATGGATTCAAATTCCAGCCCTGCCACTTACCAGCTGGCTAGCTGTGTGATTACTTAATCTCTCCATGCTTCAGTTTATCTTTCTTTCTCTCTTTTTTTTTTTTTTTTTAAAGGGGCTATGTCTGCCTCTGTGGCCCAGGTTGGAGTGCAGTGGCACAATCACAGCACTGCAGCCTCGGCCTCCCCGACTCAAGCAGTCCTCCTACCTCAGCCTCTGAGTAGCTAGGACTACAGGCTCATGCCACCATGCCTGGCTAATTTTTGTAATTTTTGGAGAGACAAGGTCTTGCCATGTTGCCCAGACTGGTCTTGGACTCCTGGGCTCAAACAATCCACCTGCCTCGGCTTCTCAAAGTGCTGGGATTACAGGCATGAGCCAATGCATCCTCTTTCTTTGTCTGTCTCTCTCTTTCTCTCTCCTCCCACTTCAGTTTCTTAATTTGTAACGTGACCATAATAGTAGTAGTACTTACAGATTTACTGTGATGGTTAAATGAGCTAATAAATGTAAGTGGTTAGAATAGTGCCTGGCTCAAAATGAGCATTTAATAAATGTTCTTTCTATCATTTATTAATATTACAGCCATATATCACTTAACAATGAGGAATTGTTCTGATAAATGCATCATTAGATGAATTCATTACTGTACAAGCATCACAGAGTGTACTTAAACAAAGCATTCCTCCCACCTCATCCTCCCAAAGTGTTGTAGGCTATGCCTCCTGGATGGTGTAGCCTACAACACATAGAGGCTGTATGGTATAGCCTATTGATTCAAGGCTATAAACCTATACAGCATGTTACTATGCAGAATAGTGTGAGGAAATAGTAACACAAGAATAAGTATTTGTGTATCTAAACATATGAAACGTACAGTAAAAGTATGGTACAGTATTATAACCTTATAGGATCACCCTTGTATATGCAGTCCACTGTTGACCAAACATTATGAGGTTCATGACTCTATTATTATTACTTACCATTACCAGGCTTCAGTTCAAAGCTTATTGACATAGGCTGCCATATAATAACAACATTGGTAAAAAGCTGAGGTGGAGATCAAGGGAAAGAAACTATTATTAGATAGTTTACTTCTATCTACTATCTATTAGATCTCTGTCGAATATTTGCCATGCTATATGACGATTCTTATTTCATCCTCACGATTCAATCAATAATTATGAAGCTACTGTGCATCAATCTACAGCTTTCTCCTTGTAACGTCTCAAGTTGACTGTGCACAGTGGCTCACGCCTGTAATCTCAGCACTTTGGGAGACCAAGGCAGGCAGATCACCTGAGGTTAGGCGTTCAGGACCAGCCTGGCCAACATGGTGAAATGGCGTCTCTACTAAAAATACCAAAATTAGCCAGGCATGGTGGCTCAAGCCTGTAATCCTAGCTACTCAGGAGGCTGAGGCAGGGGAATTACTTGAACCCGGAAGGCAGACGTTGCAGTGAGCCGAGATTGCACCACTGCACTCTAGCCTGGGCCAGAGAGTGAGACTCCCTCTCTTTTTATTTATTTATTTTTTATTTATTAATTTTTTTTTAAGAGAGACGGGGTCTCACCAAGTTGGTCAGGCTGGTCTTGAACTCCTGACCTTATGGTCCGCCCACCTCAGCTTCCCAAAGTGCTGGGATTACAGGCGTAAGCCACTGTGCCCGGCCGAGGCTCCCTCTCAAAAATAAATAAATAAATAATAAAGTCTCAAGTTATTGGTCAGATGTAGTGGGTGGCTTTATGCCTGTAATTCCAGCACTTTGGGAGGCCATGACAGGCAGATCACTTGAAACCAGGAGTTTAAGACCAACCTGGGCAATATGGCGAGACCCCATCTCTACAAAAAATAAAAATTAGCCAGGTGTGGTGGTACATGCCTATAGTCCCAGCTACTCCAGAGGCTGAGGTAGAAGGATCGCTTGACTTGGGAAATTGAGGCTGCAGTGAGCCATGAGCATGCACTTTAAGCTGGTCAACAGAGTGAGACCCTGTGTTAAAAGTAAAAATAAAAAGCCTCAGGTTATTAAAAAGCACTGTCCTGGCCAGGCACGGTGGCTCACGCCTGTAATCCCAGATCTTTAGGAGGCCAAGGCAAGCACGTCACTTGAGGTCAGGAGTTTGAGAACAGCCTGGCCAACATGGCAAAACCCCATCTCTACTAAAAATGCAAAAATAAGCTGGGTGTGGTGGTACACACATGTAATCCCAAAAACTCAGGAGGCTGACGCACGAGAATAGCTTGAACCCAGGAGTCCTAGGTTGCAGTGAGCCAAGATTGCACCACTGCACTCCAGCCTGAGTGACAAAGCATGACTCCGTCTCAGAAACACAAAGCACTATCCTAGATGATGGGCAAAACAGGTCTGTGCCCTTGTGGAGCTTACTTAAGAATAAACAGGCTTGAATAGGTGAAAAGTCCCTGAGTTCAACTCAGAAGTGGAGAGCTAAGATTGAAATTCAACTCTTGAAGCTGGGTGTGGTGGCTCACGCCTGTAATCCCAACACTTTGGGAGGCTAAGGCAGGCAATCACCTGAGGTCGGGAGTTCAAAACCAAACTGACCAACATGGAGAAATCCCGTCTCTAGTAAAAATACAAAATTAGCTATGTGTGGTGGTGCATGCCTGTAATCCCAGCTACTCAGGAGGCTGAGGCAGAATAATTGCTTGAACCTGGGAGGCAGAGGTTGTGGTGAGCCGAGATTGCACCATTGCACTCCAGCCTGGGCAACAAGAGCAAAACTCCATCAAAAACAAAAAAAAGAGGCCGGGCACGGTGGCTCACGCCTGTAATCCCAGCACTTTGGGAGGCCGAGGTGGGTGGATCACGAGGTCAAGAGATCGAGACCATCCTGGTCAACACGGTGAAACCCCGTCTCTACT
>NW_016107354.1:8127481-8136004 GCF_001604975.1 Cebus imitator
TGTAATCCCAGCTACTCAGGAGGCTGAGGCAGGAGAATTGCCTGAACCCAGGAGGCGGAGGTTGCAGTGAGCCGAGATCGCGCCATTGCACTCCAGCCTGGGTAACAAGAGCAAAACTCCGTCTCAAAACAAACAAACAAACAAACAAACAAACAAAAACAAAAAAAAGAAAAGAAATTCAGCTCTTGAATGCAAATTCTGTGTATCCGAAACTAATGACCCCTATCTCCCTACCCTCCTCACTGTCTCCCTAATCTGATCTTGCAGGCTGGAACTTTTTCTTCTACCTGATATAAATAATTAGGAGCAGGAGAGCTATTTTGTTTCTATCAGGCCTCACACTGACAAGCACAGAAGGCTCTGAGGCTGAGAGACTGCTTTATTCTCCAAAAGTTCAGTGAGGGAGATGGATTATTGAATCTGAAGTCACTAGGGAGGCTTGAATTCTGCTATTGGTACAGCTAAGCATCCATTATGCACAAGGCCCTCAAAAGAATTCAAAGGGCCATTACTGTGGTTTTTTTTTTTTCTTCTGGCTTTAGACTTTTCAAAAATTAATTTTGTTTTTTAGCAACATTATACATGCTCATAATTTAAAAAGTGAAAAGCACTAGAAGGCACATTTCAAAATACTATGTCCACTATCCCACTGCCTCTACCCTTTATTCCCTCTTCACTGAATCAATTACTTTCCACTCGTTTAGCAGACAGTATACCATTCTTATCAGTTTTGTTATTTTCTACTGACTTTCTATTATGGTAGTTGAAGATTTAGTGTTCTTCTTTTTTCTTTTCCTTTCTTTTTTTGAGATGGAGTTTTGCTCTGTTGCCAGGCTGGAATGCAGCGCTATGATCTCGGCTCACTGCAATCTCCATCTCCCGGGTTCAGGCAATTCTCCTGCTTCAGCCTCCCAAGTAGCTGGGACTACAGGTACATGCTACCACACCAGCTAATTTTTGTATTTTTAGTAGAGATGGGGTTTCATCATGCTGGCCAGGATGGTCTTGATATCTTGACCTCTTGATCCACCCACCTCAGCCTCCCAAAGTGCTGGGAGGCACTTGGAAGGCTGAGGCAGGATAATTGCTTGAACCCAAGAGGTGGAGGTTGCAGTGAGCCTAGATTGCGCCATTGCACTCCAGCCTGGGCGATAATTGTGAAACTTCGTCTCAAAAAAAAAAAAAAAGAAACCTCATCTCTTCTAAAAATACAAAAATTAGCCAGGTAGTGTCCTTGTAGTCTCAGCTACTAGGAAACTGAGGCAGGAGAATTGCTTGAACCCAAGAGATGAAGGTTGCAGTGAGCTGAGATCATGCTGTATCACTGCACTCCAGCCTGCACAGCAGAGTTACTCCGTCTCAAAAAAAAAAATTACAGTCCCAAATAGATGAAACAAACTGTCAGAACAGGAACCACAAACTCGCCTCTTCCCAAGTCATTCCTTCAATAGGAATATGGTTTCTTGGGTAATTACCTTGTGCCAAGTACTTTTGTTTACATTAAACCTTTCAGGTGGGGGGTATCATTTTTTCTATGTCACAGATGCTTAAGGCTTCAAAAGATTAAGTGACTTGTCCAGAAGCATTCAGGCAGTAGGAACAGAGTTAGGATTTGAACCCAGGTCTGTGTGGCTCCCAAACCTGAGGTTTCTACTGTAAGATGATTACTGCCTTGGACCCTCTTGCTGGAGGACAATGCAGAGCAGCAGGAGGCCCTGCTGTCTGCACCTCCATGTCCCTAGGAGAGGTGAAGAGCTCGCCAAGTGGTGCGAGCAGGAAGATGTCTATTTTCTGGAAGACCTGGGCAGTAAGATAGAAAAATAGGGCTTCCTCAGAGAGAGTCACTCTCTCTGTTTCTCCATCCCCTGCTTCTGGGACTTAACAAAGCGGCACAGAAACAGGTTGGCAGGAGCTGCTCCAGATGGTCAGCTGGGCCCCAGTGCATTCCTGGTGCTCAGATCCCTGAGGGAGCAGCCTCTGAGCCGCAAGCCCTCATGTAAACCTCATTGATTTTCTGCCTCATTAGATCAGTGAGAGCCCTCTTCAGCGTGGCCTGGCAATTTCCTTGGGAGCTTACTGAGAGAAGCACCCTGTTGTTTCTGGTCTTAGAGGTAGTAGCATTTCCTGGTCTCTATGCAGGGAGCCTACCCAGCTGCTAAGCTGCTACCTGGATTTCTTTTTCTTTTTTTTCGAGACAGTCTCGCTCTGCGGCTGGAGCGGAATGGCGTGATCTTGGCTCACTGCAATTTCCGACTCCCTGGTTCAAGCAATTGTCCTGCCTCAGCCTCCCAATATCTGGGATTACAGGCTCATGCCACTATGCCCAACTAATTTTTGTTTTTGTTGTTGTTTTGTTTTGTTTTCTGTTTCCGGTGTTTTTTGGGTTTTTTTTTTGAGACGGAGTCTCACTGTGTCGCCAGGCTGGTGTGCAATGGTATGATCTCAGCTCACTGCAACCTCCAACTCCCTGGTTCAGGCAATTCTCCAGCCTCCCGAGTAGCTGGGATTACAGGCACGCACCACCATGTCCAGCTAATTTTTTTTTTTCTTTTTCTTTTTGAGATGGAGTCTTTCTCTGTCACCCAGGCTGGAGTGCAGTGGCTCGATCTCAGCTCACTGCAATCTCTGCCTCTGAGGTTCGAGTGATTCTCCTGCCTCAGTCTCCCAAGTAGCTGGGACTACAAGTGCGTGCCACCAAGCCCAGCTAATTTTTGTATTTTTAGTAGAGACAGGGTTTCATCATTTTGGCCAGGCTGGTATTGAACTCCTGACTTCAGGTGATTCACCCACCTCAGCCTCCCAAAGTGCTGAAATTACAGGTCTGAGCCACTGCGCCTGGCCAATTTTTACATTTTTAATAGAGACGGTTTCATCATGTTGGCCAAGATGGTCTCGAGCTCCTGACCTCATGATCCACTCACCTCGGCCTCTCAAAGTGCTGGGAGTACAGGCATGAGCCACCATGCCCAGCCTCTGGATCTCATTTTCTTTGAGCCCTGGCTCTAGCACATATGCCCAAGTGACTTTAGGCATTTACTTTACTTCCCTAAGTCTCAGTTCCTGTTTCTGTTAAAATGGGTAGTTCTGGCTGGGCACGGTGGCTCACACCTGTAATCCCAGGTAGGGATCTTTGGGAGTTCGAGGTGGGCAGATCACAAGGTCAGGAGATCCAGACCATCCTGGCTAACATGTTGAAACTGCGTCTCCACTAAAAATACAAAAAGTTAGCTAGGCGCCATGGCACATGCCTGTAGTCCCAGCTACTGGGGAGGCTGAGGCAGAAGAATTGCTTGAACCCAGGAGGCAGAGGTTACAGTGAGCTGAGATCACGCCATTGCACTCCAGCCTGGGCAACAGAGAGACTACGTGAAAAAAAAAAAAAAAGGGTAGTTCTGAGGATTAAATTAGATAATGAATTTAAAGGGTTTAGTACATATTAAGGCTGTGCACAGTGGCTCACACCTATAATACTAGCACTCTGGGAGGCTGAAGGGGGTGGATCACTTGAGATTGGGAGTTCAAGACCTGCCTGGCCAACATGGTGAAACCCCATCTCTACTAAAAATACAAAAATTAGTCGAGGGTGATCGCATGTGCCTATAGTCCCAGCTACTCGAGAGGCTGAGGTGGGAGGATTGTTTGAACCCAGGAGGCAGAAGTTGCAGTGAGCTGAGATCACACCACGCGCTCCAGCCTGGGCAACAGAATGAGACTCCATCTCAAAAAAATAAAATAAACGAATACACAGGGATCAGGGAAGGCTGTGAGCTCCTGTCTGCTACATTGAGTTTCAGGCTCATTCCCATCCCTTGCCTGCTAGTACTGTGGTTGGAAGCAGAGGAGATGTGCTTAGAGAACTGAGGTGAGGAGCAGGAGGAACAGCAGCAGCTGCAGTTTGTATTCTGGTTTGCTTTTCTCTTGGAAACAGAATCTCTCAGAAGATACCTCCTCGATCCTCAAAATGGGGCAGGTCAGGTGGGCTCTCCTCTTGTTGGCCCTCGCTAGCCCCCCTCTCATTCTGGAGTCTTTGAATCCTCATGGATGAACAGCCCCCCTAGTTTAGAGCTCCTCAACTGGCCTAGGGGACATTATATGGAGTTAGAGGTGTCAAGGAACTGGGATTGTTGCCTAATCAATTGCAGTCTTTTTCCTGCACCCCCCAAGAAAGCAAAGTCTAAAGCCAAATAACAAACACATTTTCAACTTTCACCCATTGCCCTGAAAAAATGTTAACATTGGAGCCCCATAGCCTACCCTGAAAAATCGATTACACAAAGAAGAGAGGACCTTCTCAGCCTGTCCCCTTTCAGACCTTCCTCAAAGAACTCCTGATGGTGCACCAGCTGTGCTGCCTCCCTAAGCTGTCCTATGCAAGGATGACAGTGAGATGTGTAATGGGTCTACTGTGACAGCCCGCCCTCCTTGCAAGGGAGCCCTGTCACGGGTGCAAGCTCTGGATCAAGGCAAGCAGCTGCGGCCCATGGTTACCATGGAGATGTTGGCACAGCCTATACCCATCTGTGGTTGACAGGCAGCCTTCCTTAGGAAAGAGGAGGAATTTCGGTGCTTGAGAACTAGCTTGTGGTGGGGGTCGGGTTGGGGATTGTCTGTGACATCATGAGTTTGCAGCCAAAAGACAACTAGAGAGGAAGCCGAGGCTGGGAGTTCCCCACTGAGGTAGCTTTCAGCTGCCCCTGTAGCTTTAAAGACTGGGTGTGGCCTCCTGCAGAGTGAGACCAAACTACAGAGCTGCCAACTCCAAGCAAGGGCTGTTGGAAGAAGCTCTGGTACAGTGGAAAAAACCCAGAAGTCAGAGACTAGAGGGAGAACCACACCCACAGTGCCAGGCTTGTTGTGAAGGCCATGGTATATGGTGCAGAGAAGAAAGAACTAGGGTGGTTGGGAAGTTCTAGACCCTGAGTCACCACCACTGAAACACTACAAGGGGCGAAGAGAACTTCCCTTCTCTGCTCTGAGCACTAATGTCTACTGTGTGACTAATGTCTGCCCTGTGGGCTGGGCAGGGTTCCTGAGAGGCCCTGCAGCATAAGTGAGGCAGGGGCAGGTGTCAGGGGCTGGTGGTCTACCTCTGATTCAGTGGGTAAAGGAAGACCGAGGCTGTGAGGATGTCTCGAAGACTTCCATCCCTTCTGTGGCTAAAACTGGCGAATGAGCTCAGTGAAACTGTCCTTTGAGAGAGCCTGACGCTGCAAGTGTGTTTGTACAAAAGGCAGAGCTTAGCCCTGTATACCCATGGGCCATGCAAGGCTAATACAGCACCAGGGAGGAGGAGGCTAATTAGATAGAGCCCTGAAGTAGCCCTGTGAGCCAGCAGAGCTTCCTGGAGCCCTGGGCAGGGGAGGGAGCTAGGAAGCATTTATTACGTTTACCCTTTGATATCCAGGAAGCAAAGGGCTAAGTACTTTCTTACTATCCTTCCAGGCTGTGAGACAGGAAGTCAGAGGTACAGAGTGGAGAATTTGAAATCCACCTGGCCACTTTTCTGCTGTGTGGCCTGGAGCAATTAAATTTTTTGTGCTTTGGCAATCTTACCAGTAAAATGTAAAAGTTCTTGCTCTTCTTTCCTCTTCTGGTTGGGGTGAAAATGCCCCGAGAGAATGCTTGTAAATTCCACCATAGCTACAAGCAAGTGAAGGACCCAGTGTGCTTTCCCCACATCTGCACTGGCCCCCCCCACAGCCTGAGCTCCCTCCTGGGTGTCTGAGGAGCTTTCCTTTGCTCCTCTTAATAGAATCCCAGCCAGAACCCCTTCTAGCACCCTACAGAAATGAGTAGGGCTGCCTTTTTAGGGCAGTGTCCTCTGAGCTGGCTCAAAGAACAGGGCAGAGAGCCCCCTTGTCCAGCAGAACCTAATTTTTAAATTTTTTGTCTTGAACTCTGGTCTCAAATAATCCTCCCGGTTAGGCCTGCTAAAGTGCTGGAATTACAGATATCAGCCACTGTATCGGGCCAAGATAGATTTTTGTTTTGTTTTGTTTGAGAGGGAGTCTTGCTCTGTCACCCCGGCTGGAGTGCAGTGGCACAGTCTTGGCTCACTGCAACCTCTGCCTCCACAGTTCAAGTGATTCTCCTGCCTCAGCCTCCCTAGTAGCTGGGATTACAGGCACCCACCACCACACCTGACTAATTTTTGCATTTTAGTAGAGAGGGTTTCAGCATGTTAGCCAGGCTGGCCTCGAACTCTTGACCTCAAGTGATCTGCCCACCTTGGCCTCCGAAAGTGCTGGGATTACAGGTGTGAGCCACCACGCCCAACCCAAGGTAGTTTTTATTAACAAATTTAATAAACACCCACCAGTGTACTGGGTATTTGGGACCCTGTTTTGGAAGTAATATGGGGGACAAGAGGATGGCAGGCATAGGTTTCCTGTTGCCATTTCTCCCTTATCTCAGGAGCAGCCCTAATCACTTCCCAAAACGGGACAGCGTTGCCTCTGAGTCCTGAGCATTGTAAAAATAAAGGTGTATGTGGAAGTTGGACTTGCCACTTCCCAAGCCTCCTTGGACATTACAGCCGGAAAAGAGAGACCTTTTTTTTTTCTTTGGAGATGGAGTCTCACTCTGTCACCCAGACTAGAATGCAGTGGCGCTGTCTCAATTCACTGCAACCTCTGCCTCCTGGGTTCAATGCTTGTGCCTCAGCCTTGTGAGTAGCTGGTATTACAGGTGCCCACTACCATGCCCAGCTAATTTTTATATTTTTAGTACAGATGAGATTTCACCATGTTGGCCAGGCTGGTCTTGAACTCCTGACCTCAAGCGATTCACCCACCTCAGCCTCCCAAATTGCTGGGATTACAGGCATGAGCCACCGCTCCCAGCCAAGAGAGACCTTTTTGTGTTTATAGTCAAGGGTGCTGAGGCTACAGAAGGAATGCAGCTGTCACAATGTTACCCAGGGGCCCATGACAAAGCTGGGGTAAGAATACATGTCTCCTGACCCCCACACCAGTGTCCCCTCTCCATCAGCTGCCCACTTATCTCTGTCCAGCCATGACCATCACTGTTCTTGCTACCCAAGGTGTCAGAGGAAAGGCCATCACAACTTTCCATGGTCCCCTCCTGCTGTGATTAGACAAGAGATAGCTTCTGCTTGTGGGTGCCACTAGTGACTGTCTGGCTTGGAGGGGCCTTGGTATTCCTTCTGCAGCACTGATTTTGGGGGCCCTCAGTTTGGAAGCCACTTATATTCTGGTGACAGTCTTTGCTTTGGAACTTCTCAGTGGGATGGGAAGCTCGAGGCCCAAATCCCAGCCAGGGAAAGAGGGAGACAAAGGGCACAGCTTCTACTTATTTCCTGGGTTAAGAAGTGGCTGGGAAGGAATCTAGAGTTTTTGAGATGGATTTTATTAGGGAACAGTGTAAGGAATGAATTCTGGGGGGAATGACAGTCCAAGCCAAAATGGGAAATGCTGGCAGCATCTTGCACCTGAGGATGACCCTTGCCTGGAGGAGGAGCGAGTGAGGAGGGGGAGCCAGGTATCAGGGTACCAGGGATGTCACCCAGGAGAACCTGAACAGTCAGGGTGGAGTCTTCTGGTATTATCTGAGAGATGGATGGGGCTTGGGGTGCAGAGAGGGACATGAAGAAGTTTCCCAGGAGCAGGTGCCTGCTCTCATGCTAAAGAGAGGAGCCTCTACTTTGGCATGTACACAGTAAGCCTTATCTCTCAGGAAGAGAGAGTGATGAAGTCATCTGCATCTTGGGCCCTGCAACTCAGGAAAACCATCAGCTTTGCAACCACAGAAAAAGTAAAAAAAAAAAAAAAAAAAAAGGTAGGCTGTCAGTGAGGGCTCCAAGGGGCTGTGCGGCTGTGAGGGTTATATGAGAAGTGTATGTTCTAAACAGATGTGGTTGGAGCTGTATATGGTCTGTACATGTTGTACATGTATATGTTGTGTATTACTAAAAAAACCTGAGCCCTTCCTTTCCTTACTCTGTTGCCCATGCTGGAGTTCAGTGGTGTGAGCATGGCTTACTACAGCCTCAACCTCCTGGGCTCAAGAAATTCTCCTGCCTCAGGCTTCCAAAGTCCTAGGATATAAGTGTCAGCCACCATATCCTGTCTCCCCCAATTTTTTAGCCTGGCATTTAAGGCTAAAGATTATTCAGATTCACCATGTATTTCCCTGCCCCTGTGCATTTACTCATGCTTTGTTCTCTGCTTTCTCAACAACTGATCTTTACCAATTAAAATCCTCCTCTAGCTCCAACTCTGATGCCTTCTTCCAGGAAGGCTTATTTGGTATCCTCACCCAAATGCCCTCTCTCCTCCGAATGGCAGAGCACTTTTCTCTACCTTTTTATGCAGTAGTTACATTCTCTTATGCATTCTATTAAGGGGGATGCTGTCAATTTCCTCCACTAAATACTAAAGTCTTTGAAGGCTTGTAAGTTTGTTGTATTCATTTTTGTATCCCCAATACCTAGCATAGTCCCTTTACGTAGCAGGCATTTAATTGCAAATATATTTGTTTTTTTTTGTTTTTTTTTTTTTTTTT
>NW_016107354.1:8136291-8141923 GCF_001604975.1 Cebus imitator
GATACATCTGGGTATATAAGAGCCTAATAGGGCCCTGACAATCCTCCATGCTCTAGGGAAAACCTGCTTTGCCCTTTTTATCCTGGAGATTTAGGTGGTGTGCACCTGTGGTCCCAGCTACTTAGGAAGCTGAGACAGGAGGATTGCCTGAGCCAGGGAGGTTGAGGCTGCAGTGAGCCATGATTATGCCACTGCACTCCAGCCTGGGTGACAGAGTGAGACCCTGTCTCAAAATAATAATAATCCTGAAGACTTAGACCTCTATGTATTTACTACCTCCCTGCAATCTTCCACCAGAAGTAGAAGGCACTGGCCATTTAAATTACTGGCGACCACTGGAGAAGAGAATTATGGTGCCTTAGCTGTGGAACCACTTATGGCCCTGCTTAGAGTGTAGGCTTTAGGTTTGGTCTGTTGACTTGATGCTACTAAACTCTAACTGCCTGAAACCAGCAGCTCTCCTGGACTGCTTGCTAGAGGCTTAAAGGCATTTGGTTGGACTCCATTGCTTGCTCACAGCCTAGTGGCAGGGTGGTGGCCTCAGGGCTGAGGTTGTGATGAACCAGACACTCTGATGTGGAAACATGAAGCTGGTGGAATATTCACGTTTTTCAGTAAGGGTGGGAGGGAACAGGGACCCAGAAAGGGTCAGATGGATAACAAGGTATTATCTGTGGGCCTTTTTACCCTGGAAAGGAATTTCAGGTGGGTTAAACCCCACCAGCATTCTCTGAAACTAGGCAGAAGAATAATCTAGGGGAAGCTGTTTGTTCAGAAATGAAGATGCTGGAAGTGGGCGAGGACCCTGTCAGAGTGATGGAGAAAGAACAGGCATCCCCATCGTATCCAGAACCCACAGGCTTCAAAGGGACCAGTGACTTGATTTATATCCAGTGCTTTATTAAAGATAAATAGTCTTATAAGAAGAGAAGTAAATGTGTTCGCAGGCCAACAGAGAATGCACGTGTATGAGAAAGAGATGCATGAGGTCCCTGATCTGTGCTCTGAGGAGGTGGTCAGTCAGGCAGGGCCTGGGCCAACCAGTAAGGCAGATGAGGGTCCCTGTCCTAGGGAACTCACTGCTCCTAGGTGCCCCAGGAGATGTAGTCTGGCCGTGTGGCTGCATGGTACTCATCAATGAGCTGCTGCAGAATCTCCCTGGATGTGTCCATCTCATCAAAGTTTTCCTTGAACATGTCCTCCTTGCGGAACTGCTCGAGGAAGGCCTCCCACTTCCGCAACTTGTCATATTGGCGACAGGTTCTCTCAAAGAGCGAGGAGATGCTGGTGTGGTTGGCCATCATGAGCCCGCTGACCCGGTGGGCTGAGGGCAGGTAGGGAGACTTCCTTGACAGGGCCACCTGGATGCTGGCGGGGCCCCATGGGATGAAGTTGGCCAACTTCCGTTCCCTGATTCTCTGCAGGCTCTTGTGGACCTGGGTGGGGTCCACCTCTCCCTGGATGATGTTGAGGATGGCAATGTAGCAGTGGTTGGTCTGGCGGTCTCAGCCTGTGGACACCATCACATTCTTGGGCTGCAGGAGCCGCCTCATGACATCCAGGACCGTGGTCTTTCTCACGCTGGCCACTGACTGGTCCGTAGTGAGTGGGGTATAGCCGGTCATGAGGAAGTGGAGCCGCGGAGTGGGGATGAGTGAGGCGATGAGGCCAATGAGGTCATTGTTCGTGTAGCCGGGGTAGCGCAGGATGGTGGTGCTGGCCGACATGCTGGTGGACACCAGCTGGTTGATCTGGGAGAAGGACGGGTTCTGGATGTGCAGGTGGTCTGTGGCAATCCGGTTCAGGGCTGTGTTGTCTAGCACCACCACAGTCTGCGTTCTGCGTCAGCCCCTTGAGTGTGAGGAGTGAATTGTAAGGCTGGACCACCACGTTGCTCATCTCGTCCTGGTTGGGAAACACTGAGTATGTCTGCACCAGTTTCTTTGGATACCTGTCATTCAGCCGTTCTAAGAGGTAGGAGCCCAGGCCAGAGCCTGTCCCCCCAGCAATGGAGTGACACAGCACAAAGCCCTCTAGACTGTCACTACCATCTGCCTCCCGGTCTATGATGTCAAAAACGTCCTCGTGGATCTTCTCTCCCTGGGAGAATCCACTGGCCCAGTTGTTGCCAGCTCCTCCCCCATGCTCCGACAGGTGGATGTTCTCTGGGTTGTAGAGCTTGGCATAGGGGGAGTTGAGGATGGAGTGGATCACCCGGGGCTCCAGGTCCAGCAGCACAGCCCGGGGGATGTAGTGCTCGTCGTCTGCCTGGTAGAAAAGGACATCCTTGCAGTCAGTGCCCTCGGTGGTGAACTCCTCCACGATGCCCTCGGGGCTGATACCATGCTCAGCGCACAGCTGTTTCCAGAACTCACACCCAATCTGATTGCTGCACTGGTCCAACTGTAGGGTGATGATTTCCCTCAGCATCGCTCCTCAGGCACAGGTGTTGCAGCCGCTCCCGCCGCACGCACGCCGAATTTTTTTTCTTGTAGAGATCAAAAAAAAAAAAAAAAAAAAAAAGTCTGCTCTCAAACCCCTGGGCTAAAACGATCTTCCTGCCTCAGCCTCCCAAAGTGCTGGGATTATAAGCATAAGCCGCTGTGTCTGGTGCTAGGAAAACTTCTTGCCCTGTGCTAGGAAAAGATTTTTTCCTAGTGGAAAGAAAGTTGACCAGTGGGGGGGAAAAAGTTTCTTCCCACTAGGAGCTTACAGTTTAGTGACAGAGACATACACCAATAAGAATTAATTTAGGGCCGGGCACTGTGGCTCACGCCTGTAATCCTAGCACTTTGGGAGGCCGAGGTGGGTGGATCACCTGAGGTCAGGAGTTCAAGACCCGCCTGGCCATCATGGTGAAACCCCATTAAAAAAAAAAAAAAGAAAGAAAGAAAAAAAAAAAAGAATTAATTTATTTGGGAGGCTGAGGTAGGTGGATTGCTTCAGCCCAGGAGTTTGAGACCAGGCTGGGCAACATGGAGAAACCCCGTCTCTACTAAAAATACAAAAATTAGCCTGGCATGGTGTTGCACACTTGCAGTCACAGCTATTCAGGAGGCTGAGGTGAGAGGATCACCTGAGCCCAGGATGTGTAAGTTGCGTGTAGTGAGCTGAGATCGCACTGGGTTACAGAGGCAGAGCCTGTCTCAAAAAAAAAAAAAGAACAAAAGTATTTACTGTGGAACAGCACTTGAGTGCTGGTTATGTGGGCCTCAGGTAGGCAGAGATAATGGCAAAGGAGAGGGCACTCAGGATGAAGGAACTTGCTAGGTGGAAGGCTGGAAGTGAGAGAGTACATGGCACATTTGAGGAATGTGGTAAGTAGCCCTTAGACTGATATATAGGAAGCATAAAGGAAAATAGCGGATAAGGCTGGGTATGGTGTCTTATACTTGTAATCCCAGCATTTTGGGAGGCGGAGGCGGGTGGATCACGAGGTCAAGAGATCAAGATCATCCTGGCCAATATGGTGAACCCGCCCTCTCTACTAAAAACACAAAATTAGCTGGGCATAGTGGCACGCACGTGTAGTCCCAGCTACTCGGGAGGCTGAGGCAGGAAAATCGCTTGAACCTGGGAGGCAGAGGTTGCAGTAAGCCAAGATCGTGCCAACATACTGCAGCCTGGCAACAGAGAGAAACTCCATCTCAAAAAAAGAAAGAAAGAAAAAGAAGATAGCAGATAAAGCCAGAGAGGGGATGTGGGCACTGGATCACAAGGGACCAGCTATGGCTTTCTGAAGTGTTTGGATTTTATTCTGGGGGCAATAGAGGGCCACTGAACGCTCTCAAGGAGGAGTATAAGAAATACAGAATGAGGCCGGGCACGGTGGCTCAAGCCTGTAATCCCAGCACTTTGGGAGGCCAAGGCGGGTGGATCACGAGGTCAAGAGATCGAGACCATCCTGGTCAACATGGTGAAACCCTGTCTCTACTAAAAATACAAAAAATTAGCTGGGCATGGTGGTGTGTGCCTGTAATCCCAGCTACTCAGGAGGCTGAGGCAGGAGAATTGCCTGAATCTAGGAGGTGGAGGTTGCGGTAAGCCGAGATAGCGCCATTGCACTCAAGCCTGGGTAACATGAGTGAAACTCCGTCTCAAAAAAAAAAAAAGAAAAAGAAATACAGAATGAAAGAGTGACTCCCCACTGTGTTTTGGGTGGACACCATCCTGTGGCCAGGACCCTTTTAGGAAAATTTCACAGTGGGTGCTGAGCAGCATCTATTCTCTGAGGCTAGCTTGTCCCTTGGTCAGACCACCTCTTTATGAGATTTTCCCTTTAAAAAAGTTTATTATTAGCCAGATATGGTGGCGCATGCCTGTAATCCCAGCTACTCGGGAGGCTGAGGCAGGAGAATCGCTTGAACCTGGATGGTGGAGGTTGCAGTGAGCCGAGATTGTGCCATTGCACTCCAGCCTGGGCAACAAGAGCGAAACTCCGTCTCAAAAATAAATAAATAAATAAATAAATAAATAAATAAATAGAATGGGTGCGGTGGCTCACGTCTATAATCCCAGCACTTTGGGAGGCCGAGGTGGGTGGATCACGAGGTCAAGAGATCGAGACCATCCTGGTCAACATGGTGAAACCCCGTCTCTACTAAAAATACAAAAAAACATTAGCTGGGCATGGTGGCATGTACCTGTAGTCCCAGCTACTTGGGAGGCTGAGTCAGGAGAATTGCTTGAACCCAGGAGGCGGAGGTTGCGGTGAGCCGAGATCACACCATTGCACTCCAGCCTGGGTAACAAGAGCAAAACCCTGTCTCAGAAAAATAAATAAGTAAATAAATACAATAAAATAAATTTATTGATACGTAATTGTTGTACATATGTATGGGGTACATGTGACATTTTGATACAAGCATGTAGTGTATAATGATCAAATCTGGGGAATTGGTATATCCATCACCTCAAATATTTATGATTGTGTTGGGTACATTCTGAATCTTCTATTTTGAAATATACAATAAGTTATTAACTATAGTTGCCCTATCTAACCATATTTTTTTTGTTAGAAGACAGGGTTTCACCATGTTGGCCTGGCTGGTCTTGAACTGACCTCAGGTGATCCGACCTCCTCAGCCTCCCAAAGTGCTGAGATTACAGGCATGAGCCACCATGCCCGGCCTCTAACCATGTTTTTGTACCCATTAACCAATCCCTCTTTAGCCTTCTTCCCCACTATCCTTCCCATTTTGTGGTAACCACCATTCTATTCACTACCTCCATAAGACCAAATTTTTTAGCTCCCATATGAGTGAGAACATGCGATGTTTGTCTTTCTGTGTCAGTTTATTTCACTTAACATAATGACTTCCAGTTCCAACCATGTTGCTGCAGATGACAGGATTTCATTCTGAAATAGCTGAATAATATTTCATTGTGTAGCCAGGAACGGTGGCACGTGCCTGTAGTCCCAGCTACTCGGAAGGCTGAGACTGGAGAATCGCTTGAGTCCAGGAGTTCTGGGCTGTAGTGTGCTATGCCAATGGGGTGTCCGCACTAAGTTCAGCATCAATTTGGTGACCTCCCAGGAGCGGGGGACCACCAGGTTGCCTAAGGAGGGGTGAACCAGTCCAGGTCAGAAACGGAGCAGGTCAAAACTCCTGTGCTGATCAGTAGTGGGATC
>NW_016107354.1:8142735-8149568 GCF_001604975.1 Cebus imitator
ACGGGGTTTCACCGTGTTGACCAGGATGGTCTCAATCTCTTGACCTCGTGATCCACCCGCCTCGGCCTCCCAAAGTGCTGGGATTACAGGCGTGAGCCACCGCGCCCGGCCTCAGATTGCTGGATAATATGGAAGTTCCAGTTTTAGTCTTTTGAGAGGCCTCCATACTGTTTTCCATAGTGACTGTGCGAAGGGATTTTCCTTTTTGAAGAGGCCACACCCAAATAACACTTGGTCAGACTGAGAATTCTCTTCTGCCTCCTGCAAGTGTTTTCTGACTTGTTCCATGGGACCCACATTCTTCTCTGGCTTTAGTACAGAAATTCTACTGTTTGGATTGTATTAGTCAGGGTTCTATATTAGTCAGGGTTCTCCAGAGAAACAGAACCAATAGAAGAATATATATATATAAAGATACTTATGAGAAGGAATTTGCTCATGTGTTTATGCAGGCGGAGAAGTCCCATGATCTTGCCATCTGTAAGCCGGAGACTCAGGAAAGCTGGGGGTATAAATTCCAGTTCGAGCCCAAAGGCCTGAGAACCAGGAGAGCCAATGGTCTAAGTCCCAGTCCAAAGGCACAATACTGATGTCTCAGCAGAGACACCTATTGCCACCCACAGCCTCTTCTGAGCCTGAGACTGCTTTGGGCCCCCTAGATAATTTATTGCCCTTTGTAGGGAGTGGGGTGGGACAACATTCTATAGAGAGAAAATCACAGGCTTTGGGGTTAGTCAGCATTGGGTTAAAGTCCCAGCCAAAATCACTTATTAGCTGCACAAGCTTGGCAAAGTCACTCACCTCTCTGAGCCTTGGTTTCCATATCTGAAAAATGGGGATAATTATGCCTATTCCAAAGAATTATGCCTATTTCAAAGGATGAGTATGGGGATTACCTAACTTGCTGTCTGCAGCATAGCAGGTGCTCAGTAAATGGTATTTGTTTTATTCATATTTGAGGAGTCAAATACTGGCTGTCGTTTTGCCTACGAAGCCCAAAGCTGTGCTTGAAGCAAGTTGTTGCTAGGTATCATAAATTAGGGGAATGAAGATTCCACCTAGTTTATCTTCGAAGGTCATCCCAGAGTGCCCAATCCCAAGCATTTCAGGTGAAAATTCTTTGTCTCCCCAGGCAACTTCAGCGCTCTGTCTTCACATCTGCCGCTTCCCAGCAGCTGTGGTCACATTTGGTAGGCAGGCAGGGGCCCAGCCCTGACTGAGAACATTGTTGCAAAGACTGAGGAACCGGAAAACACTGTTGCAATCTGCTTGCCCTGAGGTACCCTGTAGAATCAAGGCCCACCCCTAACTTTTCAGCTGTGTGTTTGAGGTGAGAGCCCCATTTCAGAGCCTAGAGTGATCTTAGAATCTAGAGCGATGGGAAAACTGTTAGGACATGTGAGTGTGCCGTGCAATTTTTTTTTTTTTTTTTTGGTCAGGGCCTCACTATGCTGCCCAGGCTAGTCTCGAACTCCTGGCCTCAAGCAGTTCTCCCACCTCAGCCTCCCAAAGTGCTAGGAAGGCATGAGTCACTGCACCCAGGTCCTTGTGCTATTTTGGAGCTGAGGTTAGAGTTTTCTGTCAAAACCAAGAAACTCAGTTATGGATCCATCTCAGAGCTGCACCGGCTGGTGCTATAGGTTCAGGGAGTAAGTAGACCCATCCATGCCCTTGAGGCGCTGTCTGGTGGAGGAACATAGCCACACATACCACTCTTGCAAGCTGGTTTGAAAAATGTACCGTCCAGTCTGTTGGGAGCAGAGAGCAAAGCAGTACCAATTCTGTGTTGGTTGTTCTGTGTGCAACACAGAACACTTCTGTGATCAGATGTGTGGGGGGTTTCTGCCCACCCCCACCCCCCCACTCCCTCACACCAAGCGGTTCTCCAGGAGACACCAACTGGGTGTCCTAGAATTCAATTCCATTCTGACACTGTCCACCTACAGATAGTGTCAGATCTCATAGGTTAGGAGCTCCGCCCCACAAGGCTGCTTTACCCTTCAGGCACAAATTTCAAGATAGCGATGAATAGCCAGAGAGAAGAGATGCAAAGAGCAAGATATGCCCCCTCTAGGCACGTCATCCTCTGAGCACTTCCAAAGTTAAGCACCTTGGAAGCTCATCAATTTTTTTTCAAGAGTTTTCATAGAGCTTAATTGCCAGTCTCCACCCCATTTCTGGAGGTTAGTGAGTTGGTCTGAAAGTTCTATTCCTCTAATTCCCTATTCACTTGGTCTTTCCGGTAACTGGACCCTTTCTGAGACTATCAGGGAAAGAGGCTCTTTATAAATAACAAAAGACACTCCTATCAGAAAACTCAGGAAATGTTGGCAAACTCAAGGGCTTACCAAATATATTTCATAATATATCCCACAGTGGGGAACTACTGCTACAAACTGGAGGATGGTGGGCCAGACAAGGGAATCAGTATGAATACAGCCCCAGAGGTAAGTATGTGAAGAAAACAAAAAATTGAGGTGGGCACGGTGCCTGTAATCCCTGCACTTTGGGAGGCAGAGGCGGGTGGATTACTTGAGGCCAGGAGTTTGAGACCAGCCTGGCCAACATGGTGAAACCCCGTCTCTACTAAAAATACAAAAATTCGCCGGGCATGAAGGCCGGGGGCTGTAATCCCAGCTACTCAGGAGACTAGGGCAGGAGAATGGCTTGAACCCGGGAGGCAGAGGTTGCAGTGAGCCGAGATCACCCCACTGCACTCCAGCCTGGGTGACAGAGTGACTCTCTCTCAAAAGAAAAAAAATTTTTTTTTTTAATCATTAAAAATAATTTTAAGAAAATCGCAAGGCGAGTGGGTGCACTTACAGTTCCAGTCACTTCGGGAGGCCGACGTGGGAGGATCTTTTGAGCCGGGGAGGTCGTCGTTGCAGTGCGACAGGGTCACGCCACTGCACTCCAGCTTGGGTGACAGAGTGAGACCCTCTCTCAAAAAATACCAAAACACACACACACACAAGCGCGCGCGTGCACAAAAAAAACCACCGACAGTTCTTGGGTATGGCTGAGACTTGAGATGCCAGTGGGGTGGGCAGTAGGAGGTGCAGACTAAGGTGTGTGTATATATATACATATATATATATATTTTTATTTTTTATTTTTTATTTTTTTTTAGACGGAGTTTCCCTCTTGTTACCCAGGCTGGAGTGCAATGGCGCGATCTCGGCTCACCGCAACCTCCGCCTCCTGGGTTCAGGCAATTCTCCTGCCTCAGCCTCCTGAGTAGCTGGGATTACAGGCATGCGCCACCATGCCCAGCCAATTTTCTGTATTTTTAGTAGAGACGGGTTTCACATGTTGACCAGGATGGTCTCGATCTCTTGACCTCGTGATCCACCCGCCTCGGCCTCCCAAAGTGCTGGGATTACAGGCGTGAGCCACCGCGCCCAGCTAAGGTGTAAATTTTAACTGAGTCACCCTGCAAGTCCTGAGAGGCCAAGGCTTCACTGTGAGTGGGAGCTGGTAGGCTTAGCAGCAGAAGGAAAAGCAACGTCAAGTTTTGGAGATCACTCGACTTAGGTAAGAGCAGACCGACTGTGCTAGGCATTTTATTTCTTTCGTTCAACAAATATTTGTAGAGTGCTTATTACGTGCCAGAAACTTTCTGGACACTGGGAAACAGGGATGAAGAAGAAACAGATCTAAGCCTTCCTAAGAGTAACCTCCCTAGGTTTCATGGAAGAGGAAACTGAAGATCGTCCTGACTCAGGCTCACGGCTCCAACCCGGGCTTCTGTGGCTGAAGGGCAGCACCTTACTTAGACGTCCCAGCGCACGTGGAGCAGTCTGCGGGTCGGTTGCTGGGCTGCGCGCGCCGCCCGGGCCTCTCCAGTGCCCCGCCTGGCTCGGCGTCCACCCCCAGCCCGACCCACACGTGGGTTCCCGCACGTCCGCCGGCCCCCCCCGCTGACGTCAGCCTAGTTGGTCTACTTAAGGCCCCTCCTGCGCCTGGCTCCGAGTGCTGGAGTAGCTGCCGCCGAGTCCGGATCCCGCTGCTGTGCGCCCCCGACGCCCGCCCGACGTGCATTCCTGGTACGGCGGGGCCCAGCGCGCTCTGCGCAGGAGGGGGAGGGAGAGCGAAATGCCTCCGGCTCTGCTGGCCCAGGCTGCTTGCGAAAGGGTTCTTGCCCCCGGGAAGTTTAGGAGCCGCTTCCCAGAAGCAGAGCCCCCGAGACCTCTGGGCGGTGGCCCACACCACGCGTGTGTTAGGAGCTCGCCGCGCTCTGCTTTTGCTGTAAGCGGGAACCATGGCTTCTGGCCGCGCTGGGGAACCAAGGAAGTGGCCTCACACAACCAGGGGTCGAAAGCCCGGGTGGATGCGGAAAAATAAGGAGACGATAGGCCTAAAGGGTGGGGGATACCTCTAGGCTCGAAATTCGGCGAGCGGTGTAAAACTCGAGGTCCAGTTTCCGGAGCCCATTGAGCCAAAAAAGCCTCGGCTTGTCGGGGCGGGTTCCTGGAATCCGGAAAGGGGCTGAGTACCACGCGGTTTGCATTTTTCTCTTGGGACGCTCGAGAGGTGGGCTCCGTGAGGGCGGCTGCTGTCTGCAGATTATGGGGAGCTCTTTACGCATTTATTAAGCAGATGCTGGTATATCTCCGGCTGCGCTAAGCGCGGCGCATGCAAAGATGAAGCAGGCAGAATCCCAGCCCTACCGCACCTCAGACGGTCAGTTGAGTAGGATCGGCCGCTACCAACTCCTTTTAACAAATGGGGAGACGTTCAGGGCATCTCTAAGGTCTCCGTGAGTAGGTGGCAGAGGTGAGGAGTAGAACTCGTTTTGCATGTCTGTCGCCACCAGACTCACCCTCCCACCCTCCGTCACCCCACTCCCCCCACTCCAGCCCCACCCCCACGTTAAAGGTAGCTTTGGATCCTGGGTCCGCTCACTGAAGCTAGCAGGTGTCCGCAGGAACTCCCTTCCCCCTACCAGGCTAGAAACCTTACAAGGCTGCCTAGAAATAGCAGTGATTTGTAAGGAGAGACCCGACACCAGCTTGGTGACTCTGGGCTGGCTGCCTAGAGGTCCTCTCGGATATTTGCCCTTTTGGGTAGTGTCAGAACAAGACGTGATGCTTTGGGGATGCAGCCTGTGATTTCTCTCCAGCGAATGCAGTGTAGGGTTGGATTAACAGTGGAAAGAATTCGTGAGTTCCACCAAGTAGCTATTAACTCTAGGGCCGCAGGCCTCGGGCCCTCTGCAGCTATTTCTACACTCCCTGTACTGAAACGATTTCTTCATACTGGGCCTGACAGGCCTTTGCCACCAAGATCACGGCAGAAGCTACACCGTGCGCCTCCCTAACAGTCCCTGGTTTCCAGTACAGTACTGCGATTTAAAGTCTGGCGCTGGCCGCGCGCCAGGCCTGGGAGGCCGCAAGCTAGGCTTCACGTGGCTCACGTCTGCCTCGGGGCATTCATCAGGTCGAAAGTCTGAATCCCAGCTCCCTCCCTCTCACCCACCGAGCTGGATAGCTCCAGATTGCCTCTCCTTACGGGCGGGGCTTCTCAGGCTTCAGCGGTCTGGCCTGAGGCCCACTTACCTACGGCCTGCGGCCGCTAGACTAATCGTCTCCGCCCCTGCGTTCTGTAATGCGCATGCGCACGCGCACAAGTTTCCTGAGCTCGCCAATCTTCCGGATTTGGGCGGGGCATGAAACCCGGGCGTTCTGAGGACCGAGTTATTAGTCTGATTTCCGCCCACCTTTCGGAGCCAGAAGGAGAGCAACAGCGCGCATGCGCAAGGGTCACCGCCCGCCCCTGTGCCTTGGCCTCGAACTTTGTGGCAGTTAATGGCTTTTCTCCACATACTCCTGGTTTCTACTTGAGAGGTCTGGCTGTGTCCTTGCTGTAGGAGCCGGAGTGACTGAAGGAGAACTGGGCAGGTGGCTCAGTGATCTTGTGTGAGGAAAGGCCAGCCCCACTTCAGGTTAATAAACCGCGATGGGTGAGCCCTCAGGAGGCTATACTTACACCCAAACGTCGATATTCCTTTTCCACGCCAAGGTGAGGGCCTTCACTCTTCACAGACGCTGGCATTAGGCTTTCAACTCTCTTGGCAACCATTAGGTTTTTTCCCCCTCTCTTTTTAGTCATCTCTTGTGATTTTTAGTGGCAGGTCCCCCAAAAAGAAGTAAAATATGCCCTTTTTCAATACATCTCTTGGTTAATAAACATTAAAGAGGATGTAGTGACTTAAGTGTTTTTCCCCCTGTAGGTTCCTTTTGGTTCCAAGTCCAAAATGGCAACTCTCAAGGATCAGCTGATTCATAATCTTCTAAAGGAAGAGCAGACCCCCCAGAATAAGATTACGGTTGTTGGGGTTGGTGCTGTTGGTATGGCCTGTGCCATCAGTATCTTAATGAAGGTAAGTGAGAGTCCACCACACTGGAGGCGCATACCTTGACCACATCCTCCACCCCAAGAATTGTATTATTACGTTGCATGTAACAATATTTAGGTTTATGCACTCATTGAGATAACTTTCTGTGAAACAAACTTTTTAAGTATGATGATACACCAAAAGCAATCTGAAATGAAAAAGAATGAAAATTTATCAAGCTGGAGACGCAGTTCCTAAAATTCATTATTCCGTATTAACATGCATGAATTAGACTACCAGTGAAAAGGGCCATTCCTTTAAATAATTGAGGCACCTTACAGCATTAAAATACCTGAAGTTCAGATATGGAGTTTCTAATAAAAGTAAAATGATGAACTGTGGGTTCTGAATAAGATGGATTGAAGTGAGAAGGGACTAAAGCAGAAATGAGCTATGAAAAGGCCTTGTAGCAACACAGGACTCTCCATATGTTTTT
>NW_016107354.1:8150093-8151553 GCF_001604975.1 Cebus imitator
AGTTCTTTCAGAGGGTTGTTATTGCTGCTGTTGTTTTTGGAGACAGAGCCTCACTGTCACCCAGGCTGGAGTGCAGTGGCACCATCTCAGCTCACTGCAACCTCTGCCTCCCCCCAAGGTTCAAGCTATTCTCTTGCCTCAGCCTCCTGAGTAGCTGGGATTACAGGAGCACACCACCACGCCTAGCTAATTTTTTGTATTTTTAGTAGAGTCAGGGTTTCACCATATTGGTCAGGCTTGTCTTGAACTCCTGACCTCAAGTGATCCGCCTGCCTCAGCCTCTCAAAGCATTGGGATTACAGATGTGAGTCACTGTTCCCAGCCAGAACATTTCTTAATAATTTTAAGCCTTGATACTGGTCAACATCACCTAGTTAAATGAATAACAATCTAAAATCGGTGTGCAGGATGGAATTTGAGAGAGTAGGTAGAGCAGTTTTATATAATTGGAAGTTGTTGTTGTTGAGATGGAGTCTTGCTCTAGTGCAGTGGCATGATATTGGCTCACAGCATCCTCAGCCACCGGGGTTCGAGCGATTCCCCTGCCTCAGCCTCCTGAGTAGCTGAGACTACAGGCACATACCACCATGCCCAGCTAATTTTTTTTATATTTCAGTAGAGACAGGGTTTCACCATGTTGGCCAGGATGGTCTTGACTCTGACCTTGTGATCTGCCTGCCTCGGCCTCCCAAAGTGCTGGGATTACAGATTACAGGTGTGAGCCACTGCACCCAGCCAATTGGAAGTTATTCTAGCACCTGTTAACCCAGTGTTCTGCTTCCACATCTGCAGTGGTGGAACTCCTGTAAAGCTTGCTTCAATGGGGAGAGAGGGTCAGTACCATCTACCTATCGGGTAATCTGTGAGTCAGCCTTTGTGAAATGAAGTCCTGCCCCTACTTTGAAGTGTATCTCAATACTGTACTAATAAAGTAATAGAACTCTCCTATGCCGAAATAGAGAAATTTTTCATGCTCTTCTAAAAATCTAGGAGTAGCAATTTCCCATTTAACTAAAGATTTGATGTCTTTTAGGACTTGGCAGATGAACTTGCTCTTGTTGATGTCATTGAAGACAAATTGAAGGGAGAGATGATGGATCTCCAGCATGGCAGCCTTTTCCTTAGAACACCAAAGATTGTCTCTGGCAAAGGTTGATTTCAACAAGTTGATATTCTAATCCATGCTACACTTAAATTCTTTTTTTCGGATGATATCCCTTTGTTGCTTAGGCTAGAGAGTGCAGCTGCATAATCACAGCTTATGGAAGCCTTGACCTCCCAGGCCCAAGCAATCCTCCTCCTACCTCACTACCCCCTGCCCGCTCACAAACTGGGACTATAGGGCATGCCATCATGCCCTGCTATTTTTTTTTTTTTTTTTTGAGACAGAGTTTCGCTCTTGTTACCCAGGCTGGAGTGCAATGGCTCGATCTCGGCTCACCGCAACCTCCGCCTCCTGG
>NW_016107354.1:8153945-8155985 GCF_001604975.1 Cebus imitator
CTTTTTGTAGAGATGGGGTCTCGCGGTGTTGCCCAGGCCTTGAACCCCTGGGCTCAAGTGATCCTTCCTCCTTAGCCTTCCAAAGTGCTTGAACCACTGTGCCCAGACTTAGACTTAAATGCTTTATCAGGCTTAAAATCCTAGCTCTTTAAAGATTTTATTTAAATGCAGGGTACATGAGCCTGGGAATAATTTCACTTCGGTACCTATGAATATCAAAGTTTCAATTTCTAGTAAATGGTTTAAAATAGAAATCCAATTTGTCCATGCTGTGGAAACCATCTGAATGAGAACGTAATAGCAGAGCTTAAACCTTAGGTCTGTATTTAACCACATTGTGTTAAATACTTTTATTAGATATACTTAACTTGCCCCCACATCCTTTCACATTTGCAGCACAAAGTTGATAATAGGGTAAATGAGACGGTTCAGCGGATATTCTTGGCTTGACCCTTTCACACTTAACAGCACCATCCAAGAAACCTGAATGTGGGCCCAAATGGTGTCTGTTTTGATACCTGAAAATCACTGGCCACCTTCCTGTTGGGCAACTCCCTTCATCTTCATCCCTGACTTAATTTGTGCTATAGGGTATCTAGAGGAAAAATATGCTTGTTAAGTGTAAAGCTGTCTCTGCTTAAAAACAACAACTCCCACACCACACAAGCACACGCACGTGCACACACACACACACACACACGAAAATTGCCTGTTCCTGGACTGATAGAGCACCAGTTAAGTGGTTAATTAGAAACAGGAGTATGGAAAAGTATGAACATTGAGCTTGGGTAACAAAAAAATTGAGGCTATGTAAGAAGTTAATATAAGAATCAAATAATAAACTTGATTCCCTCCAGCTCCCCCTAATTGTTATATAAAGTTACAACTTGACTAAAGCTAGAATACAAGGAGGGTGTTGGCATGCCCTTCCTCCATTTAAGAAGCCATAATGAGAAAACTAAATAAAAACAATAAGGAAAGGTCTCTGGGGCATTTATGGAACAAATTTTTGCGACTAGGTAAAAGTTATTCTAAAGGCCTTAATCTCGTCATTATTTCCCTTTTCTCTAGACTATAATGTAACTGCAAACTCCAAGCTGGTCATTATTACGGCTGGGGCACGTCAGCAAGAGGGAGAAAGCCGTCTTAATTTGGTCCAGCGTAATGTGAACATCTTTAAATTCATCATTCCTAATGTTGTAAAATACAGCCCGAACTGCAAGTTGCTTATTGTTTCAAATCCAGGTGAGGCTTTTAACTGTATAGATATTGACAAGCTATAGTAAAACTGATGTGTATATATGTATATTTATTTATTTTGAGATGGAGTCTCATTCTGTTGCCCAGGCTGGAGTACAGTGGTGTGATCTTGGCTCATTGCAACCTCTACGCCTCCCAGGTTCAAGCGATTTTCCTTGCCTCAGCCTCCTGAGTAGCTGGGATTACAGGCGTGTACCACCAAGCCCAGCTAATTTTTTTTTTTTTTTATCTTTAGGTAGAGATGGGGTTTCACTATGTTGGCCAGGTTGGTCTTGAACTCCTGATCTTGTGATCTGCCTACCTCGGCCTCCCAAAGTGCTGAGATTGTAGGCGTGAGCCACTGCGCCCAGCCAATTTTTGTATTTTTAGTAGAGATGGGGTTTTGCCATGTTGGCCAGGCTGGTCTCGAACTCCTGACCTCAGGTGATCCATCTTCCTCTGCCTCCCAAGGAAGTACTGGGATTACAAGTGTGAGCCACCGCACCTGGCCATATGTTATATTTTGTATATGCATGTTTATTGATTGATTTCACATGCTTCATTTCCCTCTTAGGGAAATTTGTTTTTTTTTTTTTTAATAGTGAATTTTAAAATGTTAAAGAGAGTACAATGCCTTTAAACATAGCTGGAACTTAAAATTACCTGCTTAAGATTGGATAAGGGATAAGTTTGTGAGAGTAATTGTTGTTCTTTTTTTTTTTTTTTTTTTTTTTTTTTTTTTTTTTTTTTTTTTTTTTTTTTTTTTTTTTTTTTTTTTTTTTTTTTTTTTTTTTTTTTTTT
>NW_016107354.1:8156020-8168112 GCF_001604975.1 Cebus imitator
TTTTTTTGGGACAGTCTCACTTTGTAGCCCAGGTTGAAGTACAGTGGTTTGATCTTGGCTCACTACAACTTCTGTCAAGGAATTCTCCTGCCTCAGCCTCCCCAGTAGCTGGGATTATAGGCATGTGCCACCACGCCTGGCTAATTTTTGTATTTTTATTTTAATTATTATTTTGAGAGAGAGTTTCACTCTTGTTCCCCAGGCTGGAGTGCAATAGCACCATCTTGGCTCACCACAGCCTCCACCTCCCAGGTTCAAGCTGTTCTCTTGCCTCAGCCTCCCTTGTAGCTGGAATTACAGGCATGCGCCACCATGCCCAGCTAATTTTGTATTTTTAGTAGAGATGGGTTTCTCCATGTTGGTCAGGCTAAGCTGGTCTCAAGCTCCTGACCTCAGGTGATCTGCCCACCTTGGCCTCCCAAAGTGTTAGGATTACAGGTGTGAGCCATCGTGCCCAGCCCCATAATTGTTATTCTGTTTTGTTGATGCACAGTTTGTTTTCATAAAACTGTTAACGCTTTTTTTTTAGTTGAGTTCTCACTTTGTCGCCCAAGCTGGAGGGCAATGGGATGATCATGGCAGCTTTGATCTGCTCAAGTGATCCTCCTTCCTCAGCCTGTTAAGTAGCTAGGACTGCAGGCATGCACCAATATGCCTGGGTAGTTTTTTGAAGTTTTTTTGTGTGTGTAGAGATGGAGTCTTGCTATGTTGCCCTGGCTGGTCTGGAACTGCTGGCCTTGAGCAGTTCTCCCACCTCAGCCTCCCAAAGTGTTGGGATTACAGGTGTGAGTGGTCATGCCCAGACAAAACTACTTTTTGAATACTTAATGGACTTGGTATACATAGTATAGAGACTAAAAATATTAACAAAATCATTGGTTAGCTATGTTCAGTATCAAAATCCATACATAGCCATATATCTGGAGAAGACTATCATTATCTAATGATGTACCTAGTATCTGCTTAAGTGTTTTCTTTATAGTAGGGATATCTTTTTTTGTGTTGCGGGAGGGGATAATGGGTGATTTTTATTTTCTCCTTTTTCATAGTGGATATCTTGACCTATGTGGCTTGGAAGATAAGTGGCTTTCCCAAAAACCGTGTTATTGGAAGTGGTTGCAATCTGGATTCAGCCCGATTCCGTTACCTGATGGGGGAAAGGCTGGGAGTTCACCCATTAAGCTGTCATGGGTGGGTCCTTGGGGAACATGGAGATTCCAGTGGTAAGCATAAATTATTTTCTTTTTGTTTTCAAAAAGATTATGTAAAAAGTCGATGGGCGTTTTATTAAATTAGAGCCTAATCAAATATCCATTCAGTAGGGTAGAATGGTTTCCCAAAATCTACCATTTTGTGTAATTACATGTTAAGAATTGGTAAGATTGCTGCCATTTTGTATGACATTTTATGGTGAGGGGGATGGGGAATGAAATTTCTCTTCTTAACCATGGATATCTTAAGACTATAGTTTTTAGGATGACTTTAGTCGTTTAGTATCACAGATGTTTATACTTGACTTGTACTGTCTGGCCCTGAAAAGGTCAGCAAATCCAAACGGAGTGTACAAAAAATTATATTATTATCACAGTTGAAATGTTATGATTTGGTTAGAGTTCTATATGCTAAGAAAAAATTCCCCTTATGTTCTCATACCGTCTTTATATTTCAAATATGTATGGGTTAAACATTTTAATTGGTTAGAGAAACAGGTTAGAATACAGTGAAAATACTTAGTTTTATATAATGTAAATAAATGAAAATCTAATCTAAAAGTCAGTAGTGACTACATCAGTAGTCTTGACCATCTACCAAAATTGGGTATTCCTCCTTCAAAGATAAGAGAATTAGAAAAATGAATCACAGTTACTAATCTGCTGGTGCGTGGAAATAAATGTAATCTGTACAATTTCTTCTAGTGCCTGTATGGAGTGGAGTGAATGTTGCTGGTGTCTCCCTGAAGACTCTGCACCCAGATTTAGGGACTGATACAGATAAGGAACAGTGGAAAGAGGTTCACAAGCAGGTGGTTGAGAGGTAATAAATCTTCTAATTTGGCAACACAGAAGATTAAAATTTACTGTTTAAAAGGTTAAAATTGTAATAGCATTTGCATTTGAGAACTTTTTTTTTCAAGATGGAGTCTTGCTATGTTGCCTAGGCTAGAGTGCAGTGGCATAATCTCGGGTCACTGTAACCTTCACCTCCTGGGTTCAAGCGATTCGCCTGCCTCTGCCTCTTGAGCAGCTGGGATTACAGCTGTGTGCCACCACCCGGCTAATTTTTTGTATTTTTAGTAGAGATGGGGTTTCACCATGTTGGCCTGGCTGGTCTTGAACTCCTGACCTTGTGGCCTGCCTGCCTCAGCCTCTCAAAGTGCTGGTATTACAAGCATGAGCCACTGTGCCTGGCCTTTTTAAAAATTATTATTATTTTTTGAGACAGAATCTCTGTCACCCAGGCTGGAATACAGTGACAATCTCGACTCACTGCAGCCTCCGCCTCTTGGGTTCAAGCGATTCTCCTGCCTCAGCCTCCAGAGTAGCTGGGACTACAGGTGCATGCCACCACACCTGACTAATTTTATGTATTTTTAGTAGAGACTTTGGTAAAGGGGTTTAACCGTGTTAGCCAGGATGGTCTTGATCTCCTGACCTTGTGATACGTCTGCCTCAGCCTCCCAAAGTGCTAGGATTACAGGCGTGAGCCAGTGCGCCCAGCCTGTAGTTTATTTTTTGATAGCTGTGTAATATTTCATTATATCAGTATACTACGATTTATCTATTCTTCTGTTGGAGAGCATTGGAAAGATTGCCATGTTTTTGCTGTTGCTAACAGTACTGTTAATGAATATCCCTGTCATTATATGCTGGTATACATGTGGAAAGGTTATTCTTGGTATAAGGTAACATTGTGTCATTAATCACTGTAAAAACGTGTTTAATGAAAGCTTTGTTTTTCTTTCTTTCTCCCACCCTACTTTTTCTGCCTTTACCTATGGTTTCCTACCCTACAGTGCTTACGAGGTGATCAAACTCAAAGGCTACACATCCTGGGCCATTGGACTCTCTGTGGCAGATTTGGCAGAGACTATAATGAAGAATCTTAGGCGGGTGCACCCAATTTCCACCATGATTAAGGTAGGTCTGTGTAGCAATACACTGTATTTGAATGCTTTTTCCTGGCTTTTTAAGAAAGATTTAATTTGACTACAAAAAAGTCTCACTCAGTTATGCTGAGGTAGGTAGAAGACTATATATTCAAGTTAGGGTCATCATGTTGCTATTTTTAAAGACGGGGTTTCACCATTTTGGTCAGGCTGGTCTTGAACTCCCGACTTCAGGTGATCTGCCTGCCTTGGCCTCCAAAGTGCTTGGATTACAGGCATGAGCCACCACACCCCACAATGACTTTCTTTTACACTATTACATCATAACATCTGGAAAGGAATTTCTGCTTACCGAGCTGTATTTTAAAATCTTCATAATTAGGTCAGGCACAGTGGCTCACAGCTGTAATGCCAGCACTTTGGGAGGTCAAGAAGGGCGGGAGAATTGCTTGAGCCCAGGTGTTTGAGACCACCCTAGGCAGTATAGTGAGACCTTGTCTCTATTTTTAAAAAAATGCTTCATCAGGATAGAAAAAAAATGCTAGGTGAGGTGGCTCACACCTGTAATCCCAGCACTTTGGGAGGCCAAGGGGTGGATCACCTGATGATCAGGAGTTCAAGACCAGCCTGACCAACATGTTGAAACCCTGTCTCTACTAAAAATACACAGCTGGGTGTGGTGACGCATGCCTGTAATCCCAGCTACCTGGGAGGCTGAGGCAGGAGAATCACTTGGACCCAGGAGACGGAGGTTACAATGAGCCACGTTAGCACCATTGCACTCTAGTATAGGCAGCAAGAGTGAAACTCCATCTCAGAAAAGAAAAGGCAGTCCAGCTCTGTGGCTCATGCCTGTAATCCCAGCACTTTGGGAAACCAAGGTGGGTGATCACGAGGTCAGGAGTTCAAAGCCAGCCTGGCCAACGTGTTGAAATCCTGTCTTTACTAAAAGTACAAAAATTAGCTGGGCAAGGTGGCACAGCCAGGAGGCTGAAGCAGGAGAATCACCTGAACCTTGGAGGTGGAGGTTGCAGTGAGCTGAGATTATGCCACTGCACTCCAGCCTGGGTGACAGCGAGACTGCCTCAAAAAAAAAAAAAGCCTCATAATTAATAGAGAATGTAAGTCTTGGGAAACCCTGGAATGCATAGGCAAAATGTAAAATATTTTTCATTTCATCTTCAGGGTCTCTATGGAATAAAGGATGATGTCTTCCTTAGTGTTCCTTGCATTTTGGGACAGAATGGAATCTCAGACGTTGTGAAGGTGACTCTGACTNAGGGTCTCTATGGAATAAAGGATGATGTCTTCCTTAGTGTTCCTTGCATTTTGGGACAGAATGGAATCTCAGACGTTGTGAAGGTGACTCTGACTCCTGAGGAAGAGGCTCGTTTGAAGAAGAGTGCGGATACACTTTGGGGGATCCAAAAAGAGCTGCAATTTTAAAGTCTTCTGATGTCATACCATTTCACTGTCTAGGCTACAACAGGATTTTAGTTGGAGGTTGTGCATTTTGTCCTTTTTATCTGATCTGTGATTAAAGCAGTAATATTTTAATATGGACTGGGAAAAACATCAATTCCAGAAGTTAGAAATAGGAATGGTTTGTAAAGTCCTACAGCTATATTCTGATGCTGGATAGTGGTAACCTTGTGTAGTCCTAAACTGGTTAGTGTGAAATAGTTCTGCCACCTCTGAGGCACCACTGCCAATGTTGCACATGCTGCAGTTGCCCCTTGAGCCAGAGAGATGTTCCTTTGTTATGTAACTTCCTGGCTCCTTCACTGAACATGCTAGTCCAACATTTTTTCCCAGTCAGTCACGTCCTGGCATTCGGTGTATAGATCCAATATTGCATGTCTTGTTCCAAAGGATCTAATTTTGTGAACTATATATATCAGTAGTGTACATTACCATGCAATGTAAAAAGATCTACATATAAACAATGCAACCAACTATCCAAGTGTTACACCAACTAAAATTACCCCCAATAAACCTTGAACAGTGACTACTTTTGTTAATTCATTAAGATATAAAGTCATAAGCTGCCAGTTATTCATTATATTATTAGGCTATTGGGTAACCCTGCAATGATTTTTTTAAAAGGGGATATTAATTACTAATAGCAGAAAAGGTAACAACAGAATTGTTTTGGTACCACTTCCATTAAAATGGATAGTTTTAATATATTAAGTCCCAAAGTATTATATGAGATATTTGATAATCATGCTAATCATAATTGGAAAGTAACATTCTATATGTGAATGTAAAATTTATTTGCCAGCTGAATATAGGCAATGGTACTTTGTCACTACAGGGAACACAGATTTTCTTTGCCCTCTGGAAGCCAGTAACAAAAACAATTTTAAGGTGGGGTGCATTGGCTCATGCCTGTAATCCCAGCACTTTGGGAGGCCAAGGTGGGCTGATCACTGAGGCCAGGAGTTAGAGACCAGCCCAGCCAACAATGAAATCCCATTTCTTTTCTTTTTTTTTTTTTTTTTGGGGACGGAGTTTCGCTCTTGTTACCCAGGCTGGAGTGCAATGGCACGATCTCGGCTCACCGCAACCTCCACCTCCTGGGTTCAGGCAATTCTGCCTCAGCCTCCTGAGTAGCTGGGATTACAGGCACGCACCACCATGCCCAGCTAATTTTTTGTATTTTTAGTAGAGACGGGGTTTCACCATGTTGACCAGGATGGTCTCGATCTCTTGACCCTCGTGATCCACCTGCCTCGGCCTCCCAAAGTGCTGGGATTACAGGCTTGAGCCACCATGCCCGGCCAGAAATCCCATTTCTTTAAAATAAAATAACAAGTATCCTTGGTGGTTGTCTACTCAAGTTTTCTTTACAATTTTTCTAAAAATATAACTGGGACCCTTATCCAGGCCTGAAAACCATACTTGTAAAGATTAACTGGACAACATTATTGTCATCCCCAACTCCAGGGTCTTTTTCCAAAGATTCTTTCCTGAGAGCCAGTTAAGGAATTATCTCAAAACATGGTTTTCCAACCTTTTGCTTTGCCTGAGCCACTTTGGAAGAAGTGTCTTGGGCCACACATAAAACACACTCACCAGGCACGGTGATTGACACTTGTAATCCCAGCACTGGGAGAGGCCGAGGTCGGTGGATCACTTGAGGCCAGGAGTTCAAGACCAGTATGGCCAACGATGGTGAAACCCCATCTCTGCTAAAAATAGAACAATTAGCTGGGTGTAGTGGCCTGTGCTTGTAGTACCAGCTACTTGGGAAGCTGAGGCACAAGAGGCTGAGGTGGCTGGTGATCAGGGAATGAACTGGTGATAAACCCACAAGAGACTGCAGTGAACCCAGATGGTGCCACTGCACTTGAGCCTGGGCAACAGAGCAAGACTGTCTCAATAAAAATTAACACTTCCAATAGCTGATAAGCTAAAAAAAAGTTCATGCATAATCTTCCTGATATCTGCCACCACAGATAAGCAAAAGAGTCCTCACATTCAAAAGGTTGGGCACATCTATAAAGTATAATTCTGTGGACTTTTAGTGTATTCGCATAGTTGACAACCATCACCAATATCTAATCTTAGAATACAAGCTGGGTGCAGAGGATCACACTTGTAATCCCAGCACTTTAGGAGGCCAAGGCGGGTGGATTGCTTGAGCCCAAGCGTTTGATACCAGCCTGAGCAACATGGCAAAACCCTATCTCTACAAAAATTTCCTGGATATGGTGGCGGGCACGTGCAGTCCTAGCTGCACAGGAGGCTGAAGTGGGAGGATCCCTTGAGCCCAGAAGGCAGAGGTTGCAGTGAGCCGAGATTATGCCTCTGTACTCCAGTCTGGATGACAGTGAGATCCTGTCTCAAAAAAAAACAAAAAACAAAAAAAGAACATTTTAATTAGCCCAAAAAGAAGCCTGTACTTACTCCTGGAGCCTTTTGTAAACTTTGAGGCAACCTTCAGTCTTTAAAATTTTTTAAATTTACATTAATTTCATATTATTTGATACAATAAATATCAACATGACTGAAAACACTTAAGTGAAATAGACTGATTCTATTAGTCTTTCATGAGTTTTCAAATGGAATCTTGTAAAGCTTCCTTACTTACGGGCAAAATTTTTTTTTTTTTTGAGACAGGGTCTCACTCTGTCCCCCATGCTGGAGTGCAGGGGCACCATCTCTCCTCACTGCAACCTCTGCTTCCCAGGTTCAAGGAATTCTCCTGCCTCAGCCTCCCGAGCATCCGGGACTGCAGGCGCGCACCACCACACCCAGCTAATTTTTGTATTTGTATTTGAAACAGACGGGGTTTCACCATATTGGTCAGGCTGGTCTTGAACTCCTGACCTCGTGATCCGCCCGCCCTGGTCTCCCAAAGTGCTGGGATTACAGGCGTGAGCCACCGCGCCTGAGAAGTTAATAATTTTTTTAAATCCTGCAAATAATGCATCCCCGTCTTGCACACTCTTTGGGTCAGTCTAGAAATCTTTGCATCATTTCCCTGATCTGGACCGCCGCAACCCACACAGCTCCCCGGCCTGGAGAAGTCCATGTGCCTGCGCCTGTTGCGGGAAGTGGGGCGGAGCTTGCGTGCTGACGCAGGAGAGCCGTGCGTGGGAGCGTGCGCGCCTCGAGACAGGCGAAGGGTAACCGTCGCCGGGCTTTGCGCTTCAACTGTCGTTAGTGTATTTTTCTGTTGTCACTTCTGTGTCTTCCTTCAAGGTGGTTCCTTGCCCTTTTGGGTCATCTGTACTGCGCCAAGCCAAGCATTTGTGAGCGTGTGGTGCTGGGGTGAAAGTGGGGGCTGGGGACGGAGAGAAATCCAAAAGCCCGGTGGTGCCCCAGCCTTCTCATTGCCTGGTAGGCTGGGCCTTGCTTTACCTTCCCCGCACCCTTGACCAGGAGATACTTTCTTTGGTTTCCCTCCACCCCGGCTCCACCATTCTGCAAACTGAAGAGGCTGTTCCTTAGATGTTCAGTGTGGTTAACACATCGTAGCTGTGAGAGTGATTAATTTAGGGAGTTCGATTCCATTGAAGTTGCGTTATCCCTATCAGGTTCTCCAAATGTCAACTGTCAAGGAGCAGCTTATTGAGAAGCTAATTGAGGACGATAAAGACTCCCACTGTAAAATTACCATTGTTGGAATTGGTGCCGTAGGCATGGCTTGTGCTATTAGCATTTTACTGAAGGTGAGTAAGAAGCCCATCCTGTGGCTGAAAATCAAGTGAGCACTTCAAAGTCTTGGAGATGTCAATTCATTCAGGGTTGCAGGGTTAATCCCTTGAAAGCAGATCTGTATCCTCTTATCTGGCCTGCCCACCCGCCAGCTCGGCCTCGCTTCCTTCTTTCCCCTTCCCCCATCCTTTTTCTTTCCCTCCCTCCCTCCTTCCCTCCCTTCCTCCCTTCCTCTCTTCCTCTTTCCTTTTCTTTCTTTTCTTTCCTTCTTTTCCTTCCTTCCCTCTTCCTTCCTTCCTTTCTCTCTCTCTATTAAAAACGCGCGCTTTGAATGAAGAGATTCCCCCAAACAGGCTTTGTGTGAGCAACATGGCTGTTTATTACCTGGGTGCAAGTGGGCTGAGGCCGAAAAGGGCGTTAGGAAAGGGCAGTGGGATAGAAGTTGGTTTCTTAGGTTTGGGGTGGGCAGTGGAAAATTACAGAGTAAGATCAGTTACAGTGGTTGGGGGAGGGGCAAGGACTATACATTACTGTGAGTTTAGTTACAATGGCAGGTGGGATAAGAGTAGTTAAGATGATAGGGTGGGGTGAGGGGCTTCACCGGGGAAGCTTCACTGGGCGATTAGGGACAATGGCGAATGCGGGGTGGGGATAGGGGGTGGGGCTTGGGGGGGGCTTGGGGGGTGGAGGCGGGGCCTGGGTGGGGGCGGGGCCTGGGGGGATGGGAGACAATCAGCCATGGCAAGCAAGACTTCAGACTTTCAGGCTCCAGGCTTGACACTCCTTTTCTCTTTTCCTTTTCGTCTTTCTTTTCTCTTCTCTCCTTTCTTTTTCTGACTTTCCTTTTTCGAGACAGGGTTTGTCTGTTGCCCAGGCTGGAGTGCAGTGGTGCAGTCTTGTTCCCCTGCAGTGTCCACCTCCCAGGCTCAAGCGATTCTCCTGCCTCAGCCTCTTGAGTAGCTGGGGCCTCAGGCACTCACCACCAGGCTTGGCTAATTTTTTGTATTTTTAGTAGAGACAGGGTTTACCATGTTGGCCAGACTGGTTTTGAACTCGTGACCTCAAGTGATCCACCTGCCTTGGCCTCCCAAAGTACTGGGATTACAGGCATGAGCCATGATGCCTGACTGCCAATAGGTATTTTTTTAACCCTGGTCCCCTCCCTTCCTCTCTGCTTTTGGAGTTCCCAGTGTTTGCTGTTCCCATCTTTATGTCCATTTATACCCAGTGTTTAGCTCCCATTTAAAAGCGAGAACATGCAGTATTTGGTTCTCTGTTTCTGCATTAATTCACTTAGGATAATAGCTTCCAGCTATACCCATGTTGCTGCAAAGAACATGATTTTGTTCTTTTTCATGGCTGTTGAATATTCAGTATTCCATGGTATATATGTACCACTTTTTATCCAGTCCACCATTATGGGTGCTTAGATTTATTCCGTGTCTTTGTTATTATGAATAGCGCTGGGAGAAACATGCTAGTGTAGGTGTCTTTTTGGCAGAACATAATTCTAACTTTCTGTACTTTATGATGCTGGTGGTGGATCTCTGCACATTTTCTTCCTTGCCAGTTGGCATCTTCTCAGATTCTGCCAATAGAGGTCACCAGAGGGAAGTTGGAAGGTAAGAGCAGAGGAGAAGAGACCTCCTTGTTTGCTTATTGTTCTGGTTACTGTCATCCCAACTGTACCTCTTTGTTGAAATTAGGTTGGTTCTAACCTCCATCTTCTTTTGGAACTCCCAACATTGGCCTCATCATGTCTGCCCAGCAGTGTCAGCAGCAACCAGGTTTTGCCTTCTTCAGGTGTCTGAACATAGCTCCATGAAACACTTCCAGTAGTCTCTCTGTTCTGTCACCCTTAGGGGTGTTAGCTTCTAACTACAGTTGCTGTGTCTGGATTACCTCATATGTTCCCTTTTTGCTCTTTCAGAACTCCAACTGCTAGCTAATGCCCTATATTAAATTTCCTCTGTTGAAATGCTTAGAGTGGTTTCCATTTTTCTGACCAAACCCAGACAGAGACACGGACTGATATAAAAATTGACCTATAAACATGATCTGTTTTTTTGTTTGTTTTTTGTTTTTCTTGTTGAGACAAGGTCTGGCTCTGTTGCCCAGGCCAGAGTGCAGTGGTGCAATCTCAACTCACTGCAGTCTCTACCTCCCAGTTTCAAAGCCACCCTTCCACCTCAGTCTCCTGAGTAGCTGGGACTATAGGCACACACCACCATACCCGGCTACTTTTTGTAGAATCAGGGTTTTGCCATGTTGCCCAGGCTGGTCTTGAACTGGTGAGCTCAAGTGATTCTCTTGCCTTGACCTCCCAAAGTGTTGGGATTACAGTCATGAGCCACTGCACCCTGCCAAATATCATCTAGGTTGTTTGTGCACAATTCTGTCTTCTTTTCTTTCTTTCTCTCTTTCTTTTCTTTTTTTTTTTTTTTTGATAGGATCTCACTCTGTCACCCAGGCTGGAGTGCAGTGGTGCAATCATAGCTCACTGCAGCTCAACCTCCTGGGCTCAAGTGATCCTCCCACCTCAGCCTCCCACATAGCTGGGATTACAGGCATGCACCACCATGCCTGACTAATTTTTTGTAGAAACAGGGTTTCACCATGTTGCTCAGGCTGGTCTTGAACTCCTGAGCTTAAGCAGTCTGCCACTTTGGCTTCCCAGAGTGCTGGATTACAGGTGTGAACACCTGGCTGGCTTTCTTATCAATTAGCTAAGAAGTGTTAATGTGATCCTTCTAGATGAAACTTCTTATCCTCCTCCCATTCATGATACATAACACATTATTTAGTAAATTTTAGGATATATGGTTTTTCAGAATGGCCAAATGGTACCTGATCTAAGAAAAAAACAGTAGTAAGTAGGGACTTTTATCTCTTTCCCTTGCTGTTCCTTTGGAATCTGGCCACTGGCATCTGAAGCACTATATAGTTCTGTACTCTGTTGCATGTGACAAAAACCCAATTCAAATTCGGTTAAGCAGAAAGAGGAAATAGGGCAGAAATAGCTTCAGGTACTACTGGATTCTGAAGTTCAGACATATCAAGACATAGTCTTTGCAAATCTTGGTTTAGATTTTCTCTGTTGGCTTAATTCTTGGAGTCTTTCTGTGTGGTGGTAAAGATGGCTGTACAGTTTGTTCTTTCATTCTTGTTTTTTTCCTTCCAACTCTACAGTCATTACTAAGGTTCTTGGATTTGCATGTCATTCTTAGAGCTTATGATTCTGAAGAAAAGTGAGATGTAATCTTCCATCTTCCATTTTCAAACTTTATAGACATACTTGTTTCTTATACCTGGACCATATGTCCACTTATAAACTGATTTCTGTCACCAGAAGGAAAAGATGGAACAATTGGCTAGGTCTGGTTTTAATGCCCATCTACTCCAAGGTTGGAGGACTGATGTTAACTGTACTGCACTGAACCACTTGGAATAGATTCCCATGGAAAAGAGGAATTCTATTACCAGGGACAGTAGACAGATGAAATTAAGTGTTCACCAGAGGTGGTTACCTTTCTGTTTGGGCCATAAGGATGCATACTAAAAGCAGCTTTGGCCAACTCAGAAATAAGGCTTAAGGTTAAATATAATAAAATCCTGGCAGGGCACGGTGGCTCAAGCCTGTAATCCCAGGACTTTGGGAGGCCGAGGCAGGCGGATCACTTGAGGTCAGGAGTTTGAGATCAGCCTGACCAATGTGGTGAAACTCCATCTCTACTAAAAATACAGAAATTAGCCAGACGTGGTGGGTGCATATAATCCCAGCTACTCAGGAGGCTTGAACCTGGGAGGCAGAGGGGTTGCA
>NW_016107354.1:8168938-8169948 GCF_001604975.1 Cebus imitator
TGAAACCCTGTCTTTAAAAATATATATGTATTTTTTCATTAAAAATTATTATTATTATCATTTTGAAACAGAGTTTCTCTCTTGTTGCCCAGGCTGGAGTGCAATCTGATGGTGCAATCTCAGTTCACCTACCGCAACCTCCACCTCCCAGGTTCAAGCGATTCTCCTGCCTCAGCCTCCCTAGTAGCTGGGACTATAGGCATGCGCCACGATGCCTGGCTAATTTTTGTATTTTTAGTAGAGAATGGATTTCAATATGTTGGCCAGGCTGGTCTCGATCTCCTGACCTCAGGTGATCCACCCACCTCAGCCTCCCAAAGTGCTGGGATTACAGGCGTGAGTCACCATGCCTGGCCAATATTTCTTTTTTTTTGAGATGGAGTCTCACTCTGTCACCTAGGCTGGGGTGCAGTGACATGATCTTGGCTCACTGCAACCTCCACCTCCCAGCTTCAAGCGATTCTCCTGCTTCAGTCTCCTGTGTAGCTGGGATTACAGGCATGTACCACCATCCCTGGCTAATTTTTGTATTTTTAGTAGAGAATGGATTTCAATATGTTGGCCAGGCTGGTCTCGATCTCCTGACCTCAGGTGATCCACTCACCTCAGCTTCCCAAAGTGCTGGAATTGCAGGTGTGACCCACTGTGCCTAGCTAGGCCATATAATTTAAAAAGTTCCTTTTTTAAAAAAGAACATTTCAGTATAATTGGAGGATATTTGGAAAATAGAAAACCTGTATAAAGAAAATTTGAATCTTCTATTAATGACTTTATGTAGGTTTTCTAAACTTTTGTTTTCTTTACATAACTGATGTATAAATGCTTTTAAGCTTATCATTCTCTCTTTCTTTCTTTCTTTTTTTTTTGAGATGGACTCTCACTCTATCGCCCAGGCTGGAGTGCAGTGGTGGGATCTTGGCTCACTGCAACCTCCACATCCTGGGTTCAAGTGATTCTCCTGCCTCAGCCTCCTGAGTAGGTAGGATTACAGGAGCATGCCCCTACACCCA
>NW_016107354.1:8170212-8178613 GCF_001604975.1 Cebus imitator
CACCATGCCCAGCTAATTTTTTTTGTATTTTTAGTAGAGACGGGGTTTCACTATGTTGACCAGGATGGTCTCGATCTCTTGACCTTGTGATCCACCCGCCTCGGCCTCCCAAAGTGCTGAGATTACAGGCGTGAGCCACCGCGCCCGGCCTATATATTTTTTTAATAGAGATGGGGTTTCACCATCTTGGCCAGGCTGGTCTTGAACTCCTGACCTCGTGGTCCAACCACCTTGGTCTCCAAAAGTGCTGGGATTACAGGCGTGAGCCACTGTGCCTGGCCTCGTCATTCTGCTTTATATATTTTCCCAAGAATATACACTCTTGAAGAGTTTTTATAATATTATTGATACATTTATCCATATTCTTTTTTTTTTTTAAAGACAGGGTTTCACCATGTTGGCCAGGCTGGTCTTGAACTCCTGACCTCAGGTGATCTGCCTGCCTCGGCCTCCCAAAGTGCTGAGATTACAGGCGTGAGCAACCATGCCCGGCCCATTTATCCATATTCTTTATAGTTTTTTTTTTTAAAGGAAAATTTGTATTATTGTCATTTTTTTTATGTACAGAAAACTCAGTAGTGTACATTTAACCCAGTTTAGTGGCAAGTTCTTTAGTCTTTGACTTTTCAAGCTTGGCAATAAAAGCCACAGACTTGGGACCCACGACACTCCCTCCCCAGTGACAGCAGATCTCATCATATCTGTCATTGTAATTGGTCCTAATAGCTTCCACCAGCTAACCCAAGTGCCTTTGTCTTTCAAGTTAACCTGTGTGAAGGTGACAGTGGTGCAGGTCTTCCTGTGGACTAGACGTCCCAGTCTTGCCTTCCCCTTGATAATGCAGTAAGGGATCCACATTTTATAACACAAGGCAGGCAAGAAGACAACCAGCTCGATGGGATCCACATTGTGTGCAGTCACCATCAGCTGAGCTTTTGTGTTCTCCACCAAGGTGGGGACAGTGTTAACTCCTAGAACACACAATCACTGTGAGCACTCACAGGGCCTGCTCTGGTCACAAGAAGCTGCTGGGCCCAGCTATTGTAGTTTTCTTTCTATGTTTATAGTGAACCAGGTTTCAAGGCATAGCATGAGGCCATAGAACATAGAAAATGGAGGACTTGGCTTCATCGTCATTAGCATCATGTGTTGACCAACTAAAAGCCTCAGATAATTAGGAAAAATGTTTACTTTTTATCATACACTAAAGTATGTGGTGCACTCTTTGGTAATGTGATTCAACATAGACTTTCTTTCTTTCCTTCTTTATTTCTTTCTTTTTTTTTTTTGAGACAAAGTTTCACTGTTGTTGCCCAGGCTGGAGTGCAATGGCGCGATCTCGGCTTACCACAACCTCCGAGTCCCGGGTTCAAGTGATTCTCCTGCCTCAGCCTCCTGAGTAGCTGGGATTACAGGCATGCACCATCACACCCAGCTAATTTTGTATTTTTAGTAGAGACGGGGTTTCTCCATGTTGGTCAGGCTGGTCTTGAACTCCTGACCTCAGGTGATCCGCCTGCCTCAGCCTCCCAAAGTGCTGGCATCACAGGCATGAACTACTCTGCCCAGCTTTCAACAAATATACTTTCTTTTTATTTTTTTTAAAGATGGGGTTTCACCGTGATGGCTGGGCTGGTCATGAACTCCTTGACCTCAGGTGATCCACCCATCTCGGCCTCCCAAAGTGCTAGGATTACAGGCGTGAGCCACCGCGCCGGCCAACAAATATACTTTCTACTAAAAGTCCTCTAATCTAACATGATTGAGATGAAAGGTAGTTACCTAATTTAAAAATGCTTCTTAGAAAGAGCCATGATAAACATTTTATATTGACCTAAAACATACACATGTAGGTGGAAGTTTATTTGCTGATTTTCTGATTGTAGGGCAAGGCCTTTGAGTAAGACTCAGCTGATTAGAGTTTTGCAGTACCTTCCCATGCCTTCCCCCTTCCCTTCCTTTTCTCTTTCCCCTTCCTTCCCCTTTCCCTTCTCCCTTTCTTTCTTTCCCTCTCTGATCCTCTCCCCTCCCCTCCCCAACCCTCCGTTTTCTTTTCTCTCCTCCCCATGTTGCCCAGACTGGAGTGGCTATTTATTTACTTATTTATTTTTGAGACAGAGTCTCACTCTGTCGCCCTGGCTGGAGTGCAGTGGCACAATCTCAGCTTACCGCAACCTCCACCTCCCAGGTTCAAGCGATTCTCCTGCCTCAGCCTCCCTAGTAGCTGGGACTATAGGCATGCGCCACGATGCCTGGCTAATTTTTATATTATTAGTAGAGACAGGGTTTCACCATGTTGGTCAAGCTGGGCTCAAACTCCTGACTTCAGGTGATCCACCTGCCTTGGCCTTCCAAAGTGTTGGGATTACAGGTGTGAGCCACCACGCCTGGCCTGAAGTGGCAATTTATAGGCATGGTCTTAGCACACCACGACCTCGTACTCCTGGGCTAAAGTGGTCCTCCTGGGTCAGCCTGACAAGTACCTGGAACAACAGGCAGTGTCTTCCTGAAAGCACGTCAATAATGATTATTTAGATTGCTTTTTGTTTTTTGAGATGGAGTCTCGCTCTGTCACCCAGGCAGGAGTGCAGTGGCGCGATCTCTGCTTACTGCAATCTTTGCCTCCCAGGCTGAAGCGATTCTCCTGCCTCAGCTTCCTGAGTAGCTGGGACTACAGGTGTGTGCCATCATGCCTGGCTAATTTTTTGTATTTTTAGTAGAGACGGGGTTTCACCATATTGGTCAGGCTGGTTTTGAACGCCTGACCTTGTGATCCACCAACCTCAGCCTCCCAAAGTGCTGGGATTACAGGCGTGAGCCACTGCGCCTGGCCTAGATTGCTTTAAAGTACCACAAGAAACTTAAAATTGTTCATGAAGCAGTCTGGTTATGAAACCTTTCTAAATTTTATGACTTTATTTTACTTTTGGAGACAGTCTTACCAGGCTGGAGTGCAGTGACATAATCATGGTTTGCTGCAGCCTCGAATTCCCAGGCTCCTCCCACATTACTAATAGCTGGGAGTATTAGTATGTGCCACCATGCCCAGCTAATTTTTTAAAAAATTACTGTTTGTAGAGATGGGGTCTCACTCCGTTGCCCAGGCTTGTCTTAAATTCCTGGGCTCAAGCAATTGCAGGTGTGAGCCATCATGCCTAGCCCATTTTTATTCTTTTCTCAAACCTAGAAGGACAATTTTTTTTTCTTTTGGAGACAGAGTCTCACTCTGTCGCCCAGGCTGGAGTGCAGTGGCATGATTTCAGCTGACTGCAACCTCTGCCTCCTGGGTTCAAGCGATTCTCCTGCCTCAGCCTCCCTAGCAGCTGGCAGTACAGGTGTATGCAACCATGCCCAGCTAATTTTTTTATTTTAGTAGAGACAGGGTTTCACCGTATTGCCCAGGCTGGTCTCAAACTCCTGAGCTCAGGCAGTCCACCTGCCTCAGCCTCCCAAGGTGCTGGGATTACAGGCACGAGCCACTACTCCCAGCCTAACCTAGAAGGACAACTTGCTTTTAATATCTCCCCAGGGATTAACTTAATTTTCATAGAAACAATTATTTTTAACATTAATGATGGAATACTTGATAGAGAAAAAGAGATTAAAAATAATGTAACGTTGGGAGGCTGATGTAGGAGGGTCACTTGAGGCCAGGAGTTTGAGACCAGCCAGAGGCAACATAGTGAGACCCTGCTGCTATAAAACATTTAAAAATTAGCTGGGCATGCTGGAATGTGCCTGTAGCCCTAGCTTTGGGAGGCTGAGGCAGGAGGATTGCTTGAGTTCAAGGTTGCAATGAGCTATGATTGTACCATTGCACCGCAGCCTGGGCACAAAGCAAGATGCTATTGCTAAAATATATATAGTAATATAACAGTCATCAGTGCATCTGCCACTCAGCAAAACAAATAAAACATTCCCAAGTCAGTTGATACATTTTATATATTTGTATCTTCCTGTCCCCCAAATCTCAATGTTGAATGTAGTGTTTACCAAACATTTCTTTCCACTGGTATTTAGTAACTTACATTATCTTTAATTATACGTAATAATATCATTACATAAATGGGTACAAACATGACTAATTCTTGATCTGTAGCAACTAATGAGCAGAAGTACACAGACATACTGGATAGTAGTTTACTAGGTGAGACTGTTGAGTATGCCTGGGGTATCAGTATGTTTTATATCAGTTAATTTGTTGAATTGGTTAAATGGAGTCAAAAAGATATTACTTTTTTTTTTTTTTTTGAGACGGAGTTTCACTCATGTTACCCAGGCTGGAGTGCAATGGCGCGATCTCGGCTCACCGCAACCTCCGCCTCCTGGGTTCAGGCAATTCTCCTGCCTCAGCCTCCTGAGTAGCTGGGATTACAGGCACGCGCCACCATGCCCAGCTAATTTTTTTGTAGTTTTAGTAGAGACGGGGTTTCACCATGTTGACCAGGATGGTCTCGATCTCTTGGCCTCGTGATCCACCCGCCTCGGCCTCCCAAAGTGCTGGGATTACAGGCTTGAGCCACCGCGCCCGGCCTAATAATGTGCTCTTAATAAAAAAATAAGGCATTTTCACAATAGGTACTGAATGAAGTGAGGAAACCAGAGAGTTAAGCAAAGCACTGTGGCTCTGATAACTCTTTTTACCCTGATAGCATTAGCCAAACATAGTGGACATCAATTTTGGTTTTCACTGACTCACAACATTTAGGAGACCAGAGACAAAGCCTGATTTGGGGAGATCACCCCACAAAGCTGGTACCATAATGGACTAAGCCAGGAGTCACTGAACTTTTTCTGGAAAGGGTCAGATAGTAGACATTTTGGGCTTTTCCAGCTACATAGTAACTGTTATACCTACTCAACTCTGCTGTTGTGGTGCAAAAGGAAGCCACAGACAATAATACATAAGCAGGTGGGTGTGGCTATGTTCCAATGAGATTCTGTTTACCAAATAGGTGATACACCAGATGTCGTGTGCCTACCAGCAGTAGTTTACCATTGCCAGAACTATACCATTAATGTAATGATGATCTACAAATAATTATTCTCTCCCTACCTTTGGGGACCACAGTAAAATTGAACGTCTTAGACACGTTAGTGGGGGAAAATAGCTGCTGAGGATTTGGAACCACAAGCTGGCCCTTATTTGAGTTCCAGAAAATCTTAGGCAATCAGATAATATCTGGAGGAAACTCACTTTATTTCAGGCCTCAAAGAACTTTAACAAATTTTCAGAGAAAATGAACATCTCATAATAGGAATAATTAAATCTGCAAAAAAGAGCAAGAGCCTGCATAACAGAAACATGTCACTATAGATTTAAAAATTATCAAACACAAATTATAAAATTAATATGATTACTGAAAAAATAAAAGACAGACTTGAAAAGTATCAGCATGAGACAGGAAACTATAAAAACACTTTAAAAATAACAAAGTAATAACTTATAAATGTGAAATAAAAACTCAGTGGAGCCAGGTGTGGTGGCTCACTCCTGTAATCCTAGCACTTTAGGAAGCTGAGGTGGGTGGATTGCTTGAGATCAGGAGTTAGAGACCAGCCTGGCCAACATGGTGAAAACCCATCTCTACTAAAAATACAAAAATTAGCCGGGTGTGTGGTGGTGCACACCTGTAGTCCCAGCTACTCAGGAGGTTGAGGCAAGACAATTGCTTGAACCAGGAGGCAGAGGTTGCAGTGAGCTGAGACTGCACCACCACTGCACACTGTAGCCTGGGCAACAAAGCAGGACTCTGTGGGAGGGGGAACCTCTATGGATTTAATGATAGATTAGACACATTTGAAGAGAGAAGTGGCAAATCTAAGGCAATTGCCCAGAAGACAAAAAGTGGAAAATATAACAGGTTGAGAGTCACGGAGGATAGAATCATCACATTTGAAGAGATTATGATTGAGCATTTTTGAAGACCACTGAAAAATGTCAACCCACAGATTTAAGAGGCCAAATAATATCAAGAAGAATAAATACAAAATCCCTACCTGGACATATTCTTGTGAAATTAGAAAACACTAAAGGCAAAAAGAAGTGTGAAAAAATTGTCAGAGAGAAGGTATGTTACCTACAGAAGAAAGAGAGGGTGACAGTAGCAGCAGTGAAACCAGAAGACAATGGAGTACAATGGAATGATATTTTTAATGTGCTGAGAGAAGAGTAAGTGTCAATCGGGGATCTACCCAGCAAATACATCTTTCAAGAACAAAGATGAAGCTGGGCCTGCCACAAGAATGTATTGTTGTTTACTTTCTATTAGCCCCAAACTGTAAGCAAGTCAATGAATCCCAGTACTAAGTTATATAAATTATGCAGTGTAGTATTACACAGCAGTGAAAGTGAAGAAACTATAGGGACACACATTAACTGGATAAATATTCAGATATATTTAGCTAAGGGAATACATGCTTTGTTCAAAAACAGATAAAATTTAATATGTAATGCTGGGCATGGTGGCCCATGCCTGTAATCCTAGAACTATAGGAGGCCAAGGTGGGCAGATCGGTTGAGGTCAGGAGTTTGAGACCACCCTGGCCAACATGGCGAAATCCTGTCTCTACTAAAAATACAAAAATTAGCTGCGTGTGGTGGCAGGCACCTGTAATCCCATCTACTCCAGGAGGCTGAGGCAGGAGAATCGCTTGAGCCTGGGAAGCGGAGGTTGCAGTGAGCTGAGATCATGCCATTGCGCTCCAGCCTGGATAATAGAGTGAGACTCCACCTCAAAACAAAACAAAAAAACAGTTAATATGTAATTTAAACATGCATAAGTAGTAACATGTTTTTAAAAGTAATGTGATTTTTGCCAGCCACAAGAGTGGTTGATAGATATAATCTATTTATTAGAGGCACACAGGGGCTTCCAAGGTGTTGACAGTGTTTTATAAATTTGCATTTTTTGTTTGTTTTTAGACAGGGTCTTGCTCTGTTGCCTAGGCCAGAGTGCAGAGGTGTGATCGTAGCTCACCACAACCTCAAAATCTTGAATTCCTGGGCTCAAGCAGTCCTCCCACCTCACCCTCCAGGGTACAAATGTGAAATAGCTGTTCATTGTGTGGTTTTGGCAGAGTTGTTTAATATTTTTTAAATATTTTTTTCAAGGCTAGGCGTGGTGGCTCAAGCCTGTAATCACAGCATTTTGGGAGACCAAGGCAGGTGGATCACCTGAGGACAGGAGTTCAAGACCACCCTGACCAACATGGTGAAACCCTGTCTTTAAAAATATATATGTATTTTTTCATTAAAAATTATTATTATTATCATTTTGAAACAGAGTTTCTCTCTTGTTGCCCAGGCTTGAATGCAATGGCGTGATCTCAGCTTACCGCAACCTCCGCCTTCCAGATTTAAGCAATTCTACTGCCTCAGCCTCCCAAGTAGCTGGGACTACAGGCATGTGCCACCACGTCAGGCTTATTTTGTAATTTAGTAGAGACGAGGTTTCTCCATGTTGGTCAAGCCGGTCTCGAACTCCTGACCTCAGATGATCCACCCACCTTGGCCTCCCATAGTGCTGGGATTGATTACAGGTGTCAGCCACTGCACCTGGCCATTAAAAAAAATCATTATATTTTAAAGGCTAGGTCCTTCTCTTTCACCCAGGCTGTAGCACAATGGCACCATCTCAGTTTACTGCAGTCTCTACCGCCTAGGTTCAAGTGATTTTCGTGCCTCAGCCTCCCCAGTAGCTGGGATTACAGGTGTAAGCCACCATGCTCGGCCTTTTATGTGGTTTTAACAGAGTTGTTTAATGTATTATAAATTGAATGTCTATATTTTATATATTCTTCTATATGAAATATGCCACAATAGAACATTTTGAAAATACATTTTGTGAGGTCTAATGGGGAAGAGCAATGATGGAACATCGTTGATTATCCACAGATTTTTTTTTTTAATTTTTAGTTTAGAGATGGCTGTTCATGGGTACAATCACAGTGCAGTGCAGTTTCCAACTCCTGGGTTGAAGTGACCCTCTTGCTTCAGCTTCCCAAGTAGCTTGGACTACAAGTGCATGCCACTACGCCTAGCTCCACAGATATTTTTAATTACTTCATTTGTACAATGAGTCCAGGTGCCTGGAACATAGAAGGTGCTAAAATATTTATGGGCCAGGAGTGGTGGCTCACGCCTGTAATCCCAGCATTTTGGGAGGCCAAGGTGGGCAGATCACGTGAGGTCAGGAGTTTAAGACCAGCCTGGCCAACAAGGCAAAATCTTGTCTCTACTAAAAATACAAAAATTAGCTGGGTGTGGTGGCAGATGCCTATATCCCAGCTACCTGGAAGGCTGAGGCAGGAGAATCACTTGAACCCAGGAGGCAGAGGTTGCAGTGAACCAAGATCACACCACTGCACTCTAGCCTGGGCAATCAGTGTAAGTCTCTGT
>NW_016107354.1:8179363-8180658 GCF_001604975.1 Cebus imitator
AAAAAAAAAAAAAAAAAAAAAAAAAAAGACATTACCGTGGGAAGATAACATAAGCTCTTATAAGGGCATTTTGATAATTATAGGCAGTAAGTGCTATAAAAATTCTGTGAAGAAAGTAGTATTTATGAATGATATGATAAATAATGAATGATATGATGGCTTTATGTCTTATTTTTATGTCAGATTTTCTAGGTGTCCTGATCCTGTTAATGCTGTCGTTTCCTTACCTGCTGTTTATTTTTCTTTCTAAAATATAACCACATATCATTTATGAATGATATGATAAATGCTTAGGGATACCTAGCAGAGGAATTGGTATTTGAAGAAGTACTTGACTAATGTAATAATAATGTTCATTGCTAACATTTATCAAACATTTAATACACACTGTTGAATACTTAATATATATTAACTCACTGAGTTATCTTCTTAAGAACCATATTTTTAAAAATGCTGTTAGCTCGATCTCGTAGATGAAGAGCTGAGAATTAGAGGGGTAGGCAAAGTAATTGTCCAGGGTTACACAGCTATAAGTGGACAAGTTGGGAATACAGGGATTTGGACCTCAGAGCTTTTGCTCTAGATCACTGTAGTTTTTGGTCTCTTTGTGGTTATATTTACAAAAGATAAATAAGAGGTAAGGAAATGATGATGTTAACAGGATCAGGGCACCTGGAAAATCTGACACAAAAATAATACATAAAACTAGTAAGATAATTTTTAAAAATTTTATTCATTTATTTATTTTTTTTAGACGGAGTCTCACTCTGTCAACCAGGCTGGAGTGCAGTGCCACAGTCTTCCCTCACTGCAGCCTCCATTTCCTGGGTTCAAGTGATTCTCCTGCTTTAGCCTCCTGAGTAACTAGGATTACAGGCATGTGCCATCACGCCCAGCTAATTTTTGTATTTTTAGTAGGGATGGGGTTTCACCTTGTTGGCTAGGTTGAACTCCTGACTTCAAGTGACCCACCCATCTCAGCCTCCCAAAGTGCTGGGATTACAGGTGTGAACCGCTGCACCTATCCAGAAATGCCATCTTTCTAAGTTTGCCTTTCTAATCAAAATCTTTGCTGGGCCAGGAAAAACAACAGTGTTCATATTTCATGAGTTATCTTCTCTTTTGGATTAGAAAGATACAAGAATCACTATAAATGAAGGTGTAGTATCTTAAAAATTAGGTAGATTGGCCGGGCGCGGTGGCTCAAGCCTGTAATCCCAGCACTTTGGGAGGCCGAGGCGGGTGGATCACGAGGTCAAGAGATCAAGACCATCCTGGTCAACATGGTGAAACCC
>NW_016107354.1:8180913-8186596 GCF_001604975.1 Cebus imitator
AAAAAAAAAAAAAAAAAAAAAAAAAAAAAAAAAAAAAAAAAAAAAAAAAAAAAAAAAAAAAAAAAAAAAAAAAAAAAAAAAAAAAAAAAAATTAGGTAGATTTTCTTTTCCTTTTTTTTTCCTCTTTTGAGACAGCGTCTCACTCTGTCACACAGGCTGGAGTGCAGTGGCACAATCTGGGCTCACTGCAACCTCCACCTCTTGGGTTCAAACCATTCTCCTGCCTCGTCTCCTGCCGACCCTCCCCCACCCCGCCCTGCCCCAAGAAGCTGGGATTGCAGGTACCAACCACCATGCTCAGCTAATTTTTGTATTTTTGGTAGAGACGTGGTTTCCCCATGTTGTCCAGGCTGGTCTCGAACTCCTGACCTCAAGTGATCCGCCTGCCTCAGCTTCCCAAAGTGCTGGAATTACAGGCATGAGCCACCACACCTGGCTATTAGATTTCATTTTCTAAAAGAACATAAAAAGTCAAGATGAGATAGATATAGAGGGTATTTTAACTAATTTTTTACATACATATGGAAGATAACTTTCAGCTATGTAGTGCTTTTTAAAAAAGTCCAGTATGAGGCCAGGTATGGTAGCTCATGCCTATAATCCCAGCACTTTGGGAGGCTGAGGCAGGCAGATCACTTGAGGTCAGGAGTTCAAGGCCAGCCTGGCCAATATGGTGAAACCCCGTGTCTGCCAAAAAATACAAAATTTAGCTGTCCATGATGGTGCATGCCTGTAGTTCCAGCTACTCCAGATGCTGATGTGGGAGAATCACTTGAACCCGGGAGGCAGAGGTTGTAGTGAGCTGAGATGGCACCACTGCACTCCAGCCTGGGCAACACAGTGGGATCCTGTCTCAAAGAAAAAAAATGTCCAGTATAAGTAAGTGTTACATAGTATTGAGATTGTATTCAGGTGAAACAACTGGGTCTTTAGTAGATAGCTTATTTTCTTGTGTGGGTCAAGAACTTGTTTCTGATCTCAAATCCAGTTGCTTACAATATTAGAAGTAAATACATTCTCACTCTTAGACTCCTGAAACAGACACTCAGAGTTCTAAGCCTTTATTCATTTTGGTGTTTTTTTTGTTTTGTTTTTTGTTTTTGAAACAGAGTCTTGCACTATTGCCAGGCTGGAGAGCAGTAGTGCTATCTTGGCTCACCGCAGCCTCTACCTCCCGGGTTCAAGCGATTCTCCTGCCTCAGCCTCCTGAGTAGCTGTGACTACAGGGTGTGTGCCACCATGCCCACCTAATTTTGGTATTTTTAGTAGAGGTGGTTTCACCACGTTGGCCAGGATGGTCTCCATCTTTTGACCTGTGATCCACTCATCTCAGTCTCCCAAAGTGCTGGGATTACAAGCATGATCCACCACGCCCGGCCTTATTTTGGTGTTTCTAAGAAGGCAGAGAGCTGACTTTCATTGCCTTGGGCCTTTATAACACATGGGAATGTGGGAAAAAGGGGATGTTAGTTTCTATTGTTATAAAATTTTTGAGGTAGCTATGTGAAAGTTGGCAAGTGATAGTGACAAGGCTTCCTTCAGGTTATACAGGTTAGAAAAGTTTGTTCATCTCCAAAATGCCAGACATAAAGGTACATGAATACTTTAATATTAAGAACAGATGATAGACTTTTAAAGAGGTAAGGCACAGTGGTTATGGTAATCTTGATCCAAATATAGTATTTTATTTCCTTTTTAGATTACAGTGTATCTGCAAACTCCAAAATAGTTATTGTCACAGCAGGTGCAAGGCAACAGGAGGGAGAAACTCGCCTTGCCCTGGTCCAACGTAATGTGGCTATCATGAAATCAATCATCCCTCCCATAGTACGTTGTAGTCCTGATTGTAAAATTCTTGTTGTTTCAAATCCAGGTAAGTCTTTTCTTTTGTTTTATTGCATAAAGATGATTTTCCCTCACCATTCCTTTAAAAGAATCAACTTTATTGAGGTAACATTTATGTACAATAAATTGCCCTCATTTAAAGTATATAATTCAATTTTTGATATATGTAATCACTCATGAAACTAACACCATAATCAAGATACAAAACACTTATCTCTGAAAATTTTCTTGTGCCTCTTTGAAACTCATCTCTCATTACAACTCTGGCCCCATTTTCTGGAATTTCATATGAATGGAGTCATGGTGAATGTAATTTTTTCTGCCTGACTTCTTTTGCCCAGCATTATTATTTTGGGATTCATCCATATGATTGGGTGTATCATATTGTTCCTTTTTTAGTGCCAAAGTATTATTTTAATTATACATTTTTTTTTTTTTTGAGATGGGGTCTCAGGGTCTCACCCTGTTACCCAGGTAGGAGTGCAGTGGTGTAATCTTGGCTCACTGCAACCTCTGCCTACCAGGCTGAATTGATCCTCCCACCTCAGCCTGCCCAGTAGCTGGGACCACAGGCATGTACCACCACACCCAGCTAATTTTTGTATTTTGGGTAGAAGTGGGGTTTCACAATTTTGTCCAGGCTGGTCTGGAACTCCTAAGCTCAGGCAGTCCGCTCACCCTGGCTTCCCAAAGTGCTGGGATTATAGGTTTGAGCCACCACACCCAGCCATTGTTTATACATTTAAAATACTATGTTGTTTATCTATTCATCTGTTGATACATACTGAGATTATTTCCAGTCTTTGGCTATTATGAATGAAACTAACATCTTTTGTGTATAAGTATTTGTGTGGTCATATGTCTTTATTTCTCTTGGGTAAATACCTGGGAATAACATAGGTGGGTTATGTGGTAGGTATATGTTTAACTCTATCAGAAATTACCTAACAGGCTGGGCATAGTGGCTCATGCCTGTAATCCTAGCGCTTTGGGAGGCTCAGGCAGGAGGATCCTTTGAGCCCAGGAGTTTGAGACCAGTGTGGGCAACAAAGAGAGACCTTGTCTGTACATAAAATCAAATTAAAAAGTTGGGTGTGAGGAGGAAGGATTACATAAGCTTGGGAGGTCTAGGCTGCAGTGAACTATGGTTGTGCCACTGCACTCTAGCCTGGGTGGCAGAATGAGACCCTGTCTCAAAAAACTAAAATAAATAGCCGGGCGCGGTGGCTCACGCCTGTAATCCCAGCACTTTGGGAGGCCGAGGCGGGTGGATCACGAGGTCAAGAGATCGAGACCATCCTGGTCAACATGGTGAAACCCCGTCTCTACTAAAAATACAAAAAATTAGCTGGGCATGGTGGCACGTGCCTGTAATCCCAGCTACTCAGGAGGTTGAGGCAGGAGAATTGCCTGAACCCAGGAGGTGGAGGTTGCGGTGAGCCATGATCATGCCACTGCACTCCAGCCTGGGTGGCAGAATGAGACCTTGTCTCAAAAAAAAGTAAATTAAAGGTAGCAAATAGAATATATAAAAAAAAGGCCGGGCGCGGTGGCTCACGCCTGTAATCCCAGCACTTTGGGAGGCCGAGGCGGGTGGATCACGAGGTCAAGAGATCGAGACCATCCTGGTCAACATGGTGAAACCCCGTCTCTACTAAAAATACAAAAAATTAGCTGGGCATGGTGGCACGTGCCTGTAATCCCAGCTACTCAGGAGGTTGAGGCAGGAGAATTGCCTGAACCCAGGAGGTGGAGGTTGCGGTGAGCCGAGATCGCGCCACTGCACTCCAGCCTGGGCAACAGGAGCCAGATTCTGTCTTAAATAAATAAATTTCAGCCAATCCAATATCTGTGTGTGTGTGTGTGTGTGTGTGTGTGTGTGTGTGTGTTTTGTTTTTGTTTTTTGTTTTTGAGATGGAGTCTTCCTCTGTCTCCCAGGCTGGAGTTCAGTGGTGTGACCTTGGCTCAGGGCAACCTTTGCCTCCTGGGCTAAAGTGATTCTCGGGCTTCAGACTCCGAAGTAGCTGGGATTACAGGAGCATACCACCACACCCAGCTAATCTTTGTATTTGTATTTTTAGTAAAGATGAGTTTACACCATGTTGGCCAGGCTGGTCTCGAATTCCTGACCTCAGGTGATCTGCCTGCCTTGGACTCTCAAAGTACTAAGATTATAGGCATGAGCCACTGTGCCCAGCCAGGGTTTTCAAGGTAACAATCATATTAACAGCAAACAGGAACAGTTTGACTTCCACTTTACCAATTTGGATGCCCTTTATTTCTTTCTCTTGTTTGATTGCTCTGGCTGGGACTTCTAGTACTGTGTTGAAGAGGAGCGGTGATAGTGGGCATCCTTGTCTTATTCCTGTTCTCAGAGGGAATGCTTTCAACTTTTCCCCATTCGGCAGTATTATATTGGCTGTGGGTTTGCCATAGATTACTTTTTGGTTTTTTTTGGAGACAGAGTCTGGCTCTGCTGACCAGGCTAGAGCGCAGCGGCAGGATCTCGGCTCAGTGCACCTTCTGCCTCCTGGGTTCAAGCAATTCTCCTGTCTCAGCCTCCCAAGTAGCTGGGATCACAGGTGTGTGTTAAATTTTTTCTATTTTTAGTAGAGACAGGGTTTCACCATATTGGTCGGGCTGGTCTCGAACTCCTGACCTCAGGTGATCCACCTGCCTTGGCCTCCCAAAGTGCTGGGATTGCAGGTGTCAGCCACCATGCCCAGTCCATGGATGGCTTTTATTACATTAAGGTATGTCCCTTGTATGCTGATTTTGCTGAGGGTTTTAATCATAAAGGGATGCTGGATTTTGCTGAATGGTTTTCCTGCATCTATTGAGATGATCATGTGATTTTTGTTTTTAATTCTGTTTATGTGGTGTATCGCATTTACTGACTTGTGTATCTTAAACCATCCCTGCATCCCTGGTATGAAACCCACTTGATCATGGTGGATTATCCTTTTAACATGTTGTTGGATTCGGTTAGCTAGCATTTTGTTAAGGATTTTAGCATCTATGTTCATGAAGGATATCAGTCTGTAGTTTTCTTTTTTGGCTGTATTGCTTCCTGGTTTTGGTGTTAGGGTGATGATGGCTTTATAGAATGACTTAGAGAGGGTTCCTTCTTTCTCTGTCTTGTGGAATAGTGTCAAAAGGGTTAGTACCAATTCTTCTTTGAATGTCTGGTAGAATTCTGCTGTGAATCTATCTGGTCCTGAACTTCTTTTTGTTGGTAATTTTTAATTACTGTTTCAATCTCACTTCTTGTTATTGTTCTGTTCAGGGTATCTAATTCTTCCTGATTTAAGCTAGGAGGGTTGTGTATTTCCAGGAATTTGTCCATCTCTTCTAGGTTTTCTAGCTTATGAGTATAAAGGTGTTCATAGCAGCCTTGAATTATCTTTGTATTTCAGTGGTGTCAGTTGTAATATCTCCTATTTTATTTCCTAATGAGATTATTTGGATTTGCTCTCTGTTTTTTTGAGATCAAGTTTTGCTCTTTCACCCAGGCTGGAGTGCGATGGCATGATTTCAGCTCACTGCAATCTCCGCCTCCCGGGTTCAAGTGATACTCCCACCTCAGCCTCCTGAGAAGCTGGGATTACAGGCACCTGCCACTGTGTCTAATGTTTGTATTTTTAGTAGACACGGGGTTTCATCATGTTGGCCAGGCTGGTCTTGAACTCCTGACCTCGGGTTATACACCCACCTTGGCCTTCCAAAGTGCTGGGATTACAGGCGTGAGCCACCGTGCCCGGCCTGCTTTCTTCTTTTCTTGGTTAATCTTGCTAATGGTCTATCAATTTTATTTATCTTTTCAAAGAACCAACTTTTT
>NW_016107354.1:8187887-8190793 GCF_001604975.1 Cebus imitator
AAAAAAAAAAAAGAATAGCTTCAAACCCCAGCTTGTTTTTGGTGTCCATTTGCATGAAATGCCTTTTTCTTTCCACCCCTTTAAGTTTATTTGAGTCCTTGTATGTTAGATGAGTCTCCTGAAGACAGCAGATAGTTCGTTGGTGAGTTCTTTTTTTTTTCTTAATGTTATTTTATTTTATTTATTTATTTATTTGTGACAGAGTTTCACTCTTGTTGCCCAGACTGGAGTGCAATGACACAATCTTGGCTCACCACAACCTCCACCTCCTGGGTTCAAGTGATTCTCTTGCCTCAGCCTCCCAAGTAGCTGAGATTACAGGTCTGCGCCACCACACCCAGATAATTTTGTATTTTTAGTAGAGACAGGGTTTCTCCATGTTGTCAGGCTGGTCTCGAACTCCCAAGCTCAGGTGATCTGCCCGCCTCGGCCTCTCAAAGTGCTGGGATTATAGGTGTAAGCCACCATGCCCCGCTGGTTGGTGAGTTCTTATTCATTCCACAGTTCTGTATCTTTTAAGTGGAGCATTTAGGCCATTTACATTCAATATTACTGTTGAAATTGGAGATACCATTGTATTCATCATGCTGTTTGTTGCTTACGTACTTTGGTGTTTTGTTTGTTTGTTGTTTTTGCTTTTAACTTGTATTTTATTTTATAGGTCCTGTGTGATTTATGCTTAAAGAGATTCTGGCCCAAGCATGGTGGTTTATGCCTATAATCCCAGCACTTTTGGGAGGCCAAGGGGGGCAGATCACATGAGGTCAGGAGTTCAAGACCAGCCTGGCCAACATAGTGAAACCCTGTCTCTATTAAAAACATAAAAATTAGCCAAGCATGGTGACAGGGACCTGTAGTCCCAGCTACTCAGTAGGCTGAGGCAAGAGAATCACTTGAACCTGGAAGCAGAGGTTTCAGTGAGCTGAGATCATGCCATTGCACCCCAGCCTGGGCAACAGAGCAAGACTCTGTCTCAAAAAAAGTAAATAAATTAATTAAAAAATAAAGAGGTTCTGTTTTGTTATGTTTCCAGAATTTGTTTCAAGATTTAGAGCTCCGTAGTGGTGGCTTGGTAGTGGCAAATTCTCTCAGCGTTTGTTTGTCTGAAAATGACTGTATCTTTTCTTCATACATGATGCTTAGTTTCACTGGATACAACTCTCCTGGCTGATAATTGTTTTGTTTGAGGAGGCTGAAGATAGGGCCCCAGTCCCTTCCAGGTTGTAGGGTTTCTGCTGAGAAATCAGCTGTTAATCTGATAGGTTTTCCAATCTGATAGCCTGTCCTTTATAGGTTACCTGGTGCTTCTGTCTCACAGCTTTTAGGATTCTTTCCTTTGTCTTAACTTTGGGTAACCTGATGACGATGTGCCTAGGCAAATATTCTTTTGCAATGAATTTCCCAGGTGTTCTTTGTCCTTCTTGTATTTGCATATCTAGGTCTCTAGCAAGGCCTGGGAGGTTTTCTTCAGTTATCTCCCCAAATACCAAATATGCTTCCCAAGTTTTTAGAATTGTCTTCTTCCTCTGGAATACCGATTATTCTTAGGTTTGGTCATTTAACATAATCCCAGACTTCTTGGAGTCTTTGTTCATATTTTCCTATTCTTTTTCTTTGTCTTTGTTGGATTGAGTTAATTTGAAGACCTTGTCTTCGAGCTCTGAATTTCTTTTTGTTCAATTCTATTGCTGAGACTCCAGGGCATTTCGCATTTCTAAAAGTGTGTCCAAAGTTTCCTGAATTTTTTACTGTTTTTTTTTTTTCTTTAAGCTATTTATTTCTGTGAACATTTCTCCCTTCACTTCGTGTATTATTTTTTTATTGATTTCCTTGCATTGGGCTTTGCCTTTCTCTGGTCTTTTCCTGATTAGTTTAATAACTAACCTCCTGAGTTCTTTTTCAGGTAAATCAGGAATTCCTATTGGTTTGGATCCATTGCTGGTGAACTAGTGTGATTTTTGGGGGGTGTTGATGAGCCTTGTTTAGTCTTATTATTAAGGTTGGTTTTCTGATTCCTTCTTAGCCTCCCGAGTAGCTAGGAATGCAGGCGTGTGCCAACCACGCCCAGCTAATTTTTGTATTTTTTGGTAGAGACAGGGTTTCACCATGTCCAGGCTGATCTCAAACTCCTGGCCTGAAGTGATCCACCTGCCTCAGCGTCCCAAAGTGTTGGGATTACAGGCATGAGCCACCACGTCCAGCCAGTGGTTTGCTTCACTTTGAGCTCTGTAGTAAATCTGTACTTGACTCCAGAACAATTCATCTATTGAGGAAAAAAAAATTTTCGAGTTATGATGAATCTTTTTCTAACATGAAATTTTTCTTCTTAGTGGATATTTTGACATATGTAGTCTGGAAGATAAGTGGCTTACCTGCAACTTGTGTAATTGGAAGTGGTTGTAATCTAGACTCTGCCCGTTTTCGTTATCTAATTGGAGAAAAATTGGGTATTCATCCCACAAGCTGCCATGGTTGGATTATTGGAGAACATGGTGATTCTAGTGGTAAGTAGAAATCTATTAGCATTATGTGACTACCCTTACCTCTAATAATGCTTATTTTCTTTAAAGTTTTTTCCTGATATTAATATAGTTATATAAGTTTCATTTTGTTATTTCCCTGGTATAACTTTTACTATTCTTTACTTTCAATCTTTTGCATCATTGATTTATCTATCTTTCATAAAATAGTCCATAAAGCATATAGCTGTTTTAATAGTCAATGAATGTTTCTCTTGTCTGTAATACTTTTTTATTTATTATGATTTTTAAAAACAGCTTTATTAAGACATGATTTATGATATGGTTTGGGTCTGTGTCCCCGCCCAAATCTCATGTTGAATTGTAATCCCCAGTGTGGGAAGTGGGGCCTGGTGGGAGGTGGTTGGATCATGGAGACAGGTTCTT
>NW_016107354.1:8193562-8194761 GCF_001604975.1 Cebus imitator
AGCCTCCTGAGTCGCTGGGATTACAGACACGCGTCACCATGCCCAGCTAATTTTTTGTATTTTTAGTAGAGACGGGGTTTCACCGTGTTGACCAGGATGGTCTCGATCTTTTGACCTCGTGATCCACCCGCCTCAGCCTCCCAAAGTGCTGGGATTACAGGCTTGAGCCACCGCGCCCGGCTAAATTTTTAACATCAATACTTTACCTCAGATGATCAATTTATTACTCTTCTTTGGAATAATACAAAGATCTTAGAATGCTTTTAGTTTGATCATCCCCTTTTTTATGATGTTGACACCATTCTCTTTCTGTCATACATGTAATTATTAATTCCTTTTCTGTAGCCATACTGTGCTTATATCCCCCAAACTAGTTATAATGATTATTGTTTCAATAGTCAATGCTTATTTTGATTCATGTACCAGTTTGCCAATTTTGCCAGGTTTTGTGTTGCTTATCTTTATTTTCTCCATCTAACTTCTTCCCTTGGATTCAATTTCTTTCTTCCCGAGCTATATCCTGTTGGTGTTGTTTCTATGACTGTTTTAGTCTCACCTTTTTCTGGAATGACACATTAACTGGATGTGAGATTCTAGATTGACAGTTATTCCTCCTTGGCTCTTTATTCCTGTTGAGAAGTATGGTATTAATTTGATATTCTCTAATTGCTTATAATATTTAATCTTATCAGTCCTTTTTTTGTTTATATTGCATTTTGTATATTGCTTAAAAAATATGTGTTGCTTAAAAATGCCTCCTGTACCACACAATTATAAATAAATTCTACTACGTATTTTCTAACAACTTTATAATTTTATTTCTTACATCTCTTTTATGCATTTGAAACCTATTTTATGTATGGTGTAAGGTGGTGTTTTAGGCCATTTTTGTGTTGCTATAAAGAAATACCTGGCCAGCCTGGACGTGGTGGCTCACGCCTATAACCCCAGCACTTTGGGAGGCCGAGTTGGGTGGATCAGGAGGTCAAGAGATCGAGACCATCCTGGTCAACATGGTGAAACCCCATCTCTACTAAAAATACAAAAATTAGCTGGGCATGGTGCCACATGCCCGTAGTCCCAGCTACTCGGGAGGCTGAGGCAGGAGAATTACTTGAACCCAGGAGGCGGAGGTTACGGTGAGCCAAGATCACGCCATTGCATTCCAGCCTGGGTAACAAGAGTGAAACTCTGTCTCA
>NW_016107354.1:8195516-8200263 GCF_001604975.1 Cebus imitator
TTTTTTTGGAGTCTCGCTCTGTCGCCAGGCTGGAGTGCAGTGGCTCGATCTCAGCTCACTGCAACCTCTGCCTCCTGGGTTCAAGTGATTCTTCTGCTTCAGCCTCCTGGGTAGGTGGGACTACAGGCATGCGCCACCATGCCCAGCTAATTTTTTTTTGTAGTTTTAGTAGAGATGGGGTTTCACCATATTGGCCAGGATGGTCTCTATCTCTTGATCTCATGATCCACCCGCCTCAGCCTCCCAAAGTGCTGGGATTACAGGCATGACTCACTGCACCCGACCAAGAAAAGAAGTTTAATTTAGCTTGTGCCTCTGCAGGTTGTACAGGCATAGCTCCAACATATGCTCTTGATGAGGGCCTCAGGAAGTTTTACAATCATAGCAGAAGGCAAAGGAGGAGTAGATGTGTCACATGGTGAGGGCGGTAACAAGAGAGAGGAGGTGCCATACAATTTTAAACAACCAGATCTTATATGAACTCAGAGTGAAAACTCCCTCATAAACAGGGGGATGATGCTAAGCTATTCATGAGGGATCTGCGCCCATGATCACATACTTCCCACTTCCAACCCTAGGGGTTACAATTTCAACATGAGATTTGAAAGGGCCAAACATCTGAACCATATCAGGTGGCAGCCTAACTTAAAAAAACAACACTGAGCTCAAACTCCTGTTGCAATATTGGGAAGAAGAGTTTATTTTGAGATCTATATTTTTTAGTGCCCTTATGGAGTGGGGTGAATGTTGCTGGTGTTGCTCTGAAGACCCTGGACCCTAAATTAGGAACGGATTCAGACAAGGAAAACTGGAAAAATATCCATCAACAAGTTATTCAAAGGTAATATTACCTATTAAGTTTCTTAATGCCTTAATAATCAGTCTTAAGAATAAGTTTCACAGACAAAAATCAAGTAGTTGATCTTTGCTTTTTGTGAGATAAATAACTCTAGGCTTCTGGAAATCACTAAATGCAGACTTATATATAGCTTTCTTTTTGGGGGCATTTTTCTAAAAGAGTAAGTACTTGTTCTTTTGCAACTCATATATTTGAGGATAATAAAACCATAGTGATTATGAGCATGGACTTTGGAGCCAGGTTGTCCAGGTTTGAAACCTGCTTCATCATTTATTAGTGAGATGATATTGGGAAATTACCTAAAATATCAAAAGTTGTTTACTCATCTTCAAAATGGGGATAATTATAGAACCTACTTTATAGAGCTATTATAAAGAGTAAAAAAGTTAATACTACATGTAAAATACTAGAACCATGCCAAGAACTTATTAAATGTTCATCATTTGACTTGATGAAACATTAAGCTAATGCAGATGTTCAGAAATCATTATGGTTTTCTTATAAATGAAGCATCTGACTCCATATATATTAGTCTCTTTTAAAATATATATATATTAGTCTAAACAGCATGCAGGATTATCCTTCCAGCTTTAGCCAAATTACATATTAGTAGAAGTTATAGAACTTAAAAATTGGCCAGGCATGGTGGCACACGCCAGTAATACCAGCACTTTGGGAGGCCATGGTGAGTGGATCACCTGAGGTCAGGAGTTCGAGACCAGACTGGTCAACATGGTAGAACCCCCATCTCTACTGAAAACAAAAAAATTAGCCAGGTATGGTGGTGTGTGCCTATAATCCTAGTTACTTGGAAGGCTGAGGCAGGAGAATTGCTTGAACCCAGGAGGCAGAGGTTGCAGTGAGCCGAGATCATGCCACTGCACTCCAGCCTGGGCGATAGAGCAAGACTCTGTCTCAGAAATAAAATAAAATAATAATAAACCAAAATGTGTAAGAATTAGAGCAGAGACTAAAAAGTCACATAACAAAAAAGTGATTATAGGTGAGTTTTGATTCTCTTAAGTGGCTTTTAGCTTTAAAAGTTTATATATATCATTTGGGTAGACTGTTGCAGTGGAAAAAAAAGTTTATATATATATATTTATTATAAAAAGTAACATGGTAACATTTATGAGTACAGAGTTTCAGTTTGGGAAGATGAAAATATTTGCGAGAGGATAGTGGTAATGACTGCACAGCAGTGTTAATGTACTTAATGCCACTGAACTGTATACTTCAAAAATGGTTTTTCAGTTGGTAAACAGTGTAAAAAAAGAAAAAAAAAGGAAAGAAAAATGGTTAAGATGACAAATTTTACCACAGTTAAAAAAGGAGTTAAGGCTGGGTGCAGTGGCTCACACCTGTAATCCCAACACTTTGGGAGGCTGAGGTAGAAGGACTATTTGAGGCAAGGAGTTTCAGATCAGCAGGGGCAACAGAGTGAGATCATGTATCCACAAATAAATTTTAAAAATTAGCCAGGCATAGTGGTATGCCTGTAGTCCCAGCTACTGAGTCAGGAAGATCACTTGAGCCCAGGAGTTTTAGGCTTAACTTGAACTCACAGAGATATGATCACACCACTGCACACCAGCCTGGACAGCAGAGCAAGATCCTGTCTCTAAAAAAAAAAAAAATTGTTAACCCACAACAACAAAAACAAAAATTAAAAAAATTAGCTAGATGTGGTGTTGCATACCGGTAGTCTTAGCTACCTGGGAGGTTGAGATGGGAGGCTTACTTTAGCCCAGAATGCAAGGTTGCAGTGAGCAATGTTAGTGCCACTGAATTTCAACCTGGGCAACAGAGTGAGACCTTGTCTCTTAAAAAACAAAAACAACCAAACAACAACAAAATTAAAAGTATATAGCCACTAATTGTCTGAAATTCAGACGGTTCAACTCACAGGACATAATAGATTTTCACCTAACATTAAGTTTATCTAGCATGGTGAAAGGATACCAAGAAGAAAACACAGTATAGCATACCAATATCTTCTTTAGAAGATTTTTTTTTTTTTTTTTTTTTTTTTGACATTTTCTCACTCAGTCACCAGGCTGGATTGCAGTGGCACGATCTTGGCTCATTGCAACCTCTGCCTCCTGGATTCAAGTGATTCTCCTGCCTCAGCCTCCCAAGTAGCTGGGACTACAGGTGCATGCCACCACACCCAGCTAATTTTTGTATTTTTAGTAAAGACGGGGTTTCACCATGTTGACCAGGATGGTCTCAATCTCTTGACCTTGTGATCCCCCTGCCTCAGCCTCCCAAACTGCTGGGATTTCAGGCGTGAGCCATCAAGCCCAGCCCTTTAGAAGGTATTTCAGTGCAGCCGGGTGTGGTGGCTCATACCTGTAATCTCAGCACTTTGGGAGGCTGAGGTGGGTAGATCACTTAAGGTCAGGAGTTCAAGACCAGCCTGCCAACATGGTGAAACCCTATCTCTACTAAAAATACAAAAGTTAGCCAGGGTTGGTAGCAGGCACCTATAATCCCAGCTATTCGGGAGGCCGAGGCATCACTTGAACCTGGGGGGTGGGGGTTGCTGTGAGCCGAGATCGTGCCACTGCACTCCAGCCTGGGTGACAGAAGGGAACTCCATCTAAAGAAAAAAAACAGTATTATTACAATGCTTGTTCACTGAAACATTTTAACTTGCATTAATGCTTTATGTCTCCTCATTTATATTAAAAATTCACACACAAATGAAAATGGAGAAACTACCAATACCTGATTTCTGTCCCCTATTTTTCCACTGACAATCATATACTTAGGTACCTTTTGACCCCATGGAAAAAAATATCTAACATTCAGAACTACCAATAACAGGAAGAAGAGATTTTTTTTTTTTTTGAGAATGAAATGTTTCCCATCATAGTGGATTCTTAAGCACGTTCTCCACATATGTGGTGTGCTAGCTCTATGTCTTTTGACACAATTGTTACATGTTTGGCATGGATAGCACACAGGTTGGTGTCTTCAAAAAGGCCAATCAGATAGGCCTCACTTGCCTCCTGCAAAGCACTGATAGCTGCGCTCTGGAAGCGCAGATCTGTTTTAAAGTCCAGAGCAATTTCTCATACCAGACACTAGAAGGGACGTTTGCAAATCAGAAGTTCAGTGGACTTCTGATAACATCTAATTTCACAGAGTGCCACAGTACCAGGACTGTAACAGTGAGGCTTCTTTACCCCTCCAATAGAGGGTGCACTCTTGCCAGTGGCTTTTGTAGCCAGTTTCTTCCTGGGTGTTTTACCACTGGTCGATTTGTGGGCAGTGCACTTTATACGAGCCATGTATAGAGACTTCCTTACTTATCCCACTTCTCCTTTGGCTGGAGCTCGGTGAGCAGGAGGCAGCACTGGCGTTGGAGAGCAACAGCGGCCTGGCGGCGGCTGCAAACACTAATTTTTATATTTTTAGTAGAGACAGGGTTTCACCATGTTGGCCAGACTGGCCTCGAACTCCTGACTTCAAGCAATCCGCCTGCCTCGGCTTCCCAAAGCCACCATGCCTGTCCTGTTTTTAGATCTCTAAAGCAAATTTCTTTCTATTTTTGGCCAAACCGTTTCCATTAAGTATCACGTCAGTTGAAAGTTTTAGATCTGCCGGGCGCGGTGGCTCAAGCCTGTAATCCCAGCACTTTGGGAGGCCGAGGCGGGTGGATCACGAGATCAAGAGATCAAGACCATCCTGGTCAACATGGTGAAACCCCGTCTCTACTAAAAATACAAAAAATGAGCTGGGCATGGTGGCACATGCCTGTAATCCCAGTTACTCAGGAGGCTGAGGCAGGAGAATTTTCTGAACCCAGGAGGCGGAGGTTGCGGTGAGCTGAGATCGGGCCATTGCACTCCAGCCTGGGTAACAAGAGCGAAACTCCGTCTC
>NW_016107354.1:8200422-8209092 GCF_001604975.1 Cebus imitator
TTTTAGGTCAATTTACCGAAATATCTTTTACTTTGGTAATGATTATTGGTATGTTTTATTTTCTTAAATTCTCTTAAGGGAACCTACAAACGCTTTGTTTCACCAAATAGCTTTGGATGAGAGGTTAATGCCTAGAAAACAAAATGTGTGTTAATATTACAGTATATTTTCCTATCCTTCTCAACAAAAATGTCCCTTGTCCCCATATATTTTCAGCTATAGGGGCCATTGAAGATCAGTCTCCAGTAAATGCAGGGATCTAACTGGTCTGGAGGCCCATCCATATCCCCTACCCACTGGGGAACCTATTTTAACCAATAGTGGTTTCCAAGTGTTATGGAGCAGCCCATCCATCCCCATAGGGATGTCACAGTGTTGGTATTTTATCTACCTAGTCACTAATAATTGTACCACAGGGAATGATAGTTTTTTTTTTTTTTTTAGACAAGGTCTGGCTCTGTTGCCCAGGCTGGAGTGCAGTGGCATAATCTTGGCTTTCTGCAACCTCTGCCTCCCAGGCTCAAGCCATCTTCACACCACAACCTCCTGAGTAGCTGGGAATACAGATGCATGACACCATACCTGGCTACTTTTTGTATTTTTGATAGTAATGGGGTTTCACCATGTTGCCCAGGCTGGTCTTGAACTCCTGAGCTAAAGCAATCTGCCCACCTTGGCCCCCCGAAGTGTTGGGATTACAGGTGTGAGCCACTGCGCTCGGGCAGTTCCTTTTTAATTTGAGACACCTGCTTTCCGGGAACAAGGATTAAGATCACATTTCCCATTGAAGTCCTGTGTGATTTGAATACTAAATATTCCAACGTGTTTCAGGTCAGTACTTATCACTATTGGTCCTCTCAATTCTGCAGTATCTAAAATTAAATTATTTGCTTCTTAATAACTTAGCCGAGGATGTATAATTATAAATAGTCCTCAGGGTCCTGCTAATATTTATTTAAAAACTACTCAGCTCTTTTTACACAACAGCCTCTGATTGGCTGGTGTCTAACCACCAGTTGCAGGGGAATAACATCACGATTTAATAGGACATCATTCCCAAGAGGGCATTTGGTTTACAATGTGTATCAGTTTTTGTCTTAAAGTACCAGCCTTAAAACTATTTCTTCTGTTTGCTCCCTTTACCCTTTCTTTTACAGCAGCAGTTTTATTTTCATCAGGATGGTTGATAACAACTAAAGGATTATGTTTTTAGCCATTCTCAACTTTCTTTTCTTTTTCAATTCATTTTGTTAATACCTGAGAGGATAAATCTGTCATCCAGATTCAACTGGTGAGATTTGTCCCCAGTTATCTACTATAGAGCTTTCTTTACTTCAACTCATAGACAGTATGCTGTCAGTCAGGCGCTAGGCTCCCTCCCTCCCTTTCCTTTTACTTACCCTCAGAGTCTTGGCCTTATAGAATTGAGGGCTCAAAAGTACTTTTGTCATTAAAAGTACTGCATGGCCTCTGATAGTGGCCCTGCTTTTGGACTGATAGTCAAATCATAGGACACTACTGTAGGAACAGTCCAGGCCCAACCTCCCTGTGCTCAGGTGGTCTGTATATAAATACGTATCAGCCTTATCTCTGGCAACCAAGTGTGTCATGTGCATTCCTGGACCTTTAAAACTGGGTAGTTGTAAGACCTCCTGATATGAACGATATGCTGCAGTCTATGCTTCTGTCCTATATCCTTTCTTAAATAAACTTAGTGCTAAATTGAAGCTCCTTGGTCCAATGATTTTGACTGTCAATCTAAACCTGAGACCACTATTTGTAGCAATGTGAATATATAATAAATATTAATTGTAGAAAATAAGAAAATTCAAAAAGGCATAAAGAAGGCTCATCTGTAAACCTGTCATGTAAAAATAATCACTATTCATAAATTGGTGGGTTGTTGCTGCTCTAAAGTTTATATAAAAATTTGCTTTTTACAAGCCAGAGATAAGAAAGTGCATAATGTTTAGTTTTGTGCTATTTTCCATTGAAAATGTATCATGAATATTTTCCATATTCATTTATTATTTAGTGACATATTCTTAGAAAAATATATACACACAGCTTACACTATATAAATTTACATTGGCACATTAGTAACAATTTTAAATGGTCAGAGAAATTTATATGGTAACTTTCAAGGTGATTAGTTTCTATGTTTGCATATTTAAGCAACAATACAAAAAAAATATTAAAAACTTAGGCCGGGCGCGGTGGCTTACATCTGTAATCCCATTACTTTGGGAGGCTGAGGCGGGTGGGTCACCTGAGGTTGGGAGTTCAAGAACAGCCTGACTAACATGGAGAAACCCCATCTCTACTAAGAAAAAAAAAATTACACAATTGGCCAAATGCGGTGGCGCATGCCTATAATCCCAGCTACTCAGGAGGCTAAGGCAGGAGAATCACTTGAATCCAGGAGATGGAGGTTGCATTGAGCTGAGATTGTGCTATTGTACTCCAGCTTGGGCAATAAGAGTGAAACTCTGTCTCAAAAATAATAATAAAAAAATAAAAACTAGTTTCATCTTGAGTGGCACATATGTCCTAGTATTCTGTCTTTATGATAAAAAGAAGGGTGAATTAATTTTTATTTAAAGTAAGTAGGCTGGGCATGGTGCCTCATGCCTGTAATACCAGCACTTGGGGAAGCCGAGGCAAGCAGATAGCTTGAGCTCAGGAGTTTGAGACCAGCCTGGGCAACATGGCAAAACCCCATATCTACAAAACACAAAAATTAGCCATGCATGGTGGCTCACACCTGTACTCCCAAGTAGCTACTTGGGAAGCTAAGGAGGGAGGATCACATGAGCCCAGGAGGCGGAGGTTGCAGTGAGCCATAGTCACACACCACTGCCCTCTAGCCTGGGCAAGGAAGCAGGACCCCTGTCTCCAAAAAAAAATTCATCAGTAAAAAAATTAAGTAAATAAAATACATAGTGAAGTTTTATGAGACCAGTATAGTAAGTTTTGTTGCCTATTTATAAATTCTATAAGAAATCTTTGAGAATATTTTAATATAATTGCATCACATGTAGATTACTTCAAAATGGATGCTTGAAGACTATTATGTTTTCTCTGGGTTGACATTATGAATTTGATTTTCTTACTTTCTACAATTGTAGTGCCTATGAGATTATCAAGCTGAAGGGATATACCTCTTGGGCTATTGGACTGTCCGTGATGGATCTGGTAGGATCCATTTTGAAGAATCTTAGGCGAGTGCATCCAGTTTCCACCATGGTTAAGGTAGGCTTAAATTAAATCTTCATTTGTCATTCTTTCCTTTGATATTTATTGAGTCACTACTGTGTGACAGACAGTGTACAAGATGTTGAAGATATAATCGTGAATAAAAAATACAGAGACCTTGACTTCAGGTCAGGTCAAAAAAATACAGATACCTTGACCTAAGGAAGGGAATCCTGAAAGAGAACCAGGTTTGAAGATCACATTTACAGTTTTGGACACAGTTTTGGGCACTGGCATATAAACAGTGTGAAGACAACTCAAACTAGCTTATGCAAAAAGAAAATATATTGGCTCATGTAACTGAAATGCCAGTGAGGCCAGAATCAGGTATTCAGACTATGTTATGAGAGCTATCTTTTCTCTCTATTCTCTTGGCTCATCTTTTTCCTCTACTGGCTTCCAACTCATGCAGACTTTTTCCGTGGGGCAACAAAGATGGCCCCCAGTAGCTGCAGGCTTAGATCCTATACTACCTCTGGCTGAGAACCACTGGAGTGGACTGAGGAAATTAAGACAAGTGTCAATAGCTATTTTTAGGAATTTGGCTGTGAAGGTAAGGAAAATCAGGGCAAGAAGTTTGTTTGTTTTTTACACAGATAAGATGCTTATGGTAAAGATCAGGTACCAAGGGAGAGGATCAAGACAGAAGTGGTAAGCAGAGGGGGATGGAGTTGAGAGCATAGATGTAGGCATTACCCCTAAAAGGAGGAGGGGCAGGAGTTAACAGAGAATGTGTACTGATGCATATAGATTTATAAATCTAACATTGGAAGCACCTGATATTTTAGTGAAAGGAGATAAAATCATCTAATGAGAGTCAAGGGAAGTATAGGGAATTCAAAGATTTGAGAAAATTTGAAATAGTCTTTATGGATAATGGGAAAGAGAATTCGATTTTAAAAAACAAAGCAGAATTACTGTCATGCTTATTTGGGGTTGGTAAGCATTAATTAGTAATGTTAAATTTGTAATATAAGTTAAAGATAAACTTTCTTGTATGGTTTTTTTCCAGTGACTTTGAGTGCAGGTAAAGAGAAAGCACACAGCTGAATTCATTCAGGTTTGGGTTTTACTGGCAGAATGTGAAAGGAAAAGAGAGAGGCAGACAGAGAGATTGGGGGAGGGAGGAAGAAGAAAGAGAGAGATTGAGAAGGAAAGAGGTGCAAGAGGTGCATTTTGGCTTATACAGTTGTAAATGGGTTTAATATTCTGCTAAAAGTCACAGACAAATTCAAGACTTTTGTCCTTGAATATATCTACTACACATGAATAAATTATAAAAATAAATAATTAAGAAATATTTTTATAAAAACTAAACATTAAAATGGGCAAAGGAGCTTAGGGTATGGCCAAAGGATTATAGAATGATGGATCATGGAACCTAAGTTGGATATGGAGGAACCCCATAACAAGGTCCAGAGCAGGATAATGGGAGTGGGAACAGAAGGTTCCACAAGCTAAAAAGGTCTAGAAACTGGAAAGAAAAGGAATTTTGGTTGGATTATTCATATGTATATTGAAGTCAACAAGGATAATGGCAGTAATTGGGATAGATAGGGAAGACTGTGAGCCATATGTCAGTCTTGTGAATGAGATGGAATAAGTAGGAGGTTAGTAAATGGTCATTAGAAAGGGAAGAAGAGCTGAATTGGATCCTCAAAAAAAATAGGGAGAATATATTTTGTTTTTATAAGAGCAGGGGATGATTTGGAAGAGGGGCCAAGCGCAGGTGGCTCACACCTGTAATCCCAGCACTTTGGAAGGCTGAGGTGGGTGGATCACTTGATGTCAGGAGTTCGAGACCAGCTAGTCAACCTGGTGAAACGCTGCCTCTACTAAAAAGACAAAAATTAGCCAGGTATGGTGGTACACACCTGTAATCCCAGCTACTTGGGCAGCTGAGGCAGGAGAATTGCTTGAACCCAGGAGACGCAAGCTGCAGTGAGCCAAGATCGTACCACTGCAGTCTAGCCTGGGCAACAGAATGAGACTCTGTCTCAAAACAAAAACAAAAACAAAAACAAAAACATTTTGAAGAGGCAATAAACAGTACACAATAAATAGCACACACCCCTTCTTTTCAGAGGATGCAGAACCTATGGGAGAATAAGCAACTACCCCTCTAGGACTCTGGAGAAAGAGGGAAGTGTCAAACAATGAAGAGACTGAGTAATATGGGAATTTAATAGCCTTTACAGAACAAGTCAATGGATGAGTTTTTTATTTTCTTTCTTTTTTTTTTTTTTTGAGATGGAGTTTCACTCATGTTACCCAGGCTGGAGTGCAATGGCGCGATCTCGGCTCACCGCAAACTCCGCCTCCTGGGTTCAGGCAATTCTCCTGCCTCAGCCTCCTGAGTAGCTGGGATTACAGGCACATGCCACCATGCCCAGCTAATTTTTTTGTAGTTTTAGTAGAGACGGGGTTTCACCATGTTGACCAGGATGGTCTCGATCTCTTGACCTCGTGATCCACCCGCCTCGGCCTCCCAAAGTGCTGGGATTACAGGCGTGAGCCACCGCGCCCGGCAAGTTTTTTATTTTCATGTAATTTTAATTTTTTTTTTTGGGGGGGGCATGGAGTCTCACTTTTTTGCCCAGGTTGGAATGCAGTGGTATGATCTTGGCTCACTGCAACCTCTGCCTCCTGGGGTCAAGCAATTCTCCTGCCTTAGCCTCCCAAGTAGCTGGGATTACAAGTGTGCACCACCACGCCTGGCTAATTTTTGTATTTTTAGTAGAGATGGGGTTTTGTCCTGCTGCCAGACTGGTCTTGAACTCCTGACCTGAAGCTATCCACCCACCTCGGCTTCCCAAAGTGCTGGCAATACAGTTGTGACCCACTGTGCCCAGATGAGTTGTATTTTATAAAGAACATATAAACATTTGACATTACAAGCAGAATAATTTGTATATTCTTTATTCTTTCTTTCTCAGTTACTTCACTTTTACTATGTCACATTTTCACCAAATCAAGGTGTGCAGAGTTTCATATTAATGTATAACTGAATTTTTTTTGTCAAATAAATAGGGAATTATCTTTAAACCATCTCTGTATTTCACAGCCAGTCCAAGAGCACATAAGAGCAAATTCAGATATATCCTGGGGAACTTATAACCAACCAGGCATAAAGCTTAAAGGGAAAAGGCCAGGCTGAGGGGGCTAGCAGCAGGTCACCATTAGCATGCAGGGCTAGGCTTGGTCCCAGGATTCAGGCAGGAGCCCTTGTTCCCAGACCACCCAGCAGTCCTCAGATGGCATGATGGATGGACCTGAATTCTTGAATTCCAGTCTGAGATGCCTCTTCTAGAGGAAAGAGAGATGACAGGAGGCAAAGGGAAACCAATTCTGGAAATACCAGTAGAGAAGCAGAGGGACTTCTTCCCCTGTCACCATGGCCTTGCCTCTGATTACACCCATGGAAGCTCACGTTAAAGCTCCAGATGTCACACAGAGGTGGCAACAGAATGATCAAGGATCGGAGAGGGAGTTTGAGACCAACCTGGGCAATATAACAAGACTCCATCTCTATAAAAAATGAAAAGAAAACTAGCCAGGCATGGTGGTGTGTGCTGCTTGGGAGGCTGAGATGGGAGGATTGCTTGAGCCCAGGAGGTTCAGGCTACATTGAGCTATAACTGCACCACTGCACTCCAGCCTGGTGACACAGCAAGACGCTGTCTCTTAAAAATAAAAAAGAGGATAGGGAAGGGAATTTGAGTATGACTGTGGCTGGAGCCTGGCTGAATAGAATGTGGGCTGACAGTCTGAAAAGACAGTGGCCTTCCACAGCTAGGCAGTTGCCAAAGTGGAAGGAACGTAAGTAGTTCCAGGCAGGGCACCCTCAGGGATGATGCTTGGCTGATGTGATGGAGCTTATGAGGTTGAGTGTAAAGTGGCTACCAAAATGAGGGAGCTGGACTATGGTAGAGAAGGTTAACCAGAGAATCCCTCTGTGGGGAGAGGTTACTAGAGCAAAACAGGAACAAAGGGCACACCTTGTGTTCCTGAGGAAGAGCCCCAGAGATGGTGAGAGGGAAGCATGGCTGAATAGCGCCTGTGGGCTCTGGAGCTTGGAAAGTTGTGAGACACTGCTCCAGAGTCAAGGGGCCTCCGCTCTTCCTTCAACACTATTCCTGGTAACTGTTGATAATAAGACCTGGAGAAGAACAAGGCCCTCCCATCTCCCACAACCCAGACTCAGCCCCAAGGAGAGGATTAAAGAGTGATGAGTGGTAGGAGGCAGGGAAGTGTGAGGGGTCTACTGGGTCTCCTTTTATTTTATTTATTTATTTGAAATGTAGTCTCGCTCTGTCACCAGGCTGGCATGATCTCTGCTCACTGTAGCCCTCACCTCCTGGGTTCAAGTGATTCTCCTTCCTCAGCCTCCTGAGTAGCTGGGATTACAGGCATGTGCCACCACACCTGGCTAATTTTTGTATTTTTAGTAGAGATGGGGTTTCACCATGTTGGTCAGGCTGGTCTCGAACTCCTGACCTTGTGATCTGCCTGCCTTGGTCTCCCAAAGTGCTGGGATTACAGGTGTGAGCCACCATGCCCAACTTTGAGTCTTCTTTTAAATTTTTTAATTTTTAATTTTTTGGGATACACTGAGTGCTTCTATCTTCTAAGACCAGGGAGAGGGTAGTATGGAGGTGGTGGAGGCTGATACACGCACATGTAGATGTTGTGTGAGTTGCCCAGGGTGTAGTAGGCTCTGGCAACTGCTGCTTGGCTTTGGTTGCAGGAGTGGAGGGAATTGTGGGGCTTCTGACAGGAGGTTCCAGGGCCCCAGGATAGGGCAGTGCCATGGGGTTGCACCTATCTCATGGCCTTATCCCTGATGGGAGGTCCTGGATAGAACTCAGGTGGAGGTGGTGGATAGGCATACAGAAGGGCAGGAGTACATTCCATTGCAGCTGGTGATGGGAGGCATAGGCCCCACCAGGCATGTAAAGAGTATCTATAGGCTCCACTGGGGGCTTACCTCTGGAGGCTTAAAATGCCACCTGTAGGCCAGGCGTGGTGGCTCATGCCTGGAATCCCAGCACTTTTCGGGAGGCTGAGGCAAGTGGCTCACCCGAGGTCAGGAGTTCAAGACCAGCTTGGCCAACATGCTGAAACCCCATCTCTACTAAAAATACAAAATTTAGCTGGGTATGGTGGCACATGCCTGTAATCCCAGCTACTTGGGAGGCTGAGGCAGAAGAGTCGATTGAACCTGGGAGGTGAAGGTTGTGGTAAGCCGAGATTGTGCCATTGCACTCCAGCCTGGGCAAAAAGAGCAAAACTTTATCTCAAAGGCCGGGCGCGGTGGCTCAAGCCTGTAATCCCAGCACTTTGGGAGGCCGAGGCGGGTGGATCACAAGGTCAAGAGATCGAGACCATCCTGGTCAACATGGTGAAACCCCATCT
>NW_016107354.1:8209752-8220711 GCF_001604975.1 Cebus imitator
TAGAGACGGGGTTTCACCATGTTGACCAGGATGGTCTTGATCTCTTGACCTCGTGATCCACCCGCCTCGGCCTCCCAAAGTGCTGGGATTACAGGCTTGAGCCACCGTGCCCGGCCGCATCTTCTTCATGTCATTGAATGTAAGCTCCACATGGCCATAGGACATAAGGCTGCTCATGCTTTTGCTGCTCATCACTCTGCTGCCCTCTGAGCAATTCATGTTGAGTGCCTTACTCTCTCCTGTATATTCTTATTCTGATGCCCTTTTGCACAGCTCCTTTTCCATATCAGGTTACTTGAACAATAATCTACTTTTGCCTTTCAGGGATTATATGGAATAAAAGAAGAACTGTTTCTCAGTATCCCTTGTGTCTTGGGGTGGAATGGTGTCTCAGATGTTGTGAAAATTAACTTGAATCCTGAGGAGGAGGCCCTTTTCAAGAAGAGTGCAGAAACACTTTTGAATATTCAAAAGGATCTGAAATTTTAAAGCCTTCTAATGTTCCACTGTTTGGAGAACAGAGGATAGTTGACTGTATAAATTTTGAAAGTATTTTCATTTGATCTTTAAAAAATAAAAATTGGAGACCTATGACATAACTCCATTCTCTCAAGGTTAGAATGAGAAAATGGTAGAGATTTTCCTCTTTGAGACTCCTTTATAGCTCTATTCTAATGATACCCAATCTGTACAGGTATAAGTTATACTTCTGAGGTGTCATATATGTAAGAGTGCCTTCAGATGTAGAATATGTATAATCATTATAATATAGAACTTTGATTCTTTTCGCAAACCAACCCCTTTTTCTAGTATTACAATTTTATCTTGTACTTTTGTCCATTAGAGTATCAGCATATTCATTTCATATTGCATTAGTGTCCTATGTTTATGCAAAATCATTATAAATGCTGCTGGGCATGGTAGCTCATGCCTGTAATCCCAGCACTTTGGGAGGCCAAGGTGGGTGGATCACCTGAGGTCAGGAGTTTGAGACCAGCCTGGCCAACATGGTGAAACCCTGTTTCTACTGAAAATACAAAAAAATTAGCCAGGCACGGTGTGGGGTGCCTGTAATCCCAGCTTTTTGATATATATGGTCTTAAAAATAAGCATTTATAATTACTTTTTTTTTTCAAGACAGTGTTGCTTTGTTGCCCAGGGTGGAGTGCAGTAGTGCAATCTCGGCTCACTGCAACCTCACCTCCTGGGTTCAAACACTTCTCCTGCCTTGGCCTCCCGAGTAGCTGGGATTACAGGCACACACCACCACGCCCAGCTAATTTTTGTATTTTTAGTAGAGACAGGATTTCACCATATTGGCCAGGCTGGTCTCGAACTCCTGACCTCAAGTGATCTGCCTGCCTCAGCCTCCTAAAATGCTGGGATTACAGGTGTGAGCAACTCCACCCAGCTGATTGTTGACTAATGTTTGATAACAGTCATTATTAGCTCCCTTTTGGTGTCTAAAGGTGAAGTGCTTCTGCTGATTTATATAGTTACTGAGTACCAGCTTGGTCAGGAGACCCCCACCCAGGCGGCACTGAAGGTAATGAGAGGCAGACACCCAGATAGAACAACAGAGTGGATCTCTCCAGGGGACCAGCAGCCTATTGAACTGAGAGCCTCAGGGGCTAACAGCATTCCAGGCTGAAGGCCCTGAGCAGATTCTCATCCACATATTTATTCTCTCTTAACAGGCGATTCTTATTAAAAACAGGTGTTCTGTATTTACTCATAACTCATAAATATTCCAAGTAGGCAGCTGTTACCTGCCTACTACTAATTACAAACTAAAAGGTATTCTATACAAGGGAGCCACGGGGGCAGAACAAACTGAATGTTTCTCAACATATAGTGTATCCATACATATGAAATATTTCCTTGATTCCACAAAGAATTTAAGGCAGCTATTGGAGCTATACAATACAATAAAAAACTAAGAAATCATTTTTTTCTTTTTTCAGACAAGGTCTTGTTCTGTCACCCAGGCTGGAGTGCAGTGTTATAATTGTGGCTCACTGAAGCCTTGAACTTCAATGCTCAACAGATCCTCCCACCTTAGCCTCCTGAGTAGGTGGGACTACAGGCACATGCCACCATATCCTGCAAATTTTCATATTTTTTTGTAGAAAGGGTTTTGCCATGTTGCTCAGGCTGGTCTTCAACTCCTGGGCTCAAGGGGTCCTCCTGCCTTGGCCTCCCAAAGTGCTGGGATTACAGGCATGGGCCACCACTCCCGGCCAATTTACAAATTTTGACTAAAACTAGATCAGTGGGAAAGATTAGAAGGTAGATATGCAGGCCCTGAGGACTCACATGACTAGTGGAGGCAGATTCATTTGGTCAGAGAGTCATGGTTTACCCTCAGTTGATTATTCTTACTGTCTTGATAGCTTTCATTCTGTTCATCTATTCCTGAACATGATTAGTTTCCCATTATTTTATTCTTTTCCCTTTTTCTTCAGAATCTTCCCTTGAATGTATAAAATTATTATCAGTTAGGATGGGGGCAAGGGGAGTCTTCTGTAGGTTTTGGCTTTTTTCAAAGCTCATTTGTACATCAAAACTTCATTTTAGGAAATTCTTGCAGAGATTAAAAAGCTGAAAAATTGATACAGTTTCTACAGGGAACATTCTAGTAAGTAAAACTGCTCTACATCATGTATTCTCAACAAGGCAATTTTTCCTTACGTGGCTGAAAATTGGTTGTGGGGAGGAGGGAGGAAGGAAAAGATTTTTTAAAAATCGTAGATATTACAAGAGTTTGGCTCTCCAAAGCTCAACCCTGCTTGACCAAATCTTAACTCCTTAATATTTAATTTCATGATGGGGGTGCAAAACAATTAGGGGGAAAATATCTACAAAGGCTCTTGAGGGAGTGATAATGAAAAAAGACTGAAAAACACTGCTCTACATTTTATAAAAATTTGTCAATGTGTATTACTGTATTAGGGTTCTCTAGCAGGACAGAACTAATAGGATGGATATATATATATACACACACACACACACACACACACACACACACACACACACACAAGTTTAATGAGGAGTATTGACTCACATGGTCACAAGGTGAGGTCCCACCATAGGCAAGCGGAGGAGCAAGGAAGCCAATCGGAGTTCCAAAGCTGAAGAACTAGGAGTCCGATGTTTGAGGGCAGGAAGCATCCAGCATAGAAGAAAGATGAAGGCTGGAAGACTTAGCCAATCTAGTCCTTCCACGTTCTTCTGCCTACTTTTATCCTAGGCACGTATCTGACTAGATGGTGCTCATCCAGATAGAGGGTGGGTTTGCCTTTCCCAGCCCACTGACTTCAAATGTTAATTTCTTGTGGCAACACCCTCACAGACACATCAGGATCAACACTTTGTATCCTTCAGCCCAATCAAGTTGACACTTAATATTAACCAAAATTACATGATTCACAAATGAGTTAGAAAACAGGAAAAATGTGGTAGGAGAAATAGAAACTTTGGTTTATTCCAGACTGATTTTGGAGTCTGTATTTTTATTTTTTATTTTTGAGATGTAGTCTCACTCTGTCACCCAGGCTGGAGTGCAGTGGCACGATCTTGGCTCACTGCAACCTCTGCCTCCCAGGTTCATAAACGATTTGTGTGTCTGAGCCTCCCAAGTAGCTGGGATTACAGGTGTGCACCACCATGCCCAGCTGATCTTTGTATTTTTAGTAGAGAGGCGGTTTCACCATGTTGGCCAGGCTGGTTTCAAACTCCTGACCTCAGAAAATCCGCCCGCCTCGACCTCCCAGAGTGCTGGGATTACAGGTTTGAGCCACCGCGCCAAGGCCAGAGTATTAAATTTTTACTTTTTCTACTTTAGCTCACAGCTGAGGTAATAAGTAGTCTTGAGGTCCCTTTCTCCTACAGTGCTGGGGAAAATTTTCCAAATGAGAGTCAAAAGGTCCTTTTCAGATACATCCAGACAAGATTTTGTTAGAAATAAAATTACTTGGGCTCTCTGGTGGATGGGTTCTAGGCAAACATCTCCGCCTGACACCAGAGGCCCTGCAGTGCATTGTGCCTGCCGCACCTTGCGCCTCTTTTGCAGCCGGTCAACCACCTACCCCGCAGCGTGCCCACCTGCACGCGGGGGCGGGGCGGACAGGCAGAGGCGCAGGCGCAGTGCCCCACAGCCTGCTTCTGGCCTCTCACCTGCCGGGCCTCACACCTGCTGGGCATCATACCTGCGATGCCTGCACGAGCTGGGTGCGGTCTGCGCAGCTGCATTAAAGCGGTGACCCGGCGTCCGTCAGTCGCTGGTTGAGCTTCGTGCCTTGACGAGCTTTACTCCATTCTCTTTCTTCACCTCTTGAGTGAGTGGCTATGAGCTGGGCTGCAAGTGTTCTGCGGAGCAGCCAGAGAGCGGGCGCCGCGGGAGCGGGTTGTTTTTGCCCAAGGATGGCTCCGTGTCTCCGCCAGGCGGTATGTGACCTGCTCGGGCGAGGATGGCCTTTCACCTGTGAGTGTGGCCTGCGGACCCTGGGTGCAGTCCTGCAGCTGAGAACTGGAGACTGGGGGAAAAGGAGGGGAAAGGGAGAGAAAAGGGAGTCAGCTGTACAGAGAACCGTCCCAGCTGCAGTCTCATATTTGGTGGAGCAGCCCCTGTTCTTTCCTCTCTCTCTCTTAGCTCCTCTTAACTGTACTCACGCTTCCTTCTTCTTCTCCTGGTCCGATTCATGGAGGCTGAGCTGCCTGGCTAGAACCTACCCAGCTTCTTTGCTGGTGAGATTTGTTGGTCTCTTGGGTGTCCGCAGCACCTCTTTCCGCGCGGGGGCTCAGGAGTTCTCCATACATGCTCTCGCCACAGACCAACTCGAGGTCTGGAAATGGCTGTGCAATTTGTTTTCATTGTTAGGTTTCCAGGATGGCAACTGTCAAGGGTGAACTTGTTAAGAATGTCGCTGAAGAGAAGGCCATTCATCACAATAAGATCTCCATTGTAGGAAGTGGATCGGTTGGTGTGGCTTGTGCTATCAGCATCTTATTAAAAGTAAGTGATATGCTCTGCGCCACAGGATTCACCTCTTTTGGAGGCAAGGCCGCAGCACAGGGTTGTGCAGGTTGTGTCCAGCTCACGGGGTGAGTGGGGATCCAGCACAAGGGGAACCAGAGGAAAAGGTGCCCTTTTTAAAGTCGTTCCACCCAGAGGGGGTTCCTTTTTAAAAATTGTATGATATCACATGTTAGAAGCATCTCTGTGATATGTTGACATTTCACTTAATGACAATATAAGGTACCCCTTTGCTTGATTTGGAAACTCAGCTCACAAAACAAACTGGAGAAATAGGTGGCAGAAAAGAGTATACAAGCATGTCAGTGATGGTAGGCAGCCTACAAGTGCCAAATACAATAATCTTTTTCCCTTTAAACATTTCTCTACCATTTCCTAGTCTCTGTATCTGTATTTCCCTTTGTTCCTTGTTCATGTTAGGTTAGTTTTAGTGTTTAGTTGTTCTTAGTATTGATATAGCTGATAAAGTTTAATGGCTAGAGACAGGCCAAAAAAAGATTCAGACCCTTTCTAAAGATATTACGTTGATCTGAACTTTATTACCATAAAGTTTTAGTAAATCATAAGAAACTTTGAGCTACACTTTTACTAATGGAATATCTGTAAAATGTTTTAAGCCATCTTTTAGGTAACCTTTAATTCTGGCCTGAGTCATTGGATTTAAAAGATTGGTTCTGGGTTTCATATCTAGATGATACAGTGACCTTATGGCACCAAGGATGGCAGCTGCAGCCAGCTGCTGTTTGTGCTAGCGGTACACATTCCCAGTGGTTCATTTTGTCCTACCTATTGTAATGCCTTTATCAGCAGTGTCCTCATTGCTAATGAAGAATACGCACATGTGAAAACCAACGCATTTGTGACTGACTGTTTGATGGGACCTCCATGTACTTCCCCAGGCTGATCTCAAACTCCTGGCCTCAAGCAATCCTGCCTTGGCTTCCTAGAGTGCGGAGATTACAGATGTGAGCCACCTTGCTTAGCCCAACACTTAAAAAAAAAATTAGTAATAATAATATGTTTATATATCCAGGTACTCTCTGGCATTAAAATTTTAAAAAGAAAAAAAGTTTATATACATTATCCAATATTACAACTCAGAAAAGTAAATATTAGACCTACTTTTTGGAGGAGAAAAAAGGCACACTATCTCAAATTGCATGAATGAATAAGTATACAGGTAATAAATATATATAGAAAAGTTTGAAACGGAAGATTTACCACCTCTGCTTTGAACGGCCATTCTGGGAGCGATTGAGCCATATCCCTGGAACTCCTACCTCTGGCAGCTGCTGCTTGGCTTTGGTTGCAGGAATGGAGGGAATTGTGGGGCTTCTGACAGGAGGTTCCAGGGCTCCAGGATAGGGCAGTGCCATGGGGTTGCACCTATCTCATGGCCTTATTCCTGGTGGGAGGTCCTGGATAGAACTCAGGTGGAGGTGGTAGATAGGAGTACAGAAGGGCAGGAGTACATTCCATTGCAGCTGGTGATGGGAGGCATAGGCCCCACCAGGCATGTAAAGAGTATCTATAGGCTCCACTGGGGGCTTACCTCTGGAGGCTTAAAATGCCACCTGTAGCACCCATTGTCTAAACTCAGTGATGCTCCCTGCTGTAACAGTTTGAAGTGAAGCCTTCTCAGTCACCTCCTGCTTTTAGAATTTGAATTCTATTATGTTGCTAACTATGACATTTGTATATCTTAGGAAATGTGGTACACAATCCCTGGGCAAAGCCTCAGGTTTAGGCTCACTTTAATGTTTCCCTCTCTTGGCCCTTGACACTGCAACTTCTGTCATTCGAGGAGGTGATAATAGCCTAAAAAATCCTTGCTGATAAAGAAGGAATTCTCATTAGGAATTGTTCAGGAATTTATTGTTAGAAATTTATGGTACAAACCTAATAGAGAGACAGAAATGTCTTTTAAAATTTCTGAATTATACCATAATACATAAACTGTAATTAGTGTAATGCAAGATCCGCTTTGCTTTTTAGTGTTGGATCCCAAATCTAGAATAGTGCCTCCTGTAATTGATATTTAGTAGTTGAATGAAAGAATTGCTAAAAGCTGCCCACTAAAAGGGAAAATGCACTGAATTGTCAATATAAAGATTGGATATTCTGTTTACCTTCATTTTTAGAAGTAAGGAAAGAGTTCAGAGAGATTGTTAGAATATACTTTTATAGACTATTTTTAAAACATATTTAGGTTTGCTCTCTTACTCTCGGTCCCATATTGAACTCAAGTTGGAAGAGGCGAGTCTGGTCTCAAAATGGAGGTAAAACTGCTGCCCAGTCGCCCTCAGCCCGACTCCGGCCGTCACTGTCGCCGCGTGGGGGAGGAGGGCCACGATCGAAAGGAACCAGAGCAGTTGAGAAAACTGTTTATTGGTGGTCTGAGCTTTGAAACTACAGATGATAGTTTTTTTTTTTTTTTTTTTTTTGAGACGGAGTTTTGCTCTTGTTACCCAGGCTGGAGTGCAATGGCGCGATCTCGCTCACCGCAACCTCCGCCTCCTGGGTTCAGGCAATTCTCCTGCCTCAGCCTCCTGAGTAGCTGGGATTACAGGCACGCACCACCATGCCCAGCTAATTTTTTGTAGTTTTAGTAGAGACGGGGTTTCACCATGTTGACCAGGATGGTCTCGATCTCTTGACCTCGTGATCCACCCGCCTCGGCCTCCCAAAGTGCTGGGATTACAGGCTTGAGCCACCGCGCCCGGCCTACAGATGATAGTTTAAGAGAACATTTTGAGAAATGGGGCACACTTACAGATTGTGTGGTAATGAGAGATCCCCAAACCAAGTGTTCCAGGGGCTTTGGTTTTGTGACTTATTCTTGTGTTGAAGAGGTGGATGCAGCAATGTGTGCTCGACCACACAAGGTTGATGGGCGTGTAGTGGAACCAAAGAGAGCTGTTTCTAGAGAGGATTCTGTAAAGCCTGGTGCCCATCCAACAGTGAAGAAAATTTTTGTTAGTGGTATTAAAGAAGATATGGAAGCGTATAATTTGAGACACTACTTTGAAAAGTATGGCAACATTGAAACCACAGAAGTTATGGAAGACAGGCAGAGTGGAAAAAAGAGAGGATTTACTTTTGTAACTTTGATCGTGATACAGTTGATAAAATTGTTGTTCAGAAATACCATACTATTACTGGGCATAATTGTGAAGTGAAAAAGGCCCTTTCTAAACAAGAGATGCAGTCTGCTGGATCACAGAGAGGTCGTGGAGGTGGATCTGGCAATTTTATGGGTCGCGGAGGAAACTTTGGAGGTGGTGGAGGTAATTTTGGCCGTGGTGGAAACTTTGGTGGAAGAGGAGGTTATGGTGGTGGGGGTGGTCGCAGCACAGGTAGTTATGGAGGAGGTGATGGTGGATATAATGGATTTGGTGATGGTGGCAACTATGGCGGTGGTCCTGGTTATGGTAGTAGAGGGGGCTATGGTGGTGGTGGACCAGGATATGGAAACCAAGGAGGTGGATATGGTGGCGATGGTGGAGGATATGATGGTTACAATGAAGGAGAAAATTTTGGCGGTGGTACGAACTATAATGATTTTGGAAATTATAGTGGACAATAGCAATCAAATTATGGACCCATGAAAGGGGGCAGTTTTGGCGGAAGAAGCTCGGGCAGTCCCTATGGTGGTGGTTATGGATCTGGTGGTGGAAGTGGTGGATATGTGGCAGAGGGTTCTAAAAGCAGCAGAAAAGGGCTACAGTTCTTAGCAGGAGAGAGAGCAAGGAGTTGTCAGGAAAGCTGCAAGTGACTTTGAGACAGTCGTCCCAAATGCATTAGAGGAACTGTAAAAATCTGCCACAGAAGGAGCGATGATCCACAGTCAGAAAAGTTACTGCCGCTTAAACAGGAAACCCTTCTTGTTCAGGACTGTCATAGCCACAGTTTGCAAAAAGTGCAGCTATTGATTAACGCAATGTAGTGTCAATTAGATGTACATTCCTGAGGTCTTTTATCTGTTGTAGCTTTGTCTTTTTCTTTTTCTTTTCATTACATCAGGTATGTTGCCCTGTAAATTGTGGTAGTGGTACCAGGAATAAAAAATTAAGGAATTTTTAACTTAAAAAAAAAAACCAGATTTAGATTTATAAAAAAATTGAAAAGATAACAGTTTATACCCCACTTGAAGTTATTAACATTATACCTTAGTATGGTGTGATGGCTAATATTGAGTGTCAACTTGATTGGATTGAAGGATGCAGGGTATTGTTACTGGGTTTGTCTCTGAGGGTGTTGCCAAAGGAGATTAACATTTGAGGACTGAGAGAGGCAGACCCATCCTCAGTCTGGGTGGGCACCATCCAATCAGCTGTCAGCACATCTAGGATAAAAGCAGGCAGAGGAACGTGGAAGGACTAGACGGGCTATCTTCTGGACTCCATCTTTCTTTCATGCTGGATGGAGTCAAACATCAGACTCCAAGTTCTTCAGCTTTTGGACTCCGAGACCTACAGCAGTGATTTGCCAGGGGCTCTCAGGCCCTTGGCCACAAACTGAAGGCTGCACTGTTGGCCTCCCTACTTTTGAGGTTTTGGTACTTGGGCTGGCTTCCTTGCTCCTCAGCTTGCAGATGGCTTGTTGTGGAACTTCACCTGTGATTGTGTGAGTCAGTACTCCATAGTAAACTCCCTTTCATATATACATCTATTAGTCCTGTTCCTCTAGAGAACTCTAATACTTTAGTATGGTGCATTTGTCACAATGAAAGAATGGATATTGACATATTACCTTAAAGTCCACACTTTAGATTTCTTTAGTTTTTACCTGTGTCCTTTTTCTGTTCCACGATCCTATCCAGGATGATACCACATGACATTTAGTCACTGTGTCTCCTTGGGTTCCTCTAAGACTATGACAGTTTCTTTAGATTTTTCTTGTTTTTGTTGACTGAACATTTTGAGGATTTTGAGGAGTACTAGTCAGGTTTTTTGTAAAACATCTTTCAGTTGAAATTTGGTGTTTTTATGGTGAGACCAAGGTTTAGGATTTTGGGGAGGAAGACATAGACATAAAGTGCCATTTTTTCATCACATCCTATCCAGGATACATGCGATCAACATGACTTATCAGTGTTGATGTTGACCTCAGTCACCTGGCTGAGACTGTTGATCAGGTTTCTCTACTGTAAAGTTACTCTTTTCTCCCTTTCCATACTGGTCTCTTTAGAAGGCAGTCCCTATGTAGAGCCCACACTTATGGGGTGGAAAATTATTTTAATTCTTCTGCATGGGAGATTTGTCTCTCCTCCCCTATTTATTAATTCAATAATTTGTCAATATCAGTATGCACTCATGGATCTTGTTTTATACTTTGGGTTATAATCTAATACTTCCTTGTGAATTTGTTCCAGCTGTGGCCATTGGTAATTTTTAAGTTGCCTGCTGTGTCCCTTTGACATACTATATCGATACAGGGCTTGGTTTTGTTTTGAGCACTTCCTAATTCTTTGTCATTTCAAGATGTTTCAGGTTCTTCATCTTGTATATTTTCTGTACCAGTCCCAGAATCAGCTTTTTCCCCCAAGGAACCTTGGTTCCCTTTATTGGATAATGGTATTAGAAACCAGTATCTGGGGCTAGGTATATTAATTGCTACTGGAGTTATGATACATTTTCAAAACTGCCTTTCAAAGATAACTTTATCAGTATTGTGGATTTCTGCTCCTTATGACTCCAATCTCTGAATAATTGAGTGTCCAAAATGCTTTGGCATTTCATTAAGCAACAACCTGTTCCTTGTAATACAGCGTAGACTTCTAGGTTAATCAGTTGTAGTGTAGTTTAAAATGTAGGCCGGGCGCGGTGGCTCAAGCCTGTAATCCCAGCACTTTGGGAGGCCGAGGCGGGTGGATCACGAGGTCAAGAGATCGAGACCATCCTGGTCAACATGGTGAAACCCCG
>NW_016107354.1:8220842-8225286 GCF_001604975.1 Cebus imitator
AAAAAAAAAAAAAAAAAAAAAAAAAAAAAAAAGCGCCTGGCTTTGAATTTCCAGTAATTCAAATAAAGTAAAAAGATCCAGGTTGCTGGGCATGGTGGCTCACGCCTGTAATCCAAGCACTTTGGAGGCCAAGGCAGGCGGATCACGTGATGTCGGGAGTTCAAGACCAGCCTGACCAACATGGTGAAACACCATCACCATCTTTTTTTTTTTTTTTTTTTAAATAAAACCAGGTTGTGTGCAGTGGCTCATGCCTGTAATCCCTGCACTTTGGGAGGTGGAGGCAGGAGTATCACTTGAGGCTAGGAGTTTGAGACCAGCTTAGGCAACAAAGCAAGACCCTGTCTCTAAAATATAAATAAATGAATAAAAATTAAAAATTAGGTGGCTGGGTGCAGTGGCTCACACCTGTAATTTCAGCCCTTTGGGAAGTGGAGGGCGGGTTGGATCATCTGAGGTCAGGAGACCAGCCTGGCCAACATGGTGAGACCCCATCTTTACTAAAAATATAAAAAATTAGTTGGGTATTACAGGCATGTACCTGTAATCCCAGCTACTCAAGAGGCTGGGGCAGAAGAATCGCCTGAACCCAGGAGGCGGAGGTTGCAGTAAGCCATGATTGTGCCATTGCACTCCAGCCTGGACAACAAGAGTGGAAACTCCATCTCAAAAAAAAAAAAAAAGCCAGGTGTGGTGGTACTTGCCAGTAGTACTAGCTACTTGGGAGGCTGAGGCAGGAGGATTGCTTGAGCCCAGGAGGTTAATGCTGCACTGAGCCATGAATGTGCCACTGTACTCCAGCTTGGGTGACAAAGTGAGATCCTGTCTCAAAAAAGAAAAAATAAAGGTAAGAGGCTCTAACAATGTGAATTGGGTATGAGCTTAAATTATGGATGCTTGGTCCTTTTTCTTTTTCTTTTCTTTCTTGCAAGAGGGAGTCTTGCCCTGTAACCCAGGTTGGAGTGCAATGGCTGATCTAATCTTGGCTCACTGCAACCTTTGCCTCCTGGGTTCAAGTGATTCTCCTGCCTCTGCCTCTTGAGTAGCTGGGATTACAGGCGTGTGCCACCACCCGGCTAATTTTTGTATTTTTATTAGAGACAGGTTCACCATGTTGACCAGGCTGGTCTGGAACTCCTGACGTCAGGTGATGTGCCCAGCTCGGCCTCCCAAAGTGCTGGGATTATAGGCGTGAGACACAGCACCTGGCCTTTGGTCATTTACTTCTAAGCACTAACACAAAGGCCTTTTTTGTCCTCCAAGGAAAAATTTAATATATAATAAAGATAAAAGAATGTGTAGTTATGGGAAGGAAAATATAGAGAATAAAAAAAAATGTGTAGTTAAAAGGTAATACATTTACAAGGTTTGAAAGCATGGCTGGGTACGGTGGCTCAGGCCTGTAATCTCAGCACTTTGGGAGGCCAAGGTGGGAGGATCACAAGGTCAGGAGTTTGAGACCAGCCTTGCCAACAAGGTGAAGCCTCATCTCTACTAAAAACAAAAACATTAGCCGGGTGTGGTGGCAGGAGCCTGTAATCCCAGCTATTTGGGAGGCTGAGGCAGAAGAATAGCTTGAACCCGGGAAGGCAGAGGTTGCAGTGAGGCAAGATCACGCCACTGCACTCCATCCTGGGCAACAAGAGTGAGACTCTGTCTCAAAAAAAAAAAAAAAAAAAAAAAAAGTAAAAGTGGGCTGACATGGTGGCTTACACCTGTAATCCCAGAACTTTAGTCGGCTGAGGCAGGCAGATCACTTGAGCCCTGGACTTTGAGACCAGCCTGGGCAACATGGTGAAGCCCTGTCTCTATAAAAACTACCAAAATTAGCTAGATGTGGTGGCAGGTGCCTGTTGTCCCAGCTACCCAGGAGGCTGAGGATCATCTGAGCCTGGGAAGGTCAAGACTGCAGTGAGTCATGATCATGCTACTATACACTTGCCTGGGGGACAGAGCGAGAACCTGTCTCAGGGGAAAAAAAAAAAAAAAAGGTATAAGTAAAATTCAGAAAGATATATATAAGGCTGGACATGGTGGCTCATGCTTGTAATCCCAGCACTTTGGGAGACCAGGGTGGGTGGATCACTTAAGGTCAGGAGTTTGAAACCAGCCTGGCCAACATAGTGAAATCCAGTCTCTACTGAAAATACAAAAAAAATTAGCTGGGCGGGTGGGCGTGGTGGCTCATTCCTGTAATCCCAGCACTTTGGGAGGCAGAGGCAGGTAGACCATGAGGTCAGGAAATTGAGACCATCCTGGCCAACATGGTGAAACCCCATCTCTACTAAAATACAAAAAATTATCCAGGTGTGGTGGCACATGCCTGTAGTCCCAGCTACTTGGGAGGCTGAGGCAGGGGAATTGCTTGAACCCAGAAGGCAGAGATTGCAGTGAGCTGAGATCAGGCCACTGCACTCCAGCCTGGCAACAGAGTGAGACTCCATCTCAAAAGAAAAAAAACTGGCTGGGCATGGTGGCACATGCCTGTAATCCCAGCTACTCAGAAGGCTGGGGCAGGAGGATCACTAGAACCCACAAGGCGAAGGTTGCAGTGAGCTGAGATTGCACCACTGCACGCCAGCCTGGGAAACAAGGCAAGAGACTGTCTCAAACAAACAAACAAAAAACACGTGGAGAAGTCAAACAAGTTTCCATCCAACCTTTCTTTAGCATCTACTTTAGGCAACTATTTGAATCAGTTTCTTGTATTTCTAGGTTTTTTTTTTTTTTTTTTAAATAGATTTTTTTTTTCTTTCCTTTCTTACATATAAAGCAGCATCATATAAATTACAGTACTAATTGGTTTTTGCAGGTAATAACTGATTATATAACTAAAATATTATTGGAAGGAGCCTTATATTTTAATCCATTTGCTGTGGTTTGATTGTTTGTCCTCTCTGGAACTCATGTTTAAATTTAATCCCCAATGTGGCAGTATTGAGAGGTGGAGCCTTTAAGAGTTGACTGGGTCATGAGGGCTCTGCCATGGATTAATCCATGGATGAATGGGTTATTATGGGTGTGGGACTGGTAGCTTTGTAAGAGGAAGAGAGAGACGTGAGTTTAGCAATCTTGGCCTCCTTGCCATGTGATGCTGCCTTGGGACTCTGCAGAGTCTCCTCCAGCAAGAAAACCTTCACCAGATGTGGCCCCTTGACTTTGGACTTCTCAGCCTCCATAACTGTAAGAAATAAATTCCTTTTCTTTATAAAGCACCCAGTCTCATCTATTCTGTTATAAGCAACAGAAAATGGACTAAGATATCATTTACTGAAAAAGCTTTTATTGGGCTCGTGTGTGCCAGGTGGATGGTAAGTCAGCACCGGAAGGCTGGCGAACTTCCTATTCGCAAGGAGCTCATGGTCTGGTGAGAAATTCCTTCAGCAGAATCCCTACTTTATCACTGTGCTGCCTCAGCTGAAATAGAAAATGGGGGTGTTCACTACTTCCAGAGATTGTTTTATTTACTATGCAGTTTGTTTTTGTTTTCCTAATGATGAGCTGAAATGTTCCTCTTTGTAACTTGTATTTTTTCTGGTTTAGACTTTAATATCATGAAATGATGAGACCATTTCTTATATTACTTTGATTTTAGTAATTCACATGCTAGACTTGGATCACCAGTTTTCTTTCATTCTCCAATTAAGAGCTACACTCACACCCATTTGACTAATAATGTTCTTTAGGGTTTGAGTGATGAACTCGTCCTTGTGGATGATGATGAAGGCAAACTGAAGGGTGAGACAATGGATCTTCAACATGGCAGCTCCTTTATGAAAATGCCAAAAATTGTCTCCAGCAAAGGTTAATGTCATAGTTAAATACTATAAATATTCTAATATACATGAATGCTAAGAAAATCATCTTTGTTTCCTTTGAAATATGTCTAAGAAAATCATCTTATTTCCTTTGAAATATGTCTAAGAAAATCATCTTTATTTCCTTTGACCTCCCAGTTTTTATACATAAGGCTGGTTGCTCCCTACTCTGTACTCTCATAACATGTTCAGATCCCGTAGGTTGTACTTTATTTGCAAGGTTTCCCGCAATAGCAGACTAAGTTCCGTGTGAGCAGCAGTAACAGCAGTTAAGACAGCTATAACAAATTGACTGCCTACTGTGTGTGAGACATTGACCTAAGCACTTTATTATTTAATCCTGAGCACAACTCTGTATCTTAGAGATGATGGACCTCTGAGCTAAGGTTAAATAAAAGTGATGGAATAGGGACGTGAACCCTGTGCTGTTTGATTCCAAAGTCTAAGCTCTTTGCTACTGCACTTTATTCACTTGGCACCTGGGAGATATTGAACCAACATCTCCCTGTTTGAGGGTTTGTTTACACATCTGTCTCTAAATATTCTTGCCAGACTAATCCATATTTTGACCTCTTAAATAGTACAAAAAGTATTTTAGGAGGTGTTTTTTTTTTTTTTTTTTTTTT
>NW_016107354.1:8225331-8244808 GCF_001604975.1 Cebus imitator
TTTTTTAAAAAGACATGGACTTCTGGGCTCAAGCGATCCTCTTGGTCTCGGCCTAGAAGTAACCGGGACTACAGGTGTGCGCTACTGCACCCAACTTAGGAGGTTTTTGTTTTTGGAAATGGAGTCTCGCTCTGTCACCCAGGCTGGAGTGTCATGGTATGATCTTGGCTCACTGCCACCTCTGCCTCCGGGTTCAAGTGATTTTCTTGCCTCAGCCTCCTGAGTAGCTGGGACTACAGATGTCCACCACTGTGCCCGGCTAAATTTTGCACTTTTAATAGAGATGGGGTTTCACCATGTTGACCAGGCTTGTCTTGAACTCCTGGCCTCAACTGATCCACCTGCCTCGGCCTCCCAAAGTGTTGGGATTACAGACGTGAGCCAAAGAACCTGGCTTAGGCTTTAATTAAAAAAACAAACAAAAAAAACAAAACAAGGGAAACTTAGTACTAATTTCCTGAAATTAAAAAGTAGTCTGGGCATTCTAGAATATTGAAGGGAACTCTTTGGTAAACATAGTGTGGTGACTGAAGTAAACAGGAAGTATACTTAAATGTCTGATGTTTTCTTTCATAATCTATTTTTTCTTCGGATCTTTCCCCAGATTACCTGGTCACTGCAAACTCCAATCTAGTTATTATCACGGCAGGTGCACGCCAGAAAAAAGGAGAAACACGCCTTGATTTAGTCCAGCGAAATGTGTCCATCTTTAAATTAATAATTCCCAGTATTACCCAATACAGTCCTCACTGCAAACTGCTTATTGTTACTAATCCAGGTCAGCTTTGTTGTTTGTAAATTTTCAGCTTTTAGAATTGGGGGTACACCGTGTTAGGTTCATTATGTGGGTATTTTGCATGATGCGAAAGTTTGGGGTAAGATTAATCATGCCCCCAGGTAGTGAGCGTAGTACCTAATAGTTTTCAACCCTTGCCGCCCTCACTCCCGCCCTGTCTAGTAGTCTCCAGTGTCCGTCGTTCCCATCTTTATGTCCGTGTGTACCCGCATGTTTAGCTCCCACTTATAGGTGAGAACAATGTGGTATTTGGTTTTCTTTTCCTGTACTGATTAGCTTAGAATAGTGGCCTCCAGCTGCATCCACGTTGCTGCAAAGGACGTGATTTTGTTTCTTTATGGCTGCATAGGTCAGCTTTGTCTTCACTGTTGAGTGAAGGAGTTTTTGGGGGTGGGTTTAATAACTTTGAAGAGAAAAATAATGAGTATTAAATCATAAACTACCAATGTAATTCCAGAATCTTTCTGTTTTGTTAGTGAAGTAGGTACTTTGCACAGTTATAATCAGTAAATATACTAGGATCACTTTTAAAAAATACTAGTGTGAGGCCAGGTACAGTGGCTCATGCCTATAATCCCAGCCCTTTGGGAGCCCAAGGTGGGTGAAGTGCTTGAATTCAGGAGTTTGAGACCAGCCTGGGCAACATGACAAAACTCCATCTCTAAAACAAATGCAAAAATTATCAGGACACGGTGGTGAGCACCTGTAGTCCTAGCTACTCGGGAGGCTGAGGTGGGAGGATTGCTTTAGCCAGGGAGGTCAAGGCTGCACTCCAGCCCGGGTGACAGAGTGAGACCCCGTCTCAAAAAAACAAACAAAAAATATATATATATAAATATATATATAGTAGTGTGTATGGGAAGGTACTATGCTTAATCATATGACTTCAAGGTTTACGTGCTGTTTGTTTTCCAAATTACTGTTTGCAAAGTGAAAACAGTGCTATAGTTGACTCTCCAAAATTGTACTAGACTCCTCACTGGTGCATGTGCAAGGTGGACCAACTCAAGATAGACTTTGGTGAGAAAGTAGATTATGTGTAGTGAGGGAAAGGGAGGAATACAAAATAACTTCTAGATTTTTCCTTTGAGTAACTGAATAGATGGTAGTTCCATTTAACTGGGTTAGTAAATTTACCGATCAGGTGGGAGTCGGGGAAGTTGGAGGGGATGTTACATATAGAGGAGAAAAATCAGGGTATTTGAAAAAGTACTCAAGAGGAAATGTTAAACAGCTAGAGATTGAGTCTGGAGCATAGTAGTTTAGGGATATTGAAATTACTGTATTCTGAAATCATTTGGAACAGTTCTTCTCTGTGCAGACCGAAACTGAGTGAGTGCATGACTGTTTATTCATTTCAGTTTTGATACTGAGGAACTATTGAAATTTTGTTTCACAGTTTTATAAAATATTCACATGGCTCCAACATCAAATCAAGAACAGTAATGATTCAAGTGGTCCAGGTTCCTTCCTTGTGCCCTTTTCCCTGTAGCCTCCATCCCTTTATAGGTAACCATTTACATTTTTTATGCTTTACAGCTTTTTGTTACTACATAAATTTTTCTCCATCTTCTTTCATATTTAACTTATGAAGCTCACTCCACAGAATTTATAAATATGTTGATTACTGTGTCTTTGTGGTAAGTTTTAAAATCGGGACGTGTTAAGTCCTCTGACTGTTCTTTAAAATTATCTTGGGACAAGCGTGGTGGCTCATGCCTGTAATCCCAGGACTTTGGGAGGCGGAAGCAGGTAGATCACCTGAGGTCAGGAATTTGAGACCAGCCTGGCCAACATGGCAAAACCCTGTCTTTACTAAAATACAAAAATTAGCTGGGCATGGTGGTGTACACCTGTAATCCTAGCTACTTCAGAGGCTGAGGCAGGAGAATCGCTTGAACTTGGGAGGCAGAGGCTGCAGTGAGCTGAGATCGCACTACTGCACTCCAGCCTGGACGACAGGGCAAGACTCTGTCTCAAAAAAAAAATTATTTTGGCTTGTCTGGATCCTTAGCATTCCCATATAATTTATGAATCAGCTTGTCAATTTCTGAAATAAAACTAGCGAGGATTTTGATGGGGATTGGGGCTGATTTATTTTGGTTCTTTTATATTTGATAAGTTGTTTTTCTCTTGCTATTTCCAGTATTTTCTCTTTGGCTGTGAACAATTTGACTATGATGTGTCTAAGTGTGAATTTCTTTAAGTTTATACCACTTGGAATTAATTGAGCTTCTTGGATGTATAGATTTTACTTTTTTTGAGATGGAGTCTTGCTCTTTCACCCAGATTGGTGTGCAGTGGTGCGATCTCGGCTCACTGCAACCTCTGCCTCCCAAGTTCAAGCAATTCTGCTTCAGCCTCCCAAGTAGCTGGTATTATGGGCACTCGCCACCACTCCCAGCTAATTGTTGGTATTTTTAGGAGAGACAGGGTTTCACCATGTTGGTCAGGCTGGTCTTGAACTCCTGACCTGAAGTGATCCGCCCACCTCAGCCTTCCAAAGTGCCGGGATTACAGGTGTGAGCCACTGTGCCCAGTTTGGATGTATAGATTAATGCTTTTCTATTTGGGAAGTTTCAGCTGTTACTTCTTGGAATAATTTTTCTGCTGCTCTGTCCTCCCCTCCTGGTGCTATCATACATGCATATTGGTGTGCTTAATGGTGTCCCACAAGTTTGAGGCTCTGTTTTTTCTTTTTTAAAATAGTTTGTAGATTATCAAAAGTTCCTTTTTCATGGTATGAGATATTTATTTGTATATTTAACTGCATGCATATCTTTAGCTTTCACATAAATGTTCTTTCATACAGGCTATTGGCATAAGCATTTGTGCTTTAGAGTTTAATTCTTTAACTGAAAAAATACCAAATCCAAAATTCGGAAATGGTAGTCTGACCCTACAAGGAAGCACACTGAGAATAACAAGCTGATGATACATTATCATATTGTATAATAGTATTTGATTTTATTTTGAGACAGAGCCTCACACTGTTGCCCAGGCTGTAGGGCGGTGGTATGATCTCCACTCACTGCGATCTCCGCCTTCTGGGTTAAAGCAACTCTCCTGTCTCAGCCTCCCGAGTAGCCAGGACTACAGGCATGTGCCACCACGCCCAGCTAATGTTTTTGAATTTTTAGTAGAGATGGGGTTTCACCATGTTGGCCAGGATGGTCTCGATCTCTTGAGTTCATGATCTACCCGCCTCAGCCTCCCAAAATGCTGGTATTACAGGCGTGAGCCACTGGGCCCAGACATATTTTATATTTTCTAACACACTTTCCAGTAAGTTTTTCCACATCCTGAAATCTGACGGTATCATTTTTGAAATGAGAGCTGTGGAGAGATTCTGACCTGACTGAGAGTTGTGAAGCACCTGACAGAGCTCCGTCATTAATTTCTCTAACCACTCAGGGCACTGAAGTCTGTGGGGACAGTTAAGTTGACATTTAGTGTTTGTGTTAAATGAATCCCCAACCTACTTTGTTTTAATTTGCACCAAAAAGCCTTCATCCTCAAAGTACCATGTGACTAAGGTTATATGGTAAATTAGGAAACACGAATTAAGCATCACTTGCTTGGCAACATTAATGGGCTTACCACATTCACACTGCAGATTTTAGCAGTGTACGTTAGCAAGAGATGCTTCCCTATGCGTTATGGCAGAAGTCTGTTAAAGAATATTCATTATTATTATTTTTTTAAATAAAGACGGGTTTTCACCATGTTGGTCAGGCTGGTCTTGAACTCCTGATCTCAGGTGATCCACCTGCGTTGGCCTCCAAAGTGCTTGGATTACAGGCGTGAGCCACCACGCCCGGCCTCATTAACTAATATTTCTAATAAGCACATTCAGAGGATTTTTTCTGCATTTTATATACTGGCCTGCTTGCCATTAAGAGGTGCAAAAAATGAGGAAAAATAATCCTAATCTCAGTCTCAAATACAGCTTAGTTCTATATTTGCTTGACAGTGCACATAGTTATAGTACATGCTATCAAATATATCTTCTGTATCTATTTAAAATACTTTTTCTGATACTAGAAATGTGAAGAAAATCTTCTCCATTATTTTAGTGAGTCTGTTAAGATGGTTCACTAGGAACCATCTTTAAAATTTCAGTAAGGTGCTTCAAAAGTTAAGAGAAACAACTTCATTACTCTTCTGATACAAAAAAACAAAAACAAAAACTGGTAACTTTGAATTAATATTATTAAGCTACCAAACATTGATACCACTCAGGAAAGTTTTTCCCCTGAATGATAATATTTTTTTGAGACAGTCTGTCACCCAGGATGGAGTGCAGTGGAGCAATCTCTGCCTTCCAGGTTCAAGCAATTCTCATGCCTCGGCTTCCTGACTAGCTAGGATTACAGGCACGTGCCACCATACCTGGCTAATTTTCATATTTTTAGTACAGATGGTGTTTTACCATGTTGGTCAGGCTGGTCTTGAACTGGCGTCAAGTGATCTGCCTGCCCTGGCCTCCCAAAGTGCTGGGATTACAGACATGAACAGCCACACCTAGCCAGGTTTTTTTTTTTTTTTTTTTTTCCTGTAAAAAAAGAATTGCATCCAGATCTTAGTTCAGTTATAAATAACACACTATTGACATTACTTTAAAATAGCATTCTAGGTTACTACTGTGGAAATGTGTAGCTCAAGACATAACAAATACTAGGTATTAATTTCAAAACTATTCAGAATGAGGCTGGTCATGATGGTTCATGTCTGCAATCCCAGCACTGGGAGGCTGAGGCGGGAGGACTGCTTGAGCCCAGGAGTCCAAGACCAGCCTGGGCAAAATGGCGAAAGCCTGTCTCTACTTAAGAAAAAAAAAAATTCAAAAAGAAATCTACCCAGAATGGCTTGAGATTTTCCATTATTGATTTATGAGTATTTAAGAATGTTTACAAATTAAAAAGTTCTAATAACTAATTATTTACCTGAACTAACTGGCCAAATAGAAGTGAAAAATGGAAAATTTAGAGGGCAGTATGGTAAGGGAGGGGATGTAAAATAATACAGGAAGAGGACTGAAACAAGTGAAGATCGAAGATTTAGGAAAAGTTTAACCTTTCCTTCAACTCTATAGTCATTTAGGAAATGCGGCTGGTACCCCAGGATACAGCTGAGTTACTTGCTCTGTCTTCAGTTTACCAATTAAAACAGGCCACATTCTCAGTTCCAGACCCAGGGACTGATGGAGGGACCTCCAAACCCCTTGCATTTCAGTGGCAGTTGACAAACCTTTTTTTTTTTTTTCTGTTTTTCTTTTTGTGGAGAACAGGGTCTCACTATATTGTCTGGGCAGGTATCGATCTCCTGGGCTCAAGCTGTCCTCCCACCTCTGCCTCCCTAAAAGCTGGGATTACAGGCATGAGCCACGGTGCCCGGCCTTGACGAACCTCATAAGACCCAGCATGATGAATTGTTTTTCACTTGATAGCTTTATGTGTGAGGAAACTTAGACATTTCTACACATACTTCTGTCCATCTCAGGTATTAGAATGAATGCTTACCATTTTAAATTGTGGTATGATCAAACTGTTTCTGTATCACTTTTTTTTTTTTTTTTTTTTTTTTTGAGATGGAGTCTCAGTCTGTCGACAGGCCGGACTGCAGTGGCATGATCTCGGCTTACTGCAACCTCTGCCTCCTGGATTCAAGCGATTCTCCTGCCTCTGCCTCCTGAGTAGCTGAGCTACAGGTGTGTGCCACCATGCCCAGCTAATTTTGTTTTGTATTTTTGGTAGAGAAGGGGTTTCACCATGTTGGCCAGGGTGGTCTTGATCTCTTGACCTCGTGATCCACCTGCCTCTGCCTCCCAAAGTGCTGGGATTACAGGCGTGAGCCACTGCGCCCAGCCTCACTTCTTACCATTAATGAGTATTAAAAAGGGAACAGAAGCTCTAACTTTGTTAATAGAAATACTACATATTTAGAAAACACTATGTTCTAGACAACGAAAGACATCATTTTCATATCTTTTTTAAAGTGTCTAGTTTCTACTACTTAAGTGAATACTTAAATCTGCCATAAAAACAAGACCGAGCCTGGAGTGCAGTGGCACGATCTCGGCTCACTGCAACCTCCACCTCCTGGGTTCAAGCGATTCTCCTGCCTCTGCCTCCAGAGTAACTGTGACTACAGATGTGTGCCACCATGCCCAGCTAATTCTTTGTATTTTTAGTAGAGATGGGGTTTCACCATGTTGGCCAGGATGGTCTCAATCTCCTGACCTGGTGATCCGCCTGCCTCAGCCTCCCAAAGTGCTGGGATTACAGGCATGAGCCACTGTGGTCGGCCTTGGGGCTATATTATTATGTATAAATTTATAGTTTTATAAATATTGTTGCATTGTTTTATATATTATGTATCTTTTATACGTTAATGAGAATTATATAGATAACACATTATATATTCTCATTAATGTATAAGATATATAATATATACATATTATCTCTATCCCCACTAGTGTATAATATACATTATATACAATTATATACTAATGTTTAAAATAATTGACACTAAAATATCAGACTGTGTCAAAAATTTATCCCTTCCCTAATGGGACGAAAGCCTGATTATGTTTCCCTGCCAATTCTTTAAAAAAATTTTTTTTTTTTTAAGAGACAGAGTCGGTCTTGGTCTTGCTCTGTTGCCCAGGCTGGAGTGCAGTGGTGTAATTGTAGCTCACTGCAGGCTTGATCTCCTGAGCTGATGTGTTCCACCTGTCTCAGCCTCCCAAGGAGCTGGGACAACAGGCACATGGCACCACGCCTGGTTAATTGTTTTTCCTTTTGGAGACACAGTTTTGCTATATTGCCTAGGCTGGTCTCAAATGATTGCTGGCCTTAAGGGATCCTTCCACCTCTGCCTCCCATGGGGCTGGGGTTTATACTTGTTTTTTTTTTTTTCTGTTCCTCTTTTTTGTTGAAAATGGTTTATTCTCTGAGAAAAATTATTTGAAAGATGTGGTAAGAGACTGTAATGTTTCTTAGAATTTTCCATGGCGTGAACATTCTGTGTTTCTGCATACCAAGCTATGCAAAGTAGCAACAAAAAGGTTTTTCATTACTTCTATTTGGTAGATATTTTTAGAGTTGGGGTATAGCTGGGGTTGGATAGAGAACCATGTTTCTTGCCCCCTCCATGAAATATCAGATTGACTAGTTTTAGGTAAATCTAAAAAATGTATCCTTGTAGATGGGAACATTTCTTGATAAGAACTTGTTCTTCTTAGTGGATATCTTAACTTACGTAGCCTGGAAATTGAGTGCATTTCCCAAAAACCGTGTTATTGGAAGTGGCTGTAATCTGGACTCTGCTCGTTTTCGTTACTTTATTGGGCAAAGGCTTGGCATCCACTCTGAAAGCTGTCATGGGCTGGTCCTCGGAGAGCACGGTGACTCAAGTGGTAAGCCTGAAGCACGACTGAGCCCTGCATGTTCTCTGAAATCCGTATTTCCTATCATATAGACAATTAATGTAAAGTGGCTCCTGGGAGGGGAGAAAAGACTTTATTCCACTTTAGGCCCTTTTAGTAGTGCTTAACTTTTACCACACTTATTATTTTTAAAATAACCAACAAAAAAATGCAGATTTGAAAAATGTGACATTGACACTATAATCCTACATATGGATGGCTAAGATTATAATGCTTTTCTTAAATAGAGAACTAAGTAACATGATATAGTTTGTATTTAATTTGGGACACTCCAGAAAGGTCAGCAGTGTACTTCAAGTAGTAGGCATTCTTCAGATTAAGGGATGGGTACAACTGAAGAATATAAAAGGAAAGAGAAAGAGTGCTGTGGTAATAGCAGTCCTTTCCCCTCCCTCAATGTCTCTGGCTAAAAACTTTTGAAATCTATTTAATGTAAACCTTGACTATGGAAAAAGACTTAAAGGGAGAAAAATTAAAACTTCCTAGTGGAAAGTTTAAAACTGCAACTTTCTTATTTGGAGAATCTTTGCCAAGATGATAGAATTGTGGATCCCATCTCTGGAGATCTGGATTTAGAATATCTGGAGTGGGGCTCAGATATTTTGAACATTCCTAGTTGAAAACCACTCAGGGCAATTATAACAATTTTGCTAACGTCAAAAACCAAAACCCTGCTAATACCATATAAGAAGCGGATTTTCGGGTATCTCTTTCTTAGTTCCTGTGTGGAGTGGTGTGAACATTGCTGGTGTCCCTCTGAAGGATCTGAACCCAGATATAGGAACTGATAAAGATCCTGAGCAGTGGGAAAATGTCCACAAACAAGTGGTTTCCAGGTAAGATGTTATTTTTACATTTTCAGTACTTTAGAGTTGTGAGCTTGAACTCTGCTATCAGGCTGAGATGATTCCCTTAAGTATATGTTGTTGTATTTCCCATACTTTTATTTACACTTCTACTTTTTGTGTGATCATATTCACGAGATTGTAAGTTCTTCAGCAGTCAGGGACTGACTCTGTTGTTCATTCCCGAGCCTAACCCGGTATCGAGCACATGGTGTAGGGGCTCACTTGGTGACTGACAATATATTTTTTTGAACACTTGCTAGCGTTTACTATCGGTGGTGGAATTGATTCCATACTAATTTCTGCATCTCTGTACTTGTAACTCTCATGTTTACTTTCACCACTGTGGCTGGGCATGATAGTTCATGCTTGTAATCTCAGCAGTTTGGGAAGCTGACGTGAGGGGATCACTTGAGCCAGGAGTATGAGACCACCCTCGGCCACATAGGGAGACCCCATCTCTACAAAATATATAAAAAATTAGCTGAGCATATGGTGGCCTGCTTGAGCCCAGAAGGTTGAGGCTGCAGCAATCCCTGTTTGCGCCACTACACTCCAGCTGAGACCCTCCCTCAAAAATGCATACATACAGTCAGGCATGGTGGCTTATGCCTGTAATCCCAGCAATTTGGGAGACCAGGGTGGGCAGATCACTTGAGGTCAGGAGTTCGAGACCAGCCTGGCCAACATGGTGAAAATCCATCTCTACTAAAAATACAAAAATTAGCCATGCATGGTGGTGCACGCTTGTAATCCCAGCTACTTGGAAGGCTGAGGCGGGAAGATCACTTAAACCCAGGAGGTACAGGTTGCAGTGAGCCAAGGTTGCACCATTGCACTCTAACCTGAGTGACAGAGCAAGACTTTAAAAAAAAAAAAAAAAAAAAAACATACTACAAGAAATTTCTAGGAGAAATTGATGATGGAGTCATTACAGTTTTATGGCACTGTCAGATAGGTTGCTGCAAAATAGAAGTTCAATGACAAGTGTTTCTTCTAAACTAACTTCTTACATTTACGGTTTCTTCTAACTACAGTGGCTATGAGATGCTCAAAATGAAAGGTTATACTTCTTGGGGCATTAGCCTATCTGTTGCTGATTTAACAGAAAGTATTTTGAAGAATCTTAGGAGAGTGCATCCAGTTTCTACCCTAAGTAAGGTAGGACATTCATGTTTGAAAAATCATTAACTTCAACATAAAATAGGGGTAAAGAACATTTTTGAGGGGCTCTAGTTTTGAGTTTGATCTCGTGGAAGCACCTCTCTTACTGATGTCTGTTCTTTGCTGCTGAAGAGCAGGGGAGACTGTGGAAAGAACCTATCTTTGTAGACCTTTGTCCTGGTCTAGTGTGACATTTCTTATTACATTTATTAGATAAAAGTAAGTGTTTTTGCATCTTTATTAACTGAGTGAACTGACTCTACCAGTATCTAGAAACACTGGGAACCATTGTGAGCAGGCCTTGGTACCTTTGGAGTTGTTCTTACAGTTTCAATTATGTCCAATGAAGAGCTCTAGGAAAGCAGCACTAAACACAAAACAATTAGCAGTTAGTCTCCTGGGGAAAGGGGAGTTGGGGCATGGGTAAGAGCCCTCTGGTAGTCTCAGTGGGAGAGGTTATAAAACAAAACAGATGTAAATCATTGGAAATAAGATCATAGGAATTTTGAAGTGGTCCCCTGACAGGAAGTGGTATGGGGTAAGGAGATGAGGAAAGAAGGGTGGGCCCCAGCAAACATGGCAGGAAGCGGGGGCCTATGCGGAGAGATGGTGGATGAAACTGAACAATAAATATGTCTAATCATGTTTTAAATTATTGTCTTGGTACTGTGCCAGTTCATACTACCCATCTGTTACCCATCCACCTTGCAACTGTTGCTTTTCATACTGCAGACCTTTGTTAAAAGTTAAAATAAAAATAATTTTAGGTCTTTACTTTCAGGGCTTCTATGGAATAAGTGAAGAAATATTCCTTAGTGTCCCATGTATCCTGGGAGAGAATGGTATCGCAGACCTTATAAAAGTAAAACTGACACTTGAAGAGGAGGCCTGCTTGCAAAAGAGTGCAGAAATACTTTGGGAAATTCAGAAGGAGCTCAAGCTTTAAAGTTGCTTAAAGCTACCATTCTGTAGATTGAAGATGAAATAGTCGTTATGGAATTGTATATGTCAAACTTTCAAATAAATTTGAATTCTAAAAGTTGGAAAAATAGAGGAAAGTGATCTATTTAGTGTAGCCTTCCAGCTTTTTTCTTTTTTTTGGGTCTAATTCTGTCACCCAGGCTGGAGTGGCACTATCACAGCGCACCACAACCTCAACCTCCCAAGCTCAGGTGAGCCTCCCACCTCAGCCTCCAGAGTAGGTGGGACCACATGCATCTGCCTCTATCCCTAGCTAATTTTTTTTTTTTTGTAGAGATGGGGTTTTGCCATGTTGTCCACGCTGGTTTGAACTTCCAAAGTGCTGTGATTACAGGGGTGAGCCACTGGGCCTGGCCTTAGCTCTTTTAGTATCCAGATAATGGATGACACTTTAAGTGATGGCATGAAAGATGTTTTTGGTATCTCTCAGTACTTGCCCTGTCTGTATATATAATTGCCATCTGGTCCAAAATAATGTGTTTACTGTGTTATAGAAATCCTGATTCATCAGGTGATAGTAATTCTTCTTAGAATGGCTTAATACCTATGTCCATTTATATGCTACTTAATAAAAGCTGTAACTTTCTCTACAATGTAAAAATAAAAGTATACACACACACACACAAAGTAATCTCAATGTTCCTAACACTAGATAAAATCTTGATTTGACCTTGCTGGTTTTTATTCTGATAACTTTTATGAGTGCATTTTAATTTTTCCAGAAAAGATCTTAAGCTGTAAACGCCTTGGTGACAACAAATTGGTCATTCTTCTCTTGGGAGTAGAGTGGGCTGCCTAATTAACATCCCAGATAGAAACACACTTTTTTTCCTCTTTTCTTTGTAACCTCATGAACCTTCTAGCACTCTCATTTTGATGGAGAACATTCTGTTCTAGATGAGCACTGCAGGACATACAGCAGCTATATAGTTCAGTGGGTGGTTGCAAACTTGGCTACAGAATCACCATGAAGACTAAACTTTAAATGACAAAAGCAGGGAGGTAATGGTACACTGGGTCTTTCCCTTTAATCCTAGTTAAAGTTATCAGGTATATAGTTTGGATCTGTCACTCTGTTCCTTTTTGATGAAAAGTTATGGTTCAGTGAGGCCTAGAAAGGAAACAAACTTAGAGTTGGTGGAGTATTACCCTTGGAACTTTCACAGATAAGTTACTCAAACCCTTCAATTTCAAATATTTCAAAATTTAGATTTCTATTTGGTATATTCCCCATATTCACTTTATATGCTGTAGAATAATTTTAAGATGGATTTTATGCTGTTTGCTAAATGAAAAGTTGGGCTTATTAAGGTTTCATGGATCTTTCCTAAAGTGCAATAAAGGAGAGAAAAATTATGCAACAAATTTTATTTAGCAGTCCCAACATTCAGCACAAAAAGTTTACAGAGGATAGAAAGTGCATTAATAAAAGCCAGTCTTTACCAAAGAAAACAGAAAATATATTATTGATTCAAAATATTTTACACTTGAATGATAAACTGCAATAACTTATTCTGGGCACCTACTGATAAGAGAAAGGAAGAGAAGAAAGAAGAGCTCGACCTCCAGCTGGTATCAGAGAAGTCAGTAGAGGTCACTGAGACCGGCAGTCTTTCTTGCTTTTTGCATTAATGCCCTCAGCTGGAACTGTTTACGGGACAGAAGACGTACATGCTGGGAGGGGGAAAAAGTTTCAATAGTTTAGAATGGCTTTGATTCAGGCCCAAGCATAAAGTATCAGACAATTTGTAACCTAGATGGGATCTAAGAACCCTAACTCATGACCTGTCAACCTTTGGAATGAATACCTCATTACGTGTGGCTTTTAAACTTTATATAATAAAGGCTTACTCAACAGGGAAAGCATTACATTGAAGGATTATGGCTCAGGAGTTTGACCTACACTTTGAGACAACCAATATGCCAGGGAAACTTGTACTGTGATGCTAATAAAAGTTACCAAAAAATGTGGGTAAGTATGGCTGGCCCCACTTGGCTAAAAGAAGGGAAAGGGCAAACCTTTGAGAAGCATTAGGGTTGGCTTTTCTCCCTAGTCTGGTGGCAAGCAGACAGCATCTCTCTCTTGCCTCTCTGTGTACATCTTTTCCTAAGCCACGCCACCTATGCAAGAGATTGCACAGAAAGTCCTCTTTTGGGTTTCTGATTTGTATCCAACCATTCATATGGTTGCACCAGTTCTGAGGCACATAGTTTGGCCATTCCTCCACAGTGAGAGGAGACAGGCAAGATCAGCACATGACCTGACCAGGCTCCAGCTGCAGCTGGATCAAATATCCCAAGGGTGGCTGTTATTATCCCTAAAACCACGTTCTCCATGACCAAAGAGACAGCAGTAGCCAAACTTGGCTTCCTAGGTTTTCTTCTGTACAACAGCATTAAACTTGAGGCAACTTTCATTCAAGAGGGCTTGAAAGGGCAGCCCAATACTGCGAAGGGCCGTTTGATGTGGGAAAACTGGTCTAAAGTTATATAACTAAGAAAATTAACAGATAAAAATGTAAGTGGCACAATCGGTGATCTCAATTTAGGTGGTATGACCTCAAAAAACCAATGGAAATCTGATCGTGCCTCCTGATCCACCCAGGCACAGAATAATTACACTCATTTTTTTTTTGAGACAGTCTTGCTCTGTCACCCAGGCTGGAGTGCAATGATGCAATCTCAGCTCACTGCAATCTCCGCTTCTCAGGTTCAAGTGATTCACCTGCCTCAGCCTCCAGAGTAGTTGGGATTACAGGTGCCCACCACCACACCTGGCTAATTTTTATATTTTTAGTAGAGACGGGGCTTTGCCATGCTGGTCTCAAACTCCTGACCTCAGGAGATCTGCCCATCTCAGCCTCCCAAAGTGCTGGGATTATAGGCGTGAGCCACCATGCCTGGCCAATTACACTCATCTTAATGCTGCTGCCTGGTGGGTACAGAACTGCAGCCACTAGCCTACTTTTCTTCCCCTGGTCAGACCAATCCTCAGTACTCTGTAGGTAAAAAGATGGTGAAAAACCCTACATCTCATTTACTGTCTTTTGGGAAGATACAGAATCTTAATCCACACTACAGAGAAACTCTTAGTTTGTGATTTGCAAGATCAGTGCCTCTACAACCCAAGTTAAATATTGCAAAGTAAAATGAAGACATACCTTCAGGAAGACATCCAGGTCTATCACTCCCCTCCTCAAAGCTTCTCCCAAGTAAAAGATGGTGTCTTCAATAGCGTTTTCCTCTGCATACAGATTCAGGATCTGTTTGTATAAGGGAGCTGTGGGAATGATAACTTCATCGATATCATTGTTTTCAGACTGATTTTCCATTTTCTCCAGAGCCGAACTGAGTTCTTCATCCTTCTTTTTCAAAAGTTCTATGTTTTTATCAACCTCAGCCTGAAAACACAACAGTCCAAGCGTTATTAATTGTACATAATGATCCACTTGTCAGACATCTACAACACTTCACAGGAAAAGACAGACTAATAGGCCGGGAGCGGTGGCTCAAGCCTGTAATCCCAGCACTTTGGGAGGCCGAGGCGGGTGGATCACGAGGTCAAGAGATCGAGACCATCCTGGTCAACATGGTGAAACCCCGTCTCTACTAAAAATACAAAAAAAAAATTAGCTGGGCATGGTGGCACGTGCCTGTAGTCCCAGCTGCTCGGGAGGCTGAGGCAGGAGAATTGCCTGAACCCGGGAGGCGGAGGTTGCAGTGAGCCGAGATCGCGCCATTGCACTCCAGCCTGGGTAACAAGAGTGAAACTCTGTCTCAAAAAAAAAAAAAAAAAGACAGACTAATAACCATGTTTAAACAACTCATGGATGAGAATAACATTTCAAATAACACTGTGGTCAAAGGTAGAGGAAAAGATGTGATCTACTATCCTGAATGAAATACAGTAGTGATGGAGATATCCTGAGCTGAGAGCACTTCCAGTGACAGTAACAAGCTTGTCACTCGTCAGTATCACAAATGATACTGCAAACTAAACCATCAGACAAGATACTTTCCAGCAGGAGGTTCCTTTACATAGAAAATCAAAAGGGGTTTTCCTTCCCCACAAGTGGGCATCTGCCATAGGAGAGTAACTTTCCCCTGTCTATGAAGTGGATTCAATGCAGAAGCCCAAATGTCTGCATTCTAATCACAAAGTATCGCATGCAGGTGGCAATTGTAGGCGCTGAGTTATATTGCTGTCACTTTCCTGAATTCTAAAAATTGGCTACTTTTGAAGCTCACTTTACAATCTAGAACCACTCTGTAAGGCTAATGTGTACATACAAATCATTTTCCACAAAGCCCTCAACTTTCTAAGAATTCTTTACTCTTACATCAGAAAAGCACATTTAGTTAAATAAATTCTCCCTCATGGGGATGAAAATGAGAGTGAAGCTGGCACTTCAATTATGCTGATGCCTTCACTTTATCATTATTAAGCAAAGCCATGGGGCTGACTTACACATGGATTCTCCAAGGCACAGGTGTCTGCTATAAATATGAGAAACCTTAGAGAGCTGAAGGATGCATATGCTACGTTTACATGTAGCTCTTTAGCCAACCAAATATTTCTGGATTATTAAGAAAGTTCCCTAAAGATACTTTTAAAAATGGCTCACATAATCTTTGGAAACAATAAAATAATACTGTCCTTTTAAGTCTGCACCTAAGATCTGCAGATCTTTATCATGGCTTAGAACTCTCTAAATTTATTTCCTGGTAACTGGCAACATCAAGCACTCAAACAGCCCTCCTTTGGGTTAAAACATCATTTCCTAGGGGAAAGGTATGATATGGTTTGGCTGTGTTCTCACTCAAATCTCAACTTGAACTGTATCTCCCAGAAAGGGACCTGTGTGTGTAGGGCAGGTAATTGAATCACGGGGGCTAGTCTTTCCTGTGCTGTTCCTGTGATACTGTATAAGTCTCACAAGATCTGATGGGTTTATCAGGGGTTTCTGCTTTTGCTTCCTCCTCATTTTCTCTTGCTGCCACCATGTAAGATGTGCCTTTTGGCTGGGTGCAGTGGCTTATGCCTGTAATCCCAGTACTTTGGGAGGCCAAGGTAGGTGGATCACCTGAGGTCAGTAGTTTGAGACCAGCCTGGCCAACACAGTGAAACCCTGTCTCTAATGAAAATACAAAAATTAGCTGATGTGGTGTTGGGTGTTTGTAATCCCAGCTACTCAGGAGTCTGAGGCAGGAGAATCGCTTGAACCCAGTGGGCAGAGATTGCAGTGAGCTGAGATCATGCCACTTCACTCTAGCCTGGGCAAAAGAGTGAGACTGTCTCCAAAAAAAAGAAAGTAAAAAAGTAAGTTTTCTAACATTTAGACTTATCAAAAAAAAAAAAAAAAAGAATGCCTTTTGCCTCCCACCATGATTCTGAGGCCTACCCAGCCATGTGGAACTGTAGGTCCAATTAAACCTCTTTGTCTTCCCAGTCTCAGATATGTCTTTGTCAGCAGCGTGAGAACGGACTAACAAGGTGCAAACAAAATGCTCTAAATATGATTCCCCTCCCAACTAAAGACCAAATGTCAAACACAGTCTCCACTGTAAACAAAGCTATAAAAAAAAAAATTACCTTCAAATATCTAAAGATGCCTATAATTTTCTGAACAACTACTATGCCCACAACATCCAGGGTACATATAGAACACTTTGCCATGGCTACAATTCAATCCAAAATTTTTTTTTTTTTTTTGAGTCGGAGTTTCACTCTTGTTACCCAGGCTGGAGTGCAATGGCGTGATCTCGGCTCATCGCAACCTCCGCCTCCTGGGTTCAGGCAATTCTCCTGCCTCAACCTCCTGAGTAGCTGGGATTACAGGCACGCGCCACCATGCCCAGCTAATTTTTTGTATTTTTAGCAGAGACGGGGTTTCACCATGTTGACCAGGATGGTCTCGATCTCTTGACCTCGTGATCCACCCACCTCGGCCTCCCAAAGTGCTGGGATTACAGGCTTGAGCCACCGCGCCCGGCCCAATCCAAAAATTTTAAGTCTTTAAAGTTACTTACTACTTCTTGATCTAAACGGGTAACCATCTCTTCCAGTTTCTGGTGACCCTTTTTCAGGTCTTCCTCTGTTCGTTTCAAGGCATTCAGCTCTGCCTGGGCACGATCCATTTCTTCCTTCATCCGCCATCTCAGTTTGTCACTGACCGCTGAGATGAGAGAGGCTCGAATGGTGTCCTCGCTGATTGTGCCGTCCCTACTGGGACCTGCAGGAAACAGAAGCAGAGACACTTGCTTACTTCCCAAGTTCCTTCTATTCCTCACACAGGAACCTTCAGAAAAGGGGGCACTATGAACCCACACTTTCAAAATGTGAGGAAAGAAAAAAATTATGTTACCAGTTTCATCAGAAACAATGTAAAAATCTGAGTTGATTCAGAAATTCTTGCCCTGCAAGAGATAACTATTAATCCATGTTAAACCCAGTTTCCCTATTCATAGCCCAAACAATTAGCTATCTTCTCAGTGAGACAGAGGCTATGTTCCTACCAATTACAATTATTCTTAAATCACCAACAAATGGGACAATAATTTGTACCCAGGAAAAACATTTGATGCAGGCCAAGTCTAACATGACGCTTCACTGCTACGTTGAAGGAAACAGGTGCCCACTGTAGCAACCAATGAGAGGACTAAGAATGGGCAGTTTCCCTAAATGAATGTACAGGCTAATAAGGCTCCCTTCTGTAAGACTTTTATTCCTTCACCCGTCTTTACAGAACAGATGAACAAAAAAGAATGACATTCAAAAAATTCAACAGTTGATAAACTGTTTATTCCTAGATTACTATTCTATTCCAAATGTCCCTTCCTAATCAGTGTATTATATAATTTCCATGCATACTTCAGATCAAATAAACATCCCCTGGATATTTTCTTAAAAAAGGTCCCCTTTTTAATATACTGAGTATTCTTTATGACTATCAATGTTCTTCTGTTATTGTCCTAAATTAGCAAATGTGTAAGTGGCAGTTTGACTTAATTATGTTTGATTATAAAATACTATGTGAGGATACAAGTATATTTAATTTTAATTGCCTTTATTCTTTTTTTTTTTGAGATGGAGTCTTGTTCTGTCACCCAGGCTGGAATGCAGTGGCACTATCTTGGGTCACTGCAACCTCTGCCTTCCAGGTTCAAGCAATTCTCCTGCCTCAGCCTCCCAGGTATCTGTGGTTACAGGTACACACCATGATGCCCGGCTAATTTTTGTATTTTTAGTAGAGGTAGGGTTTCACCATGTTGTCCAGACTGGTCTCGAACTCCTGACCTCAAATGATCCACCCGCCTCGCCTCCCAAAGTGCTGGGATTATAGGCTTGAGCCACTGTGCCTGGCCTTAATTCCTTCTTAACTCCTGAAGTTCTCTTTACCAACTTCCCACAAAGGCAAAAATCTTCAACACATCTCCGACTGAAACCATTACTGGGAGCCTCCCACTCTTTTCTCCCTCTTTCTTTTAGAACAAGAATCCTAATCCCTTTATTTACATGCCCGACTCCTCACTGTTCAAAAGTGCAAACTTCCCTTTCCCAGCAAGACAGCTTGCTTTCCTCCAGATCCTTTCGAAGGACGAGATGCTTTTAAGCTTGTACCTACTTCTCTTTCTAATTCCAATGAGTCTAAGTGCAACAACTACCTTTTCTATTATGCCTTTGTTCTTATTCTCTGGTTAAGCTCTGCTCTTAGCTAAGTTAAGGCCCATTTATTCACTTCTCTTACGAGCCCCAAACCTTGGGTCATCTTTGAAACCCTATTCTTTCTGGTGTTTACATCCTCTGAGGTCAAGTCAAGTCTTAGCCAACATTACTCTCTATGCACATTCTCAATGGGAGTGATATCCCCCAACAAGAAGGTGAAAATTGGTTCAAGGTGGAATAAAAAGTCTAGTTCTTCTTATGTATAAAGCAGAGATATCCATACTGTACATAAACAGATATACAGTATAATCTGTGGCATTAACATTTGTCGGTAAACAGATATACAGTATAATCTGTGGTATTAACATTTGTTGGGGGTGCAAATTACTAGGGGAAAAAAGTCTAAAAAGTCTCCCTAGGAGGGTGATAATAATAAAAAAAAAGGTTAGGAAACACTGCTGAACCTATCTGCGATCTTGTTTTTCAACTAGATGTTTTGTAGATATTGTAAAGTTCTGCTTGCTGGCCTTGTCACCACCATCCCAATTTTTTTTTTTTTTTTTTTTTTTTTTTTT
>NW_016107354.1:8244848-8247942 GCF_001604975.1 Cebus imitator
TTTTTTGAGACAGGGTCTTGCTCTGTTGCCCAGGCTAGAGTGCAGTGGCATGATTTGGGCTCACTGCAACCTCTGTCTCTCAGGTTCAAGTGATTCTCCTGCCTTAGCCTCCCAAGTAGCTGGGAGATAGGTGTGTGCCACCATACCTAATTTTTGTATTTTTAATAGAGACAGGGATTCACCATGTTGGCCAGGCTGGTCTCAAATTCCTGGCCTCAAGTGATCTGCCTGCTTCATCTTCCCAAAGTGCTTCGATTACAGGTGTGAGCCACTCCACCCAGCCTCATCCCCATCTCATTCTTAAACTTATGGTCCACATTGTCTACATTTAAATTAAGCTAAACACAACCTATGAAAAGCAAACTTCCTGAAGGCCTGGTGAATTACCTGAGTCCTCTAATTACCTGATAGATGATCCTGCTTTTTACCAAAACCATCAACAAAGTCTGTCAAAAAAAACTCTGTCTAAGCCATTCTAAACAAAACAGTTTAATGCTCTTGAATGTCAGATCCTGTCTTCTCTCCACCATTAAATTATGGTGAAAGCTAATCTTTGCCAATGATTTTCCTAAATTAACCATAATTAATTCCCAAAACAGCAGCACAACAACTAGAATCTGCTCTCTCTTAATAGTTCTCACTACATTTAACAGTTTAAAAACCTATTTTCTGAAGGAAAGGATTCTATGATCTAAATGTTAAGAGTGGCAAACTTGCTAAATGATCTCTTGAAACCAAGAGAATTGGTTATCTTCTAGGAGTCCTAGAAAAAAGCAATCTTAAGGGCTCAGATGGTTAGAAGTCCTTAGTTTGTGCTTTTTTGGAAACATCTTCTGTTGGCGTGTAGAAGAAGGCAATTATTAAAATCATTTATAAATATAAAAGTGCTCCAAAATAAATCGCAACGTGCTATTAAACCAAATTAAATAACTCATCAGTATCTCTACTACCTGAAAACCAGAAAAGTGAACTGTTAAAGCTCTACTGCTTTGAAGGCACGTGGTTGGAGAGTGCTGAAAAGTCATTAATATAGTAAAATATTTAAAATTACGGATTTCAATAACAGCGACAGATAGGAGTGGGTCCCCGGTGAAACCCCACCGTCAAGCCAAAAACAGCCTGAGGGCTGAAAGATTAGACTGCTGGTCCCGGATGAAACCCCCAACCTAGAGTGAGAACTTCTATTCCTGTTTGCCCACCCTTTCCCATTGATTCTTTCTAAATAATGCCTTTTAACTAAATATTGCCTTTTCTAGTACTACCTATGGCCTGCCCTTCCCCTATTCTGAGCCCTTAAGAAGCCGCAGGACTCAGCTACATAGAGAGGACTTTCCCACCTTTGGGTAGGGGAACCACCCCCGCATCCCCTCTCCGCTGAAAGCTATTTCATCACTCAATAAAACTCCCCGTCTTGCTTACTCTTTGATTGTCCTCTTTCTTCTCCGGCACAGGACAAGAACTCAGGAACTGGTAAGTAAGCCAGACTCGGCCCAAGTGGGCTGAGTGGGAGGGCTGTCTCCTGCAGCAGGTAGCGTGGTTGAGGGAGGCCCAAGAGGGGTGTCGCCAGTCAGAGGTCCCTGGCTTACAAAATGACTGAGAAGAAAATCCTCCATCATCAGTACTATCACTGCTTCAGTTTATTCATACAATTCTGCCTGAGCAGCCACCATAATTCAGTGCTAAGCCCCTTCAGCAGTTAAATTCTCTCTTTTTTTTTTTTTTTTTTTTTTTTTTTTTTTTTTTTTTTTTTTTTTTTTTTTTTTTTTTTTTTTTTTTTTTTTTTTTTTTTTTTTTTTTTTTTTTTTTCTCCCTTCCCCTTTTTTTTTTTTTTTTTTTTTTTTTTTTTTTTTGAGACGGAGTTTCACTCATGTTACCCAGGCTGGAGTGCAATGGCGCAATCTCGGCTCACCGCAACCTCCGCCTCCTGGGTTCAGGCCAATTCTCCTGCCTCAGCCTCCTGAGTAGCTGGGATTACAGGCACACGCCACCATGCCCAGCTAATGTTTTGTATTTTTAGTAGAGACGGGGTTTCACCATGTTGACCAGGATGGTCTCGATCTCTTGACCTCGTGATCCACCCGCCTCGGCCTCCCAAAGTGCTGGGATTACAGGCTTGAGCCACCGCGCCCGGCCCCAGCAGTTAAATTCTTAAAAAAATTTCTGTCCCCAAGGGAACATTCAAATTCTTTAGCGAAGAATATTACCATAATTATCACAGTTCAATCTCTTGGACTTGCTTTGGTTTCCATTTTTGCCATTGAGGGGAAAACTGATTTATAATTTTGGTCTCTCAAAACAAACTGAAAGGATTTTCAGAGAAAAATGTAAAGTGAAATACAAGTTGAGAAAACTTGACTAAAACACCTTAACTCAAGGAGGAATAAACATTAGATCTTTTTTGTAACCATTAAAATTATTTTTTCTGGTAGAGGGGTAATCTCACTATGATGCTCAGGCTGTTCTCAAATTCCAAGCTCAAACAATCCCCCGCCTCAGCCTCCTGGAGTGCTGGGATTACAGTGCCTGGCCTCCCACCTATAGACTGTTGCAAACAACAAAAAGAAACAAACAAAAAAAAACCCTCAAAGTATAGAAATCTGCTGTAATTCCTGGTTTGTAACAGGAGTTGTGGCTCAGCCCATGTTTTGGCGAGCACACACCCTCCTTTTCCATTGCTCCATGTTGCCTATTTCATCTTCAAATTACAGTATCAGGCAGAAAGCTTTGGCAGATCTTACTCTTTTTTTTTTTTCCTCTCTATTCGGGTACTTTTGGTTTTTAACTGATAAAATTTTTCTTTCAGGTTGGGCACGGTGGCTCCTGCCTGTAATCCCAACACTTTGTGAGACCGAGGTGGGTGGATCACAAGGTCAGGAGTTCAAGACCACCCTGACCAACATGATGAAACCCCATCTCTACTAAAAATACCAAAATTAGCCAAGCTTGGTGGTGTGTGCCTGTAATCCCAGCTACTCAGGAGGCTGAGGCAGGAGAACTGTTTGAACCTGGGAGGCAGAGGTTGCAGCGAGGCGAGATCATGCCACTGCACTCCGGCCTGAGGGACAGAGCAAGACTCTATCTCAAAAAAAAAAAA
>NW_016107354.1:8248672-8255477 GCF_001604975.1 Cebus imitator
ACTGAAGGAAGACAGAGCTCTGGTGCCAGAAGCTCTTCTCAACTCTTTAAAGCCAGGCTTGCTCACCAAGGTGCTCACGAATGTCTCTCATCCCTGCCCAGACATAGCATTAAAAAGTGAACAAAAGACAGATACAGAATTCAAAAAGGAAAAAAGTAAGAAAGCAGAGGGACAGAAATTGAGAGAGGAGGGAAGAGAAAATCAAAGTCAACAGTCAAAAAGGATGGTGGGAAAGAAGGTTTAGATTTCAAAATTTAAAAGCCCCGAGCTGTGAAGAACCTGAAAACTGAGTACTCCTCAAGTGAAAGGCAATCTCTACAGAACATCATTCATTTTTTTTTGGAGATTAGGTCTCACTATGTTGCCCAGGCTGGAGTGCAGTTATTCACAAGTGCAACCAAAGGACACTGCAGCCTTAAACTCCTACGTTCAGATGATCCTCCTACCTCCAGATGATCCTCCTACCTCAGCCTCCCAAGGAGCTGGAACTATATGCACACACCACCACACATGACACAATATTCTTAAAGGTATCATCCAGGAAACAGATAAGGTCATTCATAAAACACACAGCTTTTCTTCTTTAGCTTAGTGTTAACAATGAACATAGATTCCACTACTGAAGCACAAGATGCAAATCAGTAACATGGTGAACATATAACAATAGGAAAGGGTAAGGTTTAGTCAGGTGTGTTATATGAGCGCTGAACTTTTCAAGGTATCATCACCCAGTTATCTGCCATGAAGAATTCCAATTTCAGGATTCGAGTTTCCTTAGAGGAAGACACCGTGGATATTTCTAATCATGAACTTTTGAGTGGCAACAGCCCAAACAGGTCAAGTGTCTTTAAGCTCCAAACAACAGGCAGCATTACTGTGAATTACCATTAAACTCAAATGCCAAATGATGTGTGTCTCACTCCAAGTTCCAGCATCACAATATAATTGTAGGGTCCAGTCCTACAGGTCCTGCAAGCCCCTCTCTACTGGTGCAGAGACAAGAAACTGTGGAAATAAAGACACAAGACACTGAGATCAAGAGAGTTTGGGCCCAGGGGTCTACTGCCAACCAAAGCGTGGAGTCTGGCAGTAGCCCTGAGTGCCTTGACGCTCTGACTTATATTGGGTACAAAGCAGGAGGCAGGGAAGGTAGGGCAAGTCATTGGTGGTCAGTGACAGGGTCAAGTAAATCATATGACTTGGAGATAGGGGCCTAGGACTTTCAAGTAGCCAAGGCAAGGGAAGGAGCATAATGCGTCAGCACTTTTTCCATACTTGTCAAGAAAGAACAAAGACATTAAGATTTATGTTATGTTTACTGATTCTATCTTCTAAGAAAAGAAGAACCAGGTGCAGAAGCAAAACATGAAAGTAGACATGGAACATGACTGCTGAAGCACAGCATCACATAGAGACGATTAAGCCCCCAGATGTCTGGGGGCCGTCAGGCCTACCACAAGAGCTTGGGGGAGTGGAGTTTTCTCCTAACTTCTCTGAGGAAGGAGACATCTCAGACGTCTCCTTCCATAGCTTGCTAATCAGCGGGCGCTTTCCCAGCCCTGGCGCTGACATATAGCCAAGGTGCCCTCCAGCAGCCCTTGCACAGGCATGACAGAGGGCTTAGAGCATCTTGCCTTAGGGTCACTTCTTTCACAATGTCACCTTAGGGTCACACTTTACAACCCAAGAAACATTAGCAAAATTAAAAGGCTATACTGAGTATATATATATCTAGGTATCTGTATCTATGATTACTTATGACTAATTATGTGATTATATTTCTAATTCTTTTCTATTTCACTATTTATATGGAAAGAGGCTGAGGCTTCAGACCCTTGCCTCGGCACTTGCGGGGTCTCCCACCCATATATAATCTGTATAACTTTCTGTACAACTTGACAATGGAACTGTGTTTCAATGATTTTGATATCAGATCAAACTTTCCAAAGTTACATATAATTCAGGCCTATTCTTTTCTACAAGAGTTCTGCTAAATTACAAAACCCCATAATCATGGTGTTCAGTTTTTAAAAAATTAAACACACAGGAATCCCATCAATGTTAATAAAAATCAAAACTTCAAAATGCCATGGCATTTATGTGACCAATCTGAGTTTTAGATACAATACCAGCTGTTGATTCCATGAACCATTTTTTTTTTTTTTGAGACGGAGTCTCACTCTGTTGCCCATGCTGGAGTGCAGTGGCGCGATCTTGGCTCACTGTAACCTCTGTCTCCTGAGTTCAAGCAATTCTCTGCCTCAGCCTCCCGAGTAGCTGGGATTACAGGTGCCTGCTACCATGCCTGGCTAATTTTTGTATTTTTAGTAGAGATGAGGTTTCACCATCTTGACCAGGCTGGTCTTGAACTCCTGATCTTGTGATCCACCCACCTCGACCTCCCAAAGTGCTGGGATTACAGGCGTGAGCCACTGCACTTGGCCTCCATGAACCATTTTTGCTAGGCTGAGGCTGTGTGTGAAAAATTGAAAGTCAAGTATCATTCTTTTTTTTTTAATTGCACAAGGGATATATGTGGAGGGTACAGAGTGATGCTGAACAGATCACAAAGCACGAAAGACATTAGTTCTCTCCCTCCCCAGCATCTCCTTCATCTCCTGGTTTTCTATGTGCAGCATAAGATTGTTCCTAAGTAACTGCATTATCAGAGTGCTCTCTTTATAAGACTTTTCATTCAGTGTATCCAGTTCAGCAATTGCTTCATTAAATGCTGTTTTTGCCAGGCTGCAGTCCTTTTCAGGAGAGTTTAGAATCCCATGGTAAAAGACTGAGAAATTAAGTGGCAGACCAAGTCAAATCGGGTGTGTAGGCTGCATTTCTTTCTTACTAATTTCAAATGCTTCCTGGTAAGCCTGCTGGAAGTTCGACACAGTGGTTTGTTTGTCTTCAGATACCACTTCAGAAAGATACCTAAAATAATCTCCTTTCATTTTCAAGTAGAACACCTTAGTTTCTGGTTGTGCACCACTGGGAATAAGATATTTGTCCAACAGCTCCAGAACGTCATTGCAGAGTCCTGCAGTTCTCCCTCTATCTACTCACGGTACTCTTTGCCCATCTACTGCTTCTTCTCATTCCTGTTTTCTGCTCAGTGCTAGAGATGACATGCCAGGAAGAGTAGCGGGCACCTACCAGAGAGCAATTTCTCTCTTCGTTGGAGAGTTCATGCTTCTGTTCTGTGACTGCCTTCAGTGCTACAGCCATATCATCATAGGCTCAGCCTGCTCAGTGAGCTTGGCTTTCTGTACCAGCTCACTTTCAACCATTGTCACTACTGTGGGAGGGCTACAGGGGACAAAGATGCTTCCGAAGCTCCAAAGAAGTGACCACTTCCTTTCTAAACCCACTCCTCAGGCAGCAGTAGCGGTGCCTACCGTGGCTGCAGTGGCTGTGGCGGCAGCTACCCTGGCTCTAGAATCGCGGCAGTGGTGGTGGCAGCTCCTATACTCAGGTATTTTTAAAGTTCAAGCAAAATAAGGCATATTGCCTTACAGCTTGCTTCTGTGCAGTAAAGAATTAACTTCACCCAAAGACAGGCCGTGCCTTAGCCCTTGTCTTCTGGAGGTGATTTTGAAGCCCTTGGAACTTCTTGACTAATTAGAGTGTCCTTTGTTTACATCAGACAGTTTAACAATGTGATTTATGGTGGAGGCTTTGGGCCACTGCAGTGACAGGAAACAGCTCAACCTTTGGAGGAGCCGGAAACTAAAGGTCAGCCTCATAGGCAGTCAGCGGTGCCTACATGACCACACCCTGATAAAAACTCTAGACCCAAGGCGCCGGTGAACTACCTTGGTCAGTAATACTCCACGCATAATGATACATATTGTTGTTGGGAAAAGTCAACACTGCCTATGACTCCACTGGAGAGGACAACTAGAAGCTTTGCCCTCAGAACTTTCTGGACTGTCCATGTGTCTTTCCTTAGCCTATTTTAATCTGTATCTTTTGCCATAACAAGTCATAACTGTGGGCATAACAGCTTTCAGTGAGCTTTTAAAGTCCTTCTAGATAATTACAGAACCTCAGGATGGCCCTGGAAAACCTTGAACTTGCAATGAGTGTCAGAAGTGAAAGTGGTTTTGTGAACTTCCAAACTTTAAAGGTCCTTAACTAAAGGATATTTTCTTACCTAATCAATAACTTGCCCTTCATGGCAATTTGAAGAATAAGTCAGTCTACTTCAAATGAGACTATGTAAAAAGTCAACACATCTTTCCACACTCACTGAACTTGCAGAATCAAATATCTCGGAGAGTGAGCTCCCTTTCACAGACACAATATAAAGTCTTATCTATTCAGTCATATGGACAGAATTTAGACCAAATAAAAATCTCTAATTTCTTAGACTGTAATTATTTATTAAGTCCTTTAAAGAAAAAGTTAAAAAGAGCCAATTTCTACAAGAGTTTGGTTTAGAATTTCCTATCCAAAGGATTCATGAAATGACTACTGAAAATTTCATTAAGTCCCCATTTTATAGTAAGGATGCATTAGCAATAGGGATTTTAAAATCTTTCTAAAAGAACCTGTCTTATAACCTATATGAAATTTTATGATGGTTCTTGTGAGATAGGAAGGAAAATCCTTTTCCCCTAGATTAGGTACCTAAACGATTTGACTATAGTTAAGCATTCAATCACATGCAACCGTGGTAGTATTCCATTCATTGGCACAGAAGTTATCAGAATTAATGAAAGCTTAAGGGTCTTTTTATAGTTAGTGAATTTTTCATACATAAACACATCAACATACTTTGTTAAAGCTATTATATCTGGTCTAAGGGGTCAAATTATACTGATGCTAAATTTTAAATCCCTATTTTTAAAAACAAACATTTATTAAATCCTGGAATTTACATTGTTTCTCTTTCTAGAATATATTCAGACAAATGCTACCATAATACCACCAAGTAAGTCCTTGCCAAGCCTCTCCAGCCAAAGCCATTAACATTCAAAATAGGAACCAAGCCGAGGTGGCAGTTGCTTGGCCTATAAAGGTCATAGTTCACCTGAGGAAGCTACAAACACCAAGATTTAGACCTAGTCTTATCTCTGTCACACTAGACTTCACTGTGGAGTGTATCTAAACTTTTAAAAATCTAAGTACTTTGTAAAAAGAATTATAATTAGGATTTGAAATATGAAAGTCAAAAAAGAAAAATCCAGAGTGTTTCAAAGAAGTAAAAGAAAAACTCATCAAAGTTCAAAATTTGATGAACCATGCTACTTTAAGATATTCTTTATGCAAGCAAATAAGAAAAAATTTCTACTTTGTGAACATTTACCAAACAAAATTTTTTTCTCAAACATCTTAGGAGAAATTTGAATATTCTCTATACCTGCTATAACAAGAAGAGTTTTCAGCAAACTGCCATGCCCCAAGTCCCCAACACAATGACCTTTACTCAAGCTGAGTCAGATTTCAGAAGTGCCCTTCTACAATTCCAGATTAGCAGCTGAAAAGCTAACAGACTTTGAGTAACAATCTTAAACAAAATCTCCTTTAAATGTCAGGTAGAATCTGATCTCCAAACTTAATCCTTAGGAAATAAGACATAATTTCCCTATTAGGAAACCAACACTCCACACTCCATGGATCCAAAAATTCATTGAATAATTTAGGCAAATACATTAAAAGTACACTAGTATACACTACCTGATTTAAAGCCATTATTTAAACACTTAAGACACCCAGTTTTATTTAGCTCCTCAGAGTATTTACTAACAATCACTACTTCCTAGAACTCAAATGAAGCTATTTTATATTAGAGAAAGAATCCATAATAAGCCCAAAGTAAACTATGAGATAACTCAACAATTATTTTTTTGATCTCACCCTTAATCAACAAAAGTAAACTACCTGCCCAGCATTTTTGCTCCTGGGTATTACTTGCTCAGGTCCACATAATGGTCCTAGGTGTGGCATCTGTGCTACATAGCAAACTATGGAGCCCAAGTAATCCCAAACAGTAGCTTACTGACCATCTACTTACAAACTGGACCAACAACATATGAGGATTATTTTTCTTTCACAATAAAAAACAAAAAACAGGTCTATCTCTGAAGTAGGAAGAACATTTCAGACAACTATATGAGCAAAGGAATTCTGACCTGTACCATTAAGTGCAAACCCTGCAAATCCATTACACGGCTTACAAAAGGCCTTTTTATTTATGGCACATGAATATATAAGCTTTTTATTTATAGTATATGAATATAGTATATAAATATGTATAGTATATGAATATAGTATATGAATATGTAGGCTCTGTGCAGGCTATGGAGCTTTTCTTCCAAAGAAATTAGGGGGCCTCAATTTATCTTTTAAACACTATCAGAAAAATGTGCTTTACTTGAGCTCTAGAAAGTTTCTATAAACACTCATCGATAAGAAAAAGTTTAAAGAAAGCTGTCAACAGGTTTACACTTCTGAAAAACACACACCACAAAAAGGTTTAAATTCATTTATACAAAAATTTAAGTTTTGAAAAGTGAAGGTAAGTAGGTATGAGTCTCGTTAAAATGAGACACCAAAATAATAACTACTTCAAAAAAGAAACAATGTGGCCGGGCGCGGTGGCTCAAGCCTGTAATCCCAGCACGTTGGGAGGCTGAGGCGGGTGGATCACCAGGTCAAGAGATCGAGACCATCCTGGTCAACAAGGTGAAACCCCGTCTCTACTAAAAATACAAAAAATTAGCTGGGCATGGTGGCGCGTGCCTGTAATCCCAGCTACTCAGGAGGCTGAGGCAGGAGAATTGCCTGAACCCAGGAGGCGGAG
>NW_016107354.1:8256063-8261213 GCF_001604975.1 Cebus imitator
GATCTCTTGACCTCGTGATCCACCCGCCTCGGCCTCCCAAAGTGCTGGGATTACAAGCGTGAGCCACCGCGCCCAGCAACAATAATTTTTAAAAAGCTTTCAAATCTATCATTATTGCTTTGTATTTCTGTGGCAGAAAAGGATCTAACATTTAGCAGACTAAGCTCTCAGCATTTAAATTTCACTCATGACTCACTGACTGCCCAGGACTGGAAGAAAATGCTACTTACCCAGAAGATAAGGCAGTTATTCCCAAAGGAAGTCTGTGAAAGGTGAAGAGGCACCCAAACCTGCACACAAGCAAGTGTGCACTAGTAAATCCACATGAGCTGGGTGCCTCGAGTGCCATATCCTGAAAGGCGTTTCTGTAGGCCAAACACTTAATCTAGGATGGCCAGAGGGAAGAACAGCACTGGACAAGACAGTCAAGAAAACCTTGTCATGTTTACTAGCTACTATCCTCAAAGGAATATTAACAGGTAAGCTCTCTTATTTTTCTTTACCTTTTCCTTTCTTTATCTGAATATTAAGTATGGACTAAAGAATGGAAACTACAGAAACAAATCATTCAGCTGCAGCATTTTCAGGGTTTTACGCTCCTACATTTTAAAACAAGACTTTAACAAAGGTAAAACTGGTCCCTGAATCTGTTAATAGATTCAAACTTACTGTTTCTGATCCTTATTTGATTTTTAGGAACAAAATCTTAAAATGATATTCTTAAAACTCAGAGGTTAAAATATACAGTATTTATGAAGTTTTACCAAGAAAAATTCTGTGGCAGGTTTTGGCTTTAACTGGGAACAAACACCTATTCTTCAATTTTATTATTAAACTGCAACTAGTAAAAAGTCACACTGTATATGTTAAAGGCCTAAAGCCTAGGATTCAGAGCTATAAATCAACTATGATAATCTATATAGCCTTTTAAAATAAGTCAACCTTCAAAAGAGAACTTTCACACTCTGCTGAGACTGGGGTGAGGAATCACCAAAGCCTTTTAAACTTCCTTTTTTTGACATGGGCAGAAGTGGTGGTTGTGGTAGAGAAACTTTGTGGTGGCTCACCTGGTGTCCATCCATACCCGCTATTTTGCGGGGGATCTTGTATGTGAAATTGATTAAGACATATATATATATAGTCGGTTTATGTTTTGCTCCTACAGTAATAGGAAAAAGGATCTTTGTGTTAAGTTTCAATGCATACTACCAGTTAGGTTCTTTATTTTTTTTGCTAAGTGGGTCAGTTTGTTCCTTCATTATTCACTGACTACTACCTCCCCATTCCCCTAGAGTTTTCAAAATACTATATAAGCTGAGGTTGCAGACTACTCTGGTAAAAGGACTCTATAGAGATCAAATAAACCTGGAGATTCTGGCATAAGCAAAGTATAGCTCAGAGTACATCCTCCAAGGGACTTCATAAAGGAGCCAGTTAGTCCACTGATTTTCCTCACAAATAAATTCGTAACATGTGGAGGTATCACTGAGTAGCACACTATTCTTTCCTGGGTACCATACTATATACTGACATTCCTGAACATTTGATACATTTTAAATCTTTCTTAATTCGGATTACATCATAAAATTAAAATATAGGCCGGGCACCATGACTCATGCCTATAATCCCAGCACTTTGGGAGGCTGAGAGGCAGGTGGATCACCTGAGGTTAGGAGTTTGACCAGCCTGCCTCATATGGTGAAACCCCGTGTCTACTAAAAATACAAAAGTTAGCCAGTTGCAGTGGCTCAAGCCTGTAGTCTCAGCTACCTGGGAGGCTGAGGCAGGAAAATCACTTGAACCCAGGAGGCAGAGATTGCAGTGAGCTGAGATCACGCCACTGCACTCCAGCCTGTGTGATAGAGCAACACTCTGTCTCAAAAGATAATAAAATAAATAAAATAAAATCTAGAGTGAAACTGCTAAGTTTCAGAAAGAATAAGAAAGCCTAGTGCAGTGGCTCACATCTGTAATCCAGGAAGCCAAGGTGGGTGAATTGCTTGAATCCAGGAGTTCAAGGCCAGCCTGGGCAACATGGTGAAACCTTGTCTCTACCAAAAGTACAAAAATTATCCCGGCATGTTGGTGTGTGTCTACAGTCCTAGCTACTCAGGAGGCTGAGGTGAAAGGATCGCTTGAGCCCAGGAGATAGAGGTTGCAGTAGGCAGACAATACTACTGCACTCCAGCCTGGGTGACAGAGTATCCTGTATCAAAAAACAAGGATAGGGCCAGGCACTATCCTGGAGGCTCATGCCTGTAATCCCAGCACTTTGGGAGGCCGAGGTGGGCAGATAACGAGGTCAGGAGTTCGAGACCAGCCTGGCCAATATGGTGAAGCCCTGTCTCTACTAAAACAAAAATTAGCTGGGCAGGGTGGTGTGTTCCTATAGTCCCAGCTACTTGGGAGACTGAGGCAGAACCATCACTTGAACCCTGGAGGCAGAGGTTGCAGTGAGCCGAGATCAAGCCACTGCACTCCAGCCTGGGTGACAGAGCGAGGCTTCGTCTCAAAAACAAACAAAAAACAAGGCTAAATAACCACATTCATTCTTTCTCATGGCCTCAACAACAGAATAACAGACCAAATCCTGACCCACTGATATACTGAGAAAATGTGACTGTGGATTCAAAAATCTAAATGATACTTTTATGTTTCTGCTTTCCTCTAAGTCTGAAGTTCAACAGACTACTAAAAGTTCAACAACTATTGAAATATAATGAGGCCAGGTGCAGTGGCTCATGCCTGTAATCCCAGCACTTTCGGACGTTGAGGTGGGCAGATTATGTCAGGAGATCAAGACCAGCCTGGCTAACATGGTGAAACCCTGTCTCTACTAAAAATACAAAAAATTAGCCAGGCATGGCAGCACGTGCCTGTAGTCCCAGCTACTCAGGAGGCTGAGGCAGGAGAATCGCTGAACCCGGGACGGGGAGGTTGCAGTGCCGAGTTCATACCACGGCACTCCAACCAGCCTGAGTGAGAGAGACTCCATCTCAAAGAAAAAAAAAGTACAGCAAAATATTAGTTGATTTGATTACTCATTCAAAAATCATAAACATGAGATCTGATTCCACAATACCATTTTCCACATATTTCTATTCTTTGGATATATAGAAATCATCTAAGCTATGAAAAATGCTTCATACTTAATGTACTGAAACAAGTTAACACAAAAAAGATCTTTATAAACTAAGGTTCTCTACAAATCAAAAGGATTATACTATTATCCCAGTGAGAAATAGGGTGACAAACAGCACTATTCCAATTTTATTGATAATGCCTAAACCAAAATAGAGAGCTTCACTAGATTTAGTGTGCTTTGCTTATGGATTAAAGATCTTTCATCATTTGTTTCTTTGTTTTTCCTGTATTAAAAAATGACCCCGAATATAAAGGTAGGGAAAGGAACAAGAGGGAACATACCCCTTAGTGTAGAGAAATAGGGGGCAGGAGAAGGAGGGAATGTCATTAAGGCAGCAAAGTAATCTCTGTAGAAAGATGGAGGAGGAGCCTCCACAGCCTCAGAGACAAAGGCAGGGACTGCCCTCTCAGTGTCCGGAAGGGAAACGGCAGCTTTTTTTCCTTCCATGGCAGCCACTTCATTGCTCACTCCGGATTACCTTCATCCTTATGTAGATAAGAGTGCTGCAGAGCTGGAAAGGCAGAGATTTGCTTGTGTGGGTTAAAAGTCAGCATTTCCAGCAGCAGCTGTGCTCCCAACTCCTCCATCTCAGGTACCACCGACTGCACTGGGAGGGCCCTCTGGGGTGAACGGCTCCACAGGGCAGAGATACATCTCGAGGCCAGTCATCCTCTGGAGGCAGCCCAATCAGGTCAAAGATTTTGCCCAACTGGTCAGCTTCAGAGTTTCCACAGAAAAGAGGCTTTCAACAAGACAGCTCAGCAAAGATACAGCCCACACTCCACATATCCACAGGTGTAGCATATGTGGGCTGCAGAAGAACTTCGGGATCTTAGTAGTACCAGAGTGTAACAACCACAAGTATAAGTGCCATCTTGTAGCTGTAGATTCTGGCCAGGCCAAAGTCAGCCAGCTTGACTCTTCCACCACTTGTCACCAGAATGTTCTCTGGCTTCAAATCTTGGTCAACAATGCAATTGGCATGAAGGAAATCTAGGTCTCTTAGAAACTGGCGCATCAGATCCTTGATGGTCTTGGCTGGCAAGCCTGGTGGGGGTGACTTGTCCAGATACATCCTTAGGTCTTGGTCTACATGCTCAAACACCAGGGTTATCTTGATCTCTCGGTTAGTTCGGGATGTGGCACAGACATCCATCAGCTGGACAACGCTGGGATGCTCAAAAGCCTCCAGTTGCCTCAGTAAGGCCACCTCACAAACTGTGCTGATGGGAAGGCCTCCTCCAGCTCCTCCATTGGGGACTCTCACACCCTGGAGGGCCACAAAGTAGCCACTGTGGGGATCACAGGCCTTGTACACTGTCCCACAGGCACTCACACCACTTTCAGCCACTGGCTCATATCAAGAGGTAGCCATTCTCAGACCAGGGGAGACCCTCATGCCAGGCCGGAGTGCTGCGGGGGTGGCCCGTTATCAGGGCCCAGGAGCCAGTTCCTATAGCCCCATACACCTGAGCTCGGTCCCTGGCAGCTGGAAGCAGAGGGCCCAACCATAGACACAGGCTGCAGGCTAGAGAGGTCCCCTCAATCCCACCTTTACCACATGACCAGATGCCAAAAAGGCATGCGGAAACTGGGCCATCATCTAGGTTTCTAACTCCAATCATTTTATTATATTGTAATTACACTTATAACAAATACATTTTAATAAATCAAAACCACACCACTGGAACCTAAATAGTATGTATCAATGAGAAAAACGGTGGAAATAACCTTTTATAGGGTGGGGGGAAAGACATCTACATCAGATCTCAGATGGTTACAAGTTATCAAGAAAATTTAACAGAAAAATAAACTTCAGGCCGGGCGCAGTGGCTCACGCCTGTAATCCCAGCACTTTGGGAGGCCGAGGTAGGCAGATCACGAGGTCAAGAGATCGAGACCATCCTGACCAACATGGTGAAACCCCATCTCTACTAAAAATACAAAAATTAGCCAGGTGTGGTGGCACACACCTGTAATCCCAGCTACTCAGGAGGCTGAGGCA
>NW_016107354.1:8264108-8270696 GCF_001604975.1 Cebus imitator
CGGCTCACCGCAACCTCCGCCTCCCGGGTTCAGGCAATTCTCCTGCCTCAGCCTCCTGAGTAGCTGGGATTACAGGCACGCGCCACCATGCCCAGCTAATTTTTTGTAGTTTTAGTAGAGGCGGGGTTTCACCATGTTGACCAGGATGGTCTCGACCTCTCGACCTCGTGATCCACCCGCCTCGGCCTCCCACAGTGCTGGGATTACAGGCTTGAGCCACCACGCCCGGCCTCCAGCTTTGTTCTTTTTGCTCAAGATCATTTTGGCTATTTGGCTTTTTTGGTTCCAATATGAATTTTATAATAGCTTTTTCTGTTTCTATGAAAAATGACATTGATATTTTGATAGAGATTGCACTGAATCTGCATAATGTTTTGGGTAATATAGTCTTTTTAACAATATTAATTCTTCCTGGGGATGAGATGTCTTTCCATTTGTTTGTCTCAAGAGGAGGACTCAACGCTTCAAGGAAAGGACATGGTTTTGCGTGCTGATGAGAGTCATCCAGTAGAGAACACGACTTGAAAGAAAAGAATTGCTGCAGTGATGCCTCTGAGTAAGTTAGAGGGGATAAGGTCTAGTGGAGAAATCAGCTTTAGATAGTAGCAAAGATAACCAACTTATGGTAACGGAGAAGGCAGATGTGGTGATGCAGGTAGTAAGAGACAGACATAGATGAAGGTTGGAGTCTAAAGAAATTAACTTACTGCCTTAGTTTTCTTAGTTGAAGAAAATTATATTTCAGGTAGCACTAATTAACAAATATAAAAAGCAAAAACTACTGGTCTTCAAAATAATTTGTCTTATTTGACCTGCTCATATTAACCCATTTTATTTATTTTATTTTTTTTTGAGATAAAGTCTCACTCTTGTCCCCCAAGCTGGAGTGCAATGGTGGGATCTCGGCTCACTGCGACCTCCGCCTCCCAGGTTCAAGCGATTCTCCTGACTCAACCTCCCGAGTAGCTGGGATTACAGGCACCTGCCACCATGCCCAGCTAATTTTTGTTTTTAGTAGAGACGGGGGTTTCACCATGTTGGCCAGGCTAGTGTCGAACTCCTGACCTCACATGATCCGCCTGCCTCGGCCTGCCAAAGTGCTGGGATTACAGGCGTGGGCCACCTCGCCCAGACGTTAACCCACTTTACTTTCTTCTATTAATGATGCTCTTCTGTTTTCACATATAACCAAGCTAGAAAAATGTATGTATCTGTCAATAGTTCAACACGTTTGGCTCACAAATAAAGCTATGTGACCAAAGGAAAGATTGATGAAGTTAATCAGATTTATTTTTATGCCCTGGTAGAAGGTTCATTTACATGATAATAAATCATGTACTTCAAATTTTAGATTACAGTACACTATTATAGGTTTTTGTCTAAGAAGAAAGAGTAGTCCAAAATTTCACAAGTAAAAGTGAAATGTGCTTTTCACAACAGGGACTTAGACTTTGCTTACACTGAGAAACACAAGTTTTCAAGGGTACTTACCAACAGTGGTCACAGGAGGCTGGGAAGGGTATTGGGAACTTGTTGTGGCAGGATATGGACCACCAGGTGGGTAAGGACAGCCTGGGTAACCACTAAAGACAAGAACAAAAAACATTTAACATTTAAGATGACCCAATGTTATAGTATTTTCAAGAATCCCATTCAGGAAGTTATGCTTGGCATATGGTTGTTATACCAGTTGATGAATTTATAGTTTTAGGGCTGCAGGTGTTTATTAAAGTTCTATGGAAATTGTATTAATAACACTGGATTTACTCTTAAATAGTTAAATGCTCTTGCTTTGTCCCAGTTATATGACAGTCAACTTCACAGCAACAGAAACTAACGAGTATTTCTAAGGATAATCCAACAGCATCAGAAGCAACAAGTAATTTGTGAGAGAACTTTTCTGATTTCTCAATCTATGTGAAATTTTACCTATGGCTTATCGGTAACCTTTAAAATACTTGTCTTCGAGTAGTTTTTTCCCTCTTTTGATAACATTCATACCAAACTCGTCTTTAAATAGTTTTAAAAAAAACTTTCTCACTTTCTTGACACTTTCTGTCATTCATGTATTTATATTAAACTCAGAGGAACTTTCTTTAGAGGCTTTCTACTCCAATTACCTTTTCAACAATCTCTTACCTATACGTATCATCTACAACATCCCTGACAAATGGTCATCTTTCTTTAACATTAAACATCATTTCCATATAATTTCTAAATAGGAGTCCTAAATCTGCATTTTGGAAGATCACTGAACTATTTGGAGACTCCTAAAACTCATATATTTGAGAAATTCTAACATTTTTCCCTCAAGCTTCTTTTCTTTGGGTTAAATAGTCTTAATTCCTTTAACCATTTGTCTCAGGACATGATTTTCAGATCTAATTGCTTTCCTCTGAATGCTTACTAGTCAGTGTTTCCCGTACAATCATGAAGAAAATTAGAAAAGGATGATTACTGGCTACCTGCTTAGTTGGGCAATAAATCTCAATTAATCCTACTTTAGCTACAATTGCCAATTCTATGACATTTGCCTTTTACAAGCTCACTAAAACTGATTAAAAAGAGTGAGCCCAGGCCGGGTGCAGTGGCTCACACCTGTAATCCTAGCACTTTGGGAGGCTGAGGCGGGTGGATCACTTGAGTCCAGGAGTTCAAGACAAGCCTAGGCAACATGGTGAAACCATCTCTATAAAAAATACAAAAATTAGCCAGCTGTGGCACACACCTGTAGTCCCAGCTACTTGGGAAGCTGAGGTGGAAGGATCACTTAAGCCCAGGAAGTGAGCTGAGATTGCGCTACTGCACTCTAGTCTGGGTGATAGAGTGAAGCCCTGTCTCAAAAAAAAAGGTAGCCTAAGCACTGGAGCAAGAGCTCCTTCTGAGTTTATGGTCAATAATCCTTTTCAATGCAGTGGTTCAAAGATTTTCCTATTTCTGTATCAGCTCCCACTTTATAACTTCTCCTCCACAAAAAATGTTATATATGACTTGCTGAAGATTCAATGTAATGATGGTACTTATCTATCAGTATAAAATCAAAAATTTTTTTAAAAGACATTTTTGTTCCTAGTAGACACATGCTAGAAGTTACTGAACACAGTACTTCTGTTTCCAGTCTCTTTGGTAATTCATGCTACAATGTTGTAAGGAAATGTAAATCTTACTGAAATTTCTAAATCTACCTTTTTGATAACTGGGATAAACTGTTGTTTCTTTTATTCTGGAGTTTCCCCTATCTTGAATATCTTTGCAAAAATGTGATCATACTGCCAAATTTTTTTGTAGCTTGGTATAAAACTCTTCTAAGCCTACAGGTATTAACTTCAGAGAAATCTCCATCTATAGCTTTATTGTTCACAAGTCCATTTCCATAGTGTACCTTCAACAATTATTCCATGTCCGAAGCTCCTTTTACTAGCAACTGTTCAGTAGAAAGGCTTGTAATTTCAAGGCTTCAGGTAGGATTCCATTTCCAGAACTTAATCAGAAAATTTAAGGCCTCAAGAAATCTAAAATGTATAACCTTTGGTATATATTACTACCAAAGGAATCCTTCTCTATTGTCCCTGACAAATGTTCTTCTAATTTTTGCTTACCTATCTGAAGAGACAGTATGCTTACTACCTTCTAAAAAGTTGTGAAAAGGCCCAGAAATGAAATGTTTGCTAAATTAACTTTCAAGATCCTAGATATTACATATGTACATATTTATATTTACCTATGACATGTGTTCAGAAATCTGGCTGCATTTATCTATGAGGATTATGATTAGGTTATGAAACTAAGAAGAGTTAGTATCATTAAATTTTCCTTACTAATTGTTAACAGCAGCTGGAAGTCTCATTTTGGCACCAGTATAGGCCAGTCTTTTATTTATTTATTTATTTTTTTGAGACAGGTTCTCACTCTGTTGCCCAGGCTGAAGTGCAGTGGTGCAATTATGGCTTACTGCATCCTTGAACTGCAGGCTCAAGTGATCCACCTTAGGCTCCCAAGTAGCTGGGACTACAGGTTCACACCACCATACCTGACTAATTTTAATTTTTTTGTAGAGATGGGGTCTACTATGTCACCCAGGATAGTCTCAAACTCCTGGGGTCAAGTGATTTTCTCACCTTGGCTTCCCAAAGTGCTGGCTGGCATTTTAAGTTAGCCCAAAGACCATTTTGGAGAGTACTCCTAAATTACCACTGAAACAGGTACACATTTAAAACATGAGTTAATAATTATTTCTCATTGAATTTCTAGTGTGTGTTATTAACAGACTAATTTCATTGTTAATTTAGTTATCTATGTTATTACTAAGTGGATAATAAAGGTTGATAGCATAGGTAGTCTATGAACTGAATAAATATCATGTGACAAGTTTGACCCCATTATCTGAACCACTGATTGATTCCTGCAATTCATAGAAAAGATAGGTTGTGAGTTTTTTGTTTCAGACGGAGTTTTGCTCTGTCACCAAGGGTGGAGTGCAACGGCATGATCTCGGCTCGTTGCAACCTCTGCTTCCTGGGTTCAAGCAATTCTCCTATCTCAGCCTCCCAAACAGCTGGGATTATAGGCATGTGCCACCATGCCTGGCTAATTTTGTATTTTTAGTAGAGACAGGGTTTCACCATGTTGGCCAGGCTGGTCTCAAACTCTTGACCTCAGGTGATTAGCCCGCCTCAGCCTCCCAACGTGCTGGGATTACAGGCGTAAGCCACCACGCCTCGCCAGTTATGTTTTTTTTTTTTTTGAGACACAGTCTTGCTCTGTCACCCAAGCTTGAGTACAGTGGCATGATCTCAGATCACTGCAACCTCCGCCTCCTGGGTTCAAGTGATACTCTGGCCTCAGCCTCCCAAGTAGCTGGGATTACAGATGTGCACTACCACACCCAGGTAATTTTTGTCTTTTTAGTAGAGATGGGGTTTCACCATGTTGGCCAGGTGAACACAGCCTAACCTTGTGATCCACCCGCCTCGGCCTCCCATAGTGCTGGGATTAGAGACGTGAGCCACCGAGCCCGGCCTATGTCTTCTCTTTCTAAAAAAGAGCATTACTGGGTGCAGTGGCTCACGCCTATAATCCTAGCACTTTGGGAGGCTGAAAGCAGGGAGATCACAAGGTCAAGAGATCAAGACTATCCTGGCCAGCATGGCGAAACCCCATCTGTGCTAAAAATACAAAAACTAGCTGGGCATGGTGGTGCGTGCCTTTAGTCCCTGCTACTCGGGAGGCTGAGGCAGGAGAATCGCTTGAATCTGGGAGGTGGAGGTTGCAGTGAGCCAAGATCATGCCATTGCACTCCAGCCTGGGCAATAAGAGCAAAGCTCTGTCTCCAAAAAAAAAAAAAAGAAGAGAGTATTAGAAAATGTTCTTCCCGTTGGCTGAATTCATTATGACTAACAGTCCACTAATATTTCAGCTATCTATACTAGATATACAAATTTCTTAAAAGGGAAATAACAAGGACTTCAAGGTCAAAAACCAATTGAGATCACTGTCATTACTCATACCATTCCTTTTTTCTGCAAAATAAAAACAAAGCCAAGGAGCTGCATTTCTCTAGATTGAAAGAAACACATTTCAAACTATATACACATACCTAAAAATTCCAGCAATAAACCAACCTTTATCTTCCACTAAATTGCAACTAAATTTATTTGAATACCCTAATTGGCAAATTATTTTGATTCTAGACCTAACAGAATAATTTGTAATACAATTATTCAAAAGATAATTTTTCATTACCTGGGATTGGGAGGGTATCCAGATGGGTATGAAGAGATTCCACCTGGCATGCCTGGCATGTAGGAAGCTAAAAACAATTTTTTAACATTGTAAAAATAACATACAAAGCCTGAAGATGTAGGCTACTGAATAAATACATCATACTGTCAATACACAGCAACATTTCATAGTTAAAAAATCTAAATCTCAGAACCAAAACAAAACAAATACCTCACCCTCCCATAATCCTCACATCGTTAAACATGAATTACAATACTTATGACAATCCCAACCAGAAGAACTGGCAAACAGGTCAACCTGGTCAGCTTTTAAAGTTCTCAAGAAGTCTATAACCTGCAATAAAGTCAGGTTCAATTTCAAATTTAGACGGAGGTAATTCTGGTCTCCTTTGCTCCAAGGTTAACTTCTTACAGAGTAATTTATTATATCTAATAAATCTTTTGATATTTATTTTATAACTATGTTGACCAATTAGCACAGCTGGTTTTGTTGGTTTGCTTGAAAACTTTAAGAGACTTCAAGTCCTATACAAAACTTACATTATCCAGACTAGTTAAAAATTAGTCTAGGCCGGGCACGGTGGCTCATGCCTGTTAATCCCAGCACTTTGGGAGGGCAAGGCGGGTGGACACGAGATCAGGAGTTCGAGACCAGCCTAGCCAAGATGGTGAAACCCCGTCTCTACTAAAAATACAAATATTAGCCGGGTGCAATGGTGGGTGCCTGTAATTCCAGCTACTCAGGAGGCTGAAGCTGGAGAATTGCTTGAACCCAAAAGGCGGAGGTTACAGTGGGTCAAGATCGTGCCACTGCACTCTAGCCTGAGCGACAAAAGCAAGACTCTGT
>NW_016107354.1:8270841-8304846 GCF_001604975.1 Cebus imitator
AAAAAAAAAAAACAACAACAAAGACAAAAACTAGTTTAGGTGACAGAGTGAGACCTTGTCTCAAAACGAAGAAACAAAAGCTCAGAAATAGTAGGGATAAAAGGTTAAAATCCAGGAAGCTTAAAGAATATTTTATATATTCTTTAAAGAGAACAGGAACATAATAAAACTAAGTTCAGTGGTGCCAAGAGGGTAATCAATGTTGAGGAAGAAAAAGAGAAGTTATTTTGACTTTAACTGACGAAAAAAAAAAAAAAAAAAAGAAAAGAAAAAAGAATCAGCTCTAGAGTGTTTAGAGTGTTTAACATGACTTATAGTGACTGAGTACAAAACTGAACTTCAACAATGACAATAATATGTCTTTCTTGTTGTCTTTCAAGTGTCTTTCTTGAATACTGCACTTCTAATGCCAATGTAAAACTCAAAGAAATTTAGAAAAAAAAAAAAAATGTTGCAGGCTGGGCGTGGTGGCTCAAGCCTATAATCCTGGCACTTTGGGAAGCTGAGGCAGGTGGATCATGAGGTCAGGTGCTCAAGACCAGCCTGGCCAATATGGTGAAATGCCCGACTCTTCTAAAAATATAAAAATTAGCTGGGCATGGTGGTGGGCGCCTGTAATCGCAGCTACTCAGGGGGCTGAGGCTCAAGAATCACTTGAACCGGGGAGGCAGATGTTGCAGTGAGCCAAGATCATGCCACTGCACTCCAGCCTGGGCAACAGAACGAGACACTGTCTCAAAAAAAAAAAAAAAAAAAAAGTTGTTTAAATTTCTTAAAAAAGTCACCTAGTGGTCACTGGCTATATTATCTGAGTAAATAAAGGTAATGAGACTAGGAAATATTTGATATTTCAATTTTTTTTGAGATGGAGTCTCGCCCAGGCTGCAGTGCAGTAACACAATCTCAGCTGACTGCAACCTCTGCCTCCCAGGTTCAAGTGATTCTTGTGCCTCAGCATCCCAAGTAGGTGGGACTACAGGCATGCACCACCACACCCCACTAATGTTTGTATTTTTAACAGAGATGAGGTTTCATCATTTTGGCCAAGCTGGTCTTGAACTCCTGACCTCAGGTGATCTACCCCTGCCTCAGCCTCCCAAAGTGCTGGGACTACAGGCATGAGCCACCACATCTGGCCAAATATTTGATATTTCAAACTTAAGATACTCTACTCTTGGGCACTAAAGTCAATAGAATTTAATAAGATAAAAACAAATTTCTGATCCAAAAGAATCACTAGGATCTTTATTAAAAGAAATGCTAATCCTAAAATCAAGTTTATTCTGGGATGGTATGGAAGGAAAGAGAAATGGGTTAAAAAATTCTTTCTGTTAAATTCCCATTCAGCTTATAAACTAAGATTTTCCTCAGGAAAGAATGGATTAAAAAAGAAAAAGTATAATTTTTAGCAGAAGAAAAATGAAAGCCCACATAAGTTGTCTTATAAGATAAACAAGTTCGGTTAATTACAATCTTAAAATTTATCAAAAAAAAAATCACAGCTCAAAACACAACAAAATCAATACAGATTTATCAAATTCAAAACAAGTAAGTACAACCAACTCACAATTATTCAGAGTGATTTTTAAGTATCAGTAAGAATTATTCAAGAAAATAAAGATAACAGAGATAATATATACCAATTAGGGAAGAAGAGATACTATCTCCATTTATCCACCACTCCACACAAGGCAAAATCATGAACTGGCTGTACGAAAGAGAAGAAAGCTAAGAGCTAGATGTCCAATTGTGGATACCCAGAATAGCTGAATATGAATGGTTCAGTTGACCTTAATCCTTATCTACATACTGATTTTGGAGTTGCATAGAGAAAGGAGAGGTCAGACTACCTTTCAAGTTATATGTGCTAACAAGTTGATCAAATAAGGCTATTCTGCAGCATGCATAATTTAAAAAATTCTAGCTCTATTACAGCACTTTCTCCTTCATGTTGGAATCCAGCACAACCATTCTTAGATTTCTACCTACAAATGGAAGCCCAAATGCCAGTCTTTGGTGGGAATCTGTACATGCAGATGTGGGGCCTCAGAATACTTCCAAAAAATCCACTAACGTGATAAGCTAAAAAGCAAAGAAGTCATTAGTTTTTTTCCTTTTTTTTTTTTTTTACACAGCTTTCTGTTCTCTTTTATTTGTATGAGTTTTAAAGTAAAAGCTCAATTCTACTTACTATTTGGTGGCCCTGTTGCCTGGTATGGTGGATAGGATGTCGAAATAGGACGAGAGAAGACTGGCGGTTCATCTCCAAATACCACAATCATGACCTGAATAAGCCCCAACAAGTCTGACTGTGGCTACAAAATGAAAAAAAAATTCAAGTCAGCTAGAGTCACTTTTCAGTAAAAAGAAAAAGGTTGGGACAGGCGCGGTGGCTCGAGCCTGTAATCCCAGCACTTTGGGAGGCCGAGGCGGGTGGATCACGAGGTCAAGAGATCGAGACCATCTTTGTGAACATGTATTTTTCTACTAAAAATACAAAAATTAGCTGGGCGTGGTGGTGTGTGCCTGTAGTCCCAGCTACTTGGAAGGCTGAGGCAGGAGAACTGCTTGAACCCGGGAGGCGGAGGTTGCAGTGAGCCGAGATTGTGCCACTGTACTCTAGCCTGGCGACAGAGTGAAACTCTGTCTCAAAAAAAAAGAAAAAAAGAAAAAAGAAAAAGGTTGGCCATTTCTCATCAGTTTTCAACTCAGCCTGACAATTTTCTTTGTAGGACCCCAATCATGAAAATTTCATTTAATTATTTTAATAGAGCTAGGTGGTTTTAAACATTATGTGCAGCAAGTTTCTTGCTTCAAGCATATAAAAATAGGACTAAAGCAGTATGTTGCAAAATTCATACAGTTTTGTTCATTTGACTCCACAGAACAAAAATTTATTTTATTGCCACTGTACAATTTATTATAAGTATACTGGTATACATTTAGAGATTAGGGATAGATACAGGCAGCAGTCAGAATATTATTTAGGGCTGTTAAAAGATAGCAATGATATCTTGGAAATACATATTCTAAAATTAATTTTTATTAAAGATGTTATAAACTGTGAAATTATAGGTAGATTCTACCCAAGTGTGGTGGTTCACACCTGTAATCACAGCACTTTGGGAGGCCAAGGTGGGTGGACTGCTTAAGGCTAGGAGTTTGAGACCAGCTGGGCCAACATGGGAAAATCTCAACTCTCCTAAAAACACAAAAATTAGCCGGGCATGGTGGTATGCACCTGTGGTCCCAGTTACACTGGAGGCTGACGCAACAGAATCACTTAAACCTCAGAAGCGGAGGTTGCAGTGAGCTGAGATTGAGCCACTGCACTCCAGCCTGGGTGACAAAGCAAGACTGTTTCAAAAAAAGAAAAAAAAAAAAGCACAAATTATAGGTAGATTCTAGCTTAGAAATTGCTAGATTGTAGTACAGAAGGGGTGAATTGTTAAAGGTGCTAAAAGATCTTTCTTTTCAACAACAGTGACAGTGACAGACTGCCTATTTTTCCTAAGGGTTACTAAGATTTTCTCTCAAGTAGCTACTGACCACTGGCCATGCATAGTGGCTCACACTTGTAATCCCAGCACTTTGGGAGGCCAAGGCCACAGGATCAAATAAGGTTATTGCGCAGCATGCATAATTTCAAAAATCCTGGCTCTATTCCAGCACTTTCTCCCCCATTTTGGAATCCAGCTTGAGTTCAGGAGTTTGAGACCAGCTTGGTCTCTACAAAAAAATGAAAAACTGTATGTGGTGGCACGCGCCTATAGTCCCAGCTACTCGAGAGGTTGCAGTCGGAGGATCACCTAAGCCAGGAAGGTTGAGGCTGCAGTGATCCATGATTGTGCTACTACACTCCAGCCTGGGTTAGAGACCCTGTTTCAAAAAAAAACAAAACCAAAACCCAACAACAACAAACCAACAAGATATATCTACCAACCACTAATTAAACTGTGCTAGACAAAGTTGTTCAAATGGCTTATTGATGATTCTTCTTTTACTCCTTAATCTATTTTGTGTGGATCTCATCTCATATACTTCATAAGTTCACCGAGTTCTGAAGAATTACTCAATCACCTTGAGAAGGTAACCATCTTCATAGTAACTATTTTTTACATCCTCCCGACCCCCAACCCGCCAGACAAGGTCTTGCCATGTGGCCCAGCTTAGACTTGAACTCCTGGCTCAAACAATCGTCCTGCCTCAGCTTCCCAAGTAGTTGGATTTACAGGATTAGGATTGGCACTTCTTTTAATATTCCTGACAGAGAAGAGTTCAGTGGTAGTTTTCACCTATTCCAAAGAACCAGACTCACCACAGTTCAATTTTGACCTAACTTATGAAAGATGACAATGAATAACACTTCCCAAAGCTTTCTATAAAAACTTGCTGATTTCTACTGTTATAATATTTTTCTTGTGTCTGTAAATTTATACACTGAAACTTGGGGTGTTACAAGCACAGTATCTGTGCCACACTCACAGATACTGTGGCTGGTGTGTGTGGGAGTGGCCAGAGACCACACACTTTCTTTTCTCAGTTTTTCAGCCCAAGAAAATTCCTTAACTAAATCATAGCCTTATGTAAGCCTCGTGAATGTAGGTGAGATATAATTCACATCTCATAAAATTTCTCCTTTTGAAGTATACATTTCAATGGCTTTGATTATTTCACAAAGCTATGCAACCATTACCACCATCTAATTCCAGAATATTTTCATCATCCCAAAAAGAAACCCTGTACCCATTAGCAGTCACTTCCCATTTCCCTTTTCCCACAGCCCTTTAGCAACCACTGATCTATTTTCCATCTCTACGGATTTGCTTTCCTGAATGTTTCATATAGATTAAATCATATAACATATGGCCTTTGGTGCTTGGCTTCTTTCACTTGGCATAATGTTTTCAGAGTTCATTCATGTTGTAGTATGAATCAATTCTTCATTCATACATTCCTACAGTTTTGTCAAGGTAAGTTTTAACCACACCATTCATTTTACACTAAATTCTTTGAAGAAAATTAATATCTATGTTAATATCTACTTCCAGGCCTATTATAAAGCAACGTTTTAAGAATTCAAACTGAGGCTGGGCGTGGTGGCTCACACCTGTACTCCTGACTTTGGAAGGCTGAGGCAGGTGGATCACCTGAAGTCAAGAGTTTTGAGACCAGCCTGGCCAATGTGGCGAAACCCCATCTCTATTAAAAATACAAAAATTGGCCAGGTGCGGTGGTGGGCACCTGTAATCCCAGCTACTCAGGAGGCTGAGGCAGTCTGTATCCAATCCAATCTGCTACTAAACCCGTCCGCTGAGGTTTTTTTTTTTTTTTTTTTTGAAACAGAATTTCACTCTGTTGCCAGGACTGGAGTGCAGTGGCAGGCAAGATCGCCGCACACTGCAACCTCTGCCTCCTGGGTTCAAGCAATTCTCCTGCCTCAGACTCCAATGTAGCTGGGACTACAGGTGACTTTGTAGCCCACCACTATGCTCAGCTAATTTTTTTTGTATTTTTAGTAGAGATGGGGTTTCATCATGTTGGCCAGGCTGGTCTCAAACTCCCAACCTCATGATTTGCCTGCCTTGGCCTCCCAAAATGCTGGGATTACAGGCGTAAGTAACTGCGTCCGGCCTGAGTTCTTAATCTCTATTAATACTATTTTTCAGTTCTAAGATTTCCACTTGGTTTCTTTTTAATAAAATTTTCCATTTTATCCTCTATTTTCTTTTCTTTTTTTTTTTTTGAGACGGAGTTTCGCTTGTTACCCAGGCTGGAGTGCAATGGCACGATCTCGGCTCACCGCAACCTCCGCCTCCTGGGTTCAGGCAATTCTCCTGCCTCAGCCTCCTGAGTAGCTGGGATTACAGGCACGCGCCACCATGCCCAGCTGATTTTTTTTGTATTTTTAGTAGAGACGGGGTTTCACCATGTTGACCAGGATGGTCTCGATCTCTTGACCTCATGATCCACCCACCTTGGCCTCCCAAAGTGTTGGGATTACAGGCGTGAGCCACCGTGCCCGGCCCTGTCTTCTATTTTCTTGAACACACTGATTACAACCATTTTTAAGTCTGTGCCTGATAACTAAGTTACGTGTGTGTTTGTGGGGCTGTAGCGGAGGGATGTCCTGTTTCTATTGTCTTTTTTCCTTCTTGGTTTTCTTGGTGTACCTGATAGATACAAATTATATGCCAGGCATTGTGAAAAATTATAAAGGGTCTATATATTATCTTCTTCCACCAAGGGTTCACACTATCCTGTGGCCGGCAGAAACAGTCAGGATCACCTTAATAAAATCGGGGACTGAGCTGACTTAAGGACAGATTTTTTTTTTTTTTTTTGAGATAGATAGTGTCTCACTCAGTCACCCAGACTGGAGTGCAGTGGCACAACCTCAGCTCACTGCAACCTCTGCCTCCCAGGTTCAAGTGATTCTCCTGCCTCACCCTCCTGAGTAGCTGGCACAGCCGGCTAATTTTTGTATTTTTAGTAAAGACAGGGTTTCACCATGTTGGCCAAGCTGGTCTCAAACTCCTGGCCCCAAGTGATCCTCCCGCCTCAGTCTCCCAAAGTGCTGAGATTAGAGGTGTGACGCCACCCCACCTGACCTCAAGGACAGATTTTTATAATGCTCATTCTACCTCTAAGTTCTCCCTCCTAAGATAGGATCCTCCAGTAGTGCCAACTAACAGCCTAGGATGTTTACTTGTTCCTCTTCTTCTTGATAAGGTACTGAATTCCAATTGCCTCCTCAACCTGAGACCGCTGAAAAGTTGGCTGTTTTTCAGAGGCTTTCTGCTTATTTTTTTTAGCATCTTTTTTTTTTTTTTTTTTTTTTTTTTTTTTTTTTATTTTTTTTTTTTTTTTTTTTTTTTTTTTTTTTTTTTATTTTTATTTTTATTAGAGACCGTGTTTTACCATATTGGCCATGCTTTTTTTTTTTTTTTTTTTTGTATTTTTAGTAGAGATGGGGTTTTACCATATTGGCCATGCTGGTCTCAAACTCTTGACCTCGTGATTCGTCCACCTCAGCCTCCCAAAGTGCTGGGATTACAAGCATGAGCCACCGTGCCTTGCCAGCATCTTACCTTTGAAGCTCAGAAATTCAACGTATCTCTTAGGGTGAGAAACTCAAGTATCTCTTTTGTTTTTTTTTTTTTTTGAGACAAGTCTTGCTCTGTTGTCCAGGCTGGAGTACAGTGACGTGATCATGGCTCACTGGCAGCCTCAAACTGCCAGGCTCCAGTGATCTTTTCACCTCAGTTTCCTGAGCAGCTGGGGTCACAGGCACACACCACCATGCCTAGTTTTAAAATATTTTTTTATAGAGATGGGGTTCTCATTATGTTGCCCAGGCTGGTCTCAAACTCCTGAGCTTAAGCAATCCTCCTGCCTCAACTTCCCAAAGTCCTGTGATCACAGCCATGAGCCACCATGCCCAGATCTACTCACTTCTTCATGACTTCCTTTTCTCCCAAATCTTGGATCTGAAAGTCCTAGTTACTTTGGTAGACAGAACAGCAACTTTTGTCTTTTCAGCCCTGTGAGACTGCTAGAGACTCTGTAGGTTTCTCTGTTTCTTAGCTATGGCCCTTTGCCCAGATTCTCAGCCATTCTCCCTGCATCAATAATCAGTAAGTAGACCAGGTATGGTGGCTCACGCCTGTAATCCCAACACTTTAGGAGGCCGAGGCGAGTGTATCACTTGAGGTCAGGAGTTCGAGAACAGCCTGACCAACATGGTGAAACCCCATCTCTACTAAAAATACAAAACTTAGCCAGGTGTGGTGGCGGGCACGTATAATCCCAGCTATTTGGGAGGCTGAGGGAGGAGAATTGCTTGAAGCTGGGAGGTGGAGGTTGCAGTGAACTGAGATCATGCCACTGCACTTCCAGCCTGGGCAACAGAATGAAACCAAAAAAAAAAAAAGAATCAGTAAGTACCCCAGGAGAAAAGCTATTGGCAGAATTGCCTCATCTCTTTGCTGTTTCCTTCTCTATAGAATCTTGGCCATCCACGTCTTGATTGCCTAAACAGCTTTCCAAAGACTTCCAACAGGTGTTGTGTGTATTTTGTCTTGCTTTTCTAGTTATTTTTCATAGGAACATTAATGTGTCACAGTTACACCACCAGATACATGAACAGAAGTTCCCTCCTAATATTCTTGACAGAAATGCTTTGAGTAATGAGATTTGAATTCTATAACTACTCCACCAGGATATTATTTTTTTAAATGCACTTCCTACTATGTCAATCCTATTTTAAAAGGTTCAACTCAAGCAAAAAAAAAAAAAAAAAAAAAAAAAAGTGAATATAAGTATTCTGAAAATTACAATGCTCTATACAAATCCATTTCTTTTAGTGAGCCTTTTCTAATTTACCCTCAACTCAGTGATTAGTTCATGACCTGAACTTATCTATCCTACTTGGAATCCTCCTTCAGTGCTTAAGAAAGCAGATGCTAGTTAGCAAAGTATATAACACACAACCAATTCACAGAACATTATTAATACTTACGTGTTTCCATTCATGTAGATAAGGAAGATATATCTTCCCATTTGCATCAACATGCTTTCCTGTTTTAATAGTCATTGAACTAGTAGGCTTAACAAAACAGATAGGGGGATTATATGGGTATGTGTCCAGTAGCCATAGGCATATTGGAATATTGTATGTATTACCTAAAAAAGAAATAGAAACTTCAGTTACTCTATTTTTATTATGTTTAAATTAACAGCATAATAGGTAAATAAGAGAGAGCTACAACAAAGCAACACTTAAAAAAAAAACAAAACAAGTATTTTGTGTTTCAAAGTTCTGTTTACCATCAGCTTCTCGCAGTTTCAGTCTTTTAAACCACAACAGCAGGATGAAGGAGCTAACTGATCACTATTCTGCCAGCATCTGTTTGCTATTGCAAAATGTTTTTTATGAGTTATCTATTGAGCCAATCTATTCTTTGCTACTTGACTCCTGTCATTTCAGTTAATAAGGATGGCTGGGAAGTGATACAGAAGGAAGGAAGAACAGGGATTAAGGTACCCTATCAAAAAGTGTTAAAATAAGCTACACCTGAAATTCTCTTACCAAAAGCCAGATTACAAAACCCAATCCAACTGCCAAACAGACACTGACTGGTATTCACAGCTTGACCAATGCCTTATGGCATTTTCAGTGATAGTTATTCAGATCAGTGATGTCCACTTCTCTGCTTTATATAATAAAATCTCAGTTGAGAAAGTTGACTCAGTGTTTCAAATGATCCAATAGATTAAATACATGAAACATAAATCATACTCTTTTCTTACTATGCTCAAAGTCCTATGTCCCAAGTAATTATATGAATCTCCTAACATAATTAAGATGCATTTTTTTCCCTTAGAAACAGTTTCACTACATGTAAGTGTGTATACATAAATTTCACCTAAAGACACCAGATATCTGTGAGTCTTTGGATTTACCTTTTTAGCCACAAATTACTTCTACAATGAACAACAAAAAAGCTCCAAAAGAATACATCCTAATACATAAGTTTATTTCCACAATCCAGAATTCTCTGCTTTGTGAAAATGAAGAATTCCCCAGAGTAATTTAGACTTGTGGACTATGCCATATGAAGAATGGTTAAAGGAACAGAGGTTTAGTTTAGATACAATTTATACATATATCCGCCCCCATCCCATACCAATTTCGCCCAGTAGAATTTATTTCCTGAGGGAAAAAGCAAAGTTAGTACAGCTAGTGCTTGACTTACAACCACGATTGGTTCCGACAGACCGGTCGTAACACGATTTGGTCGTAAGTTGAGTAGGCTATATGTACAGTACTATGAAATAATGTTATAAAAATCTTTAAGTCATATTTTATAATTCTTTTTCATTGTTATATATCATAATTTTCTTTGTTCATTTTATGCCATTTGTATCATCTCTACACCATTTTGTTTCTTATTTTTACATTCGTCAGGTTTAAGTAAAACACTGCATTACCAGTAGTAAAGGTTGACCTGAATGCTTATTATGAAAGCATTCTTGTCAAATCTCATTTTTAAAAAGCCACTTTAACTTGTGGTAAAGGCGCAGCCTTGTGTAAAACTGTGGAATATTCACAGATCACTGAACCACAGTGGTCTATGGTTTGAAGTGAAAAACCACGACACATGATGAATTTTGAAAAGCAGAAGAGTATGAACTATGTTAAGTCTTAGGGTTAAAAAGGACTAGTTGCCAGGTATTTATTTATTATCATCGTAAACAGAAAAGTAAATCATCACAATTTTATGTGACTTTCCATGGGATACAAATATGCAGCATTCATCATAAAAGATGTCATCTGGATATCTTGTTCAAATATAATTTAAACTTAGTATGTTCTAATATTGTTAAAGATATAGGGATATAAACCACTCACATTTTAGTAAGAAAGGCAAGAAAATGACTAATAATGATATGATATAGCATATATGTTTACTGTCCCGCACTGTTGTACGCCCAGCTGGGCAACATTTGCGCTGCCAGACGCAGAGCAGTAGTGGCTAGCGATTGTGGTCGTGAAGTCGAATGGTCATAAGTTGCATAGGTCGTAAGTCGATCAGTACCTGTAATCTTAAATTTTACTGTCTTCCCTAAACTTTATACTTGCTTTATAAAATGCTGATGCTCAGTTAACTGTTTTTTCTCTCTGCTTTTTATGAATGGTTTACTTACTATTTAATAGTATCTCAAATATCACTTCCTCTGTGATCTTCTCATGTGGCCTTGTTCTCCTCTGTAATCTCACAGCACTTTTTCATTTTATAATTCTACAGCAGTTATAGAATAGTGTAAATATCTGTCTATTCCCTTTGTTTCCCTATTAGTGGAGTTCTTCCAAAAGAGCTACATCCTTTATTCATCTTTGTATCCATAGCTCCTCTCATTATTGCCTTATGCATAGCAGGTACTACGTGAAATCAATGGGTAAAGGACATAGGTCTTAACTAGTTACAAGGAATAATTAACAAACAGAGCTGTCCAAAAACAAAATGGTCTCTCATGAGGCTAAATGCTTCCCTACCACTAAGTATTTCAGCAGAGGGTGAGGGACTGGCTAACAAATTAATTATCTATCATTAGCATTATCACCAACATCACAACCATAAATAATAGCTACTTTTAATTGTCTGCTTATTATATTCCAGGCTCTGTGCCAAGTCCTTTACATCCATTATCTAATAAATGCGAATTTTCCCAAAGTTAGGTACCATTACCCAAATTTCATAGATGTCCACCTAGAACATGACACAAAACTGCTAAGATTGGCGACACAGCAAGATTCTGTCCCCACCAAACAAACAAACAAAAAAAGGTAATGTATTGTGCTACAATGTTGTTATGGCTAAGATGTCACTAAGCCATAAAAAGTTTTTCAGCACTATTAAAATCTTATGGAATCTCCATCATATATGTGGTCACTGACTGAAACATTGTTATGTGGCTCATGATTATAGTACTTGGAAAATTGGACCAAAATGCTACAGTCCCTGTAGTTATGTTTGAGCAAGAACTCAAACATAACTCCGTCCTGACTTTGAAGCCTGTATCTTAGCTTCCCATTGTCAGAGAAGTTTGAATGGTGTGGCAGGCTGAACTAGGAGACAAGTAAGATCCCTTTCTAGTTCTAAGATTCTTTGATTCTGTGAAACATTAAATTCCTCCGGTGAGCTTAGGCACTTATTTGTTCATATATCTTGGTAAAGAAGTTTGAAAAGCTGAAAATGTTAGGTGTTGCTGCCAAATAAAATTAATTTAAATAGAAGTTAAAATTCCTGTCAGTATGAAAGCCATGAGAAAGTAGATTTAATTTACTTATAACTCCTTGGCAACGTATTTATTATGTATTCAAAATTCATCTATGCTGGAAACCTAATAACATAAGACATTTACCTCTATAAGGCACAGGAATTGTTCCAGTGAGGTTCATTAGTTCCCGGGAACTGCCATCGTTAAAAACTGAAAGGAAAGAACAATGATTTAACCATGAGCATTTTTTTCAGATATACTCCTATAAGTTATTCTTTCAGAATAACTGCTTAAAATGCATTTTTATCCTTGAAAGGGGCTAACTTGTCAATGTATTGTCCATCCTGTCCAATAACTAAGAATTTTTTGTTAATTCACTCAATGTGATTGATCAGCTTTTTTTTTTGGGGGGGTGGCACAGAGTCTTGCCCTGTCGCCTGGAGTGCAATGGCATAATCTCGGCTCACTGCAACCTCCGCCTCCTGGGTTCAAGCAATTCTCCTGACTCAGCCTCCTGAGAAGCCGGGATTACAGGTGTGCGCCACCACACTCGGCTAATTTTTGTATCTTTAGTAGAGACGGGATTTCACCATGTTGGTCAAGCTGGTCTTGAACTCCTGACCTGGTGATCTGCCTGCCTGACAGTACTGGGATTACAGCCATGCGCCACTGAGAGAGCCAAATGATCAGCTTTTGAATGAGCAAAGATAAGATGCTTTGACTTACAGTCATGTGTCACTTAACAATAGGGATATGTCTGAGAAATGCATCATTAGACAATTTTGTCACTCTGCAAACATCATATAAAGTGTACTTACGCAAACCTAGATAGTATTTAGCCTATTACAAGTCTAGGTCATATGGTATAGTCTACTGTTCCTAGGCTACAAATCTGTACTGCATGTTACTATATTGAAGATGTAGGCTACTGTAACACAATGGTAAATATTTATGTAATTTTTTCTTTTTTTGAGATAGAGCCTTGCTCTGTCGCCAGGCTGGTGTGTAGTCGTGTGATCTTGGCACACTGCAACCTCCATCTCCCAGGTTTAAGTGATTCCCTGCCTCAGCCTCCTGAGCAGCTGAAACTATAGGTGTGCGCCACCAGGTCCAGCTAATTTTTTGTATTTTAGTAGAGACGGGATTTCACCATGGCCAGGATGGTCTCAATCTCCTGATCTCATGATCCGCCTGCCTTGGCCCCCCAAGGTGCTGGGATTACAGGCATTAGCCACTCCACCCAGCCTATGTATCTTTACATAGAAAAGGTAATGTAGGCTGGGTATAGGGGCTCACACCTGTAATCCCAGCACTTTGGGAAGCTGAGGTAGGCAGATCACGAGTTCAACAGATTGAAACCATCCTGGCCAACATGGTGAAACCCCATTTCTACTAAAAACACACAAAAAAATTAGCCGAGTGTGGTGGCGCATGCCTGCAGTCCGAGCTACTCGGGAGGGTGAGGCAGAAGAATCACTTGAACCCGGATGACGGAGGTTGTAGTGAGCTGAGATGGTGCCACTGCACTCCAGCCTGGCAGCGACACAGCAAGACTGTCCCCGACAAACAAAACAAAAAGGTAATACATTGTGCTACAATGTTATCATGGCTAAGATGTCACTAAGCAATAAAAAGATTTTCAGCACTATTAAAATCTTATGGAATCTCCATCATATATGTGGTCTGTCACTGACTGAAACATTGTTATGTGGCTCATGCTTGTAATACTTGGAAAAATGGACCAGAATGCTACAGTCCCAGTAAATATGAGCTCTTGGTCTCTAACTAACATGATTATAAACCTATTTAAAAATCACTATCAAATAATACCATACTAAATGTTAATCTAATGTCATTATATTTTAGAGGTCCCCCTTTATCCCTAGTCATTCACAGTATTTATTATTGTTTTTTGGAGACAGGGTCTTGCTATGCTGTGCAGGCTATCGTCAAACTCCAGGCTCAGGCAATCCTCCTACCTCAACCTTCCAGCCCTTAGTAGCTGGGACTACAGGTGGCACTACCATGTCCAGCTTTTTTTTTGTTTTTTTGGAGAAGGGGTCTCGCCAAGTTGTCCAGGCTGGACTTGAGCTCCTGGGCTCAGCCTTCTTAGCCAGTGTAAAAACTAAAAAAAGGAAAAGTTCATAGCCAAATATAGACATTTTCTTTTAATCTGTATTTCTCATACCACACACATTTTTCTATCTATAATTTATATCTACAATTAAAATGGTACATAGTTTGTATTACCTGGACAGCTATTTATTTCTAACAATGATTTGGAATTAACACTGTATCACATAGGGGAAAGGCTGTAATGTGCAGTACAAAAGCATAGAACTATAGCCGTCTACTGTGTAATGTTTGGGTCAACGATGGACTGCATATAAGACACTGGTCCTATAAGATTATAATACTATATTTTTACTGTAACTTTTCTATGTTTAGATACATAAATACCATTGTGTTGCAACTGCCTATGATATGCAGTACAGTAACATCTGCTATAGGCTGTAGCCTAGGAGCAATAGACTATGCCATAGAACCTAGGTGTGTGGTAGGATTTATCATCTAGGTTTGTGTCAGTGTACTCAATGATGAAATCGTCTAATAATGCATTTCTCAGGCCACATCTCTATCACTACAAAATGCATGACTGTACGCTGTTGCCCTTTGTTCTTTTCCTGTTGACAAATGTGAACTATACTGCAATATATTCTGATTTTGTATATTTTAAAAAAGAAAACCATCTTAAATAAATTTGGGGCTCTGTTTACTCTAAAAGAATTTTGACAACAATAGTATATACTTCGTCCAGCCATACGAAACTATACAAGATTTGATAATGGAGTCTTTGTCAGTTTTGATCAATGTATTTACTCTTTCATATGAAGTTAAAACTATAAAGTTTTAGCTCCAGACATTTTTCTCCCCACTGAAGCCATTTAAAAACTAACTTTAATTTTGGTAATGTGTGGACAGAAATAGGGGACGCTGAGATGAGAAGAAATCGTGCCCTAGGTTTGGAAGAGGACTTTGGGTTCATGTCTGTATTGTTCAGGAAATGCAGAACTGATTTCCCCTCTGCTACTTCCCACCTCTCTTCACCAGGTTCCTAATGTTTCAAAGCCTTGGAAGGGAGTAAAATTTACAAAGTCTCAGCTACAAAATTCAGTTCCTTGCCTTCAGAGCTAAGGGTCTCTATTGAACTAAAGACCACATTAAATAACATTTTACTCATCTATAAAAGAAAGGGACAGTGGACAGTCCAGAGTATAGTTTTGTAAAATATGTTCCTGAAATTATAAAGAGACACTATGGGGGCAAGGAGTTTCAGCAGTTAAATAACTTTAGAATGTATTGCACAATATATTCTCTCTCGTGTTGGTGATATACAACACGTTAGCATATTAACGGCTCCGAGAAATCTTCATGCAATGAAACTCAATTTTGTTTAATCCATATGTTGCTCAAACTTAACTACAGAATTCTGCCTCTGTCCCCAGCACAACTAAGGCTCTACAGAACAGACCTTGAGAAATGGACTCAACTTTATTTTTAACATCCCCTCCTAGGTCTAAATTAGCATGGTTCTATGTCAGAGGTTTTTTAATTTTTTTGACACAGGGTCTTCCTCTGTTGCCCAGGCTGGAGTGCAGTGGCGTAATCTTGGCTCACTGCAACCTCTGCCTCCTGAGCTCAAGTAATCCTCTCACCTCAGCCTCTTGGGTAGCTGGGACTACAGACACACCAGGCTAACTTTTTAAATTTTTTTGTTGAGATGAGGTTTCAGCATATTGCCTAGGCTGGTCTCAACCTCCTGGGCTCAGTGGTCCGCCCGCCTCAGCCTCCCAGAGTGCTGGAATTATAGGAATGAGCCATGCGTCCACCTAGAGTTTTTTTTTTTTTTTTTTTTTTTAGACAGAGTCTCACCTGTCACCCAGGCTGGAGTGCAGTGGCACAATCTCAGCTCATTGCAATCTCTGCCGCCCAGGGTCAAGCGACTCTCCTGCCTCAGCCTCCCAAGTAGCTGGGATTACAGATGCCCGCCACCACACTTGGCTAATTTTTGTATTTTCAGTAGAAACAGCGTTTTACCACGTTGGCCAGACTGGTCGTGACCTCCTGACCTCGTGATCCACCCACTTCAGCCTCCCAAAGTGCTGGGATTACAGGCGTGAGCCACCATGCCCAGCCAAGTATTTCTGTTTAACTTAAAAAACTAAAGAAATATAAAACTTTTTTTTTTTTTTGAAACAGGGTCTCCCTGTGTGGCCCAGGCTGGAGTGTGGTGATGTGATTTCAGCTCACTGCAAACTCCACCTCCTGGGTTCAAGCGATTCTCCTGCCTCCGCCTCCCAAGTAGCTGGGATTATAGGCAGGTGCCACTATGCCCGGCTAATTTTTGTATTTCTAGTACAGATGGGGTTTCACAATGTTAGTCAGGCTGGTCTCGAACTCCTGACCTCAAGTGATCCGCCTGCCTCGGCCTCCCAAAGTTCTGGGATTACAGGCGTGAACCACCGTGCCCGGCCAAAACGTTTTTATTAGATCTTATAATTTGCTATCCTCCAACAGTTTTATTAAGTGGTGGTGCAATCCTACAATTGAAAAACGCACAAGCCTCAAAACAAAATGGAAAAAATTACAATCATTAACAAAGAGAGTAAACTCCAAGTATAGGAATTGCTATTTTTATTGCATAAACTCACCATATGAATCCAAAACAGGTTTGAGATCTTTGTATAGAGTAATAACATTGACAGTTTCACGTACAGTTAGGTCTCTGTATTTGTACTGAAAAGCAAAATTGCATAAGAATTTAGTTTAAAACCAATGCATATATTTTATTGCTAGATGAATTTTCTTAAAACCTTTTCCACCAATCGTTAACATTAAGGAAAGCCTGAAAGAACCTAAAAAGCCCACAATGCTACTATCTCACTAAAATAATCACTATTCCCTTAATATCAGTAAACATCTATAGTTTCAAGTCATGTTTTTTACGTTTTCAGTTTGAATCAGGATCCAAATAAAGTCCATACATTGCATTTGTTAAAATGTCTGTTAAGTTCCTTTTAATTTATATTTTTTAACTCATCATTTATGGCTTTTTAAAGATATAATTCACACATTTAAAGGGTACATAGTTCAATGGTTTTTAGTACATTCAGAGTCGTGCGACCACCACCATAATCAATTTGAGAACATTTTCACCATCCCTAAACAGAAATTCATACCCTTTAGCAATCACCCCCCAATTTTACTTGTCCCCAGCCTTCATCTTGGACAACCAAGGATTTACTTTCTGTCCCTATAAATTTGCTTATTCATACAATATATGATCTTTCACGACTAAATTCTTTCACTTAGTAGGTTTTCAAGATTAACCATGTTATAGCATTTATCTGTATTTCACTCCTTTTATTTATTTATTTTTTTTGGAGACAAGGTCTCACTCTGTTACCCAGGCTGAAGTACAGTGGCATAATGATAGCTTACTGCAACCTCAAACTCCCAGGCTCAAGTGATCCTACTGCCTCAGCCTCCCAAGTACGTAGAATTACAGGCGTGTGCATCATGCTCAGCTAATTTATTTTTATTTTTGTAAAGACAGGGTCTTGCTATGTTGCCCAGGCTGGTCTCCAACTCCTGGCCTCAAGCAATCCTCCTGCCTCAGCCTCCCAAAGTGCTGGGATTTATAGGCATCTATGGTCCACTTCTTACTGCACATTTATCTACTGTTCAGCTACAAATACAAATACTTAACTGATGGGCACATCCCCATTTTTGCTCCTTAAAATTTATTAGTTAAAGAAATCTGTTCATTTGTCCTATAGAGGTATGGAATTTGTTAACTGTATCCCTTTAGTATAAGATAAATGTTTCTGTGATTCAGTTGGATCTAGAGGTTATTATCTTGATGATTAAAAAATTGCCTTTAATTTTTTTTCCTCTTCTAAGATCACTTCATAGAGGATGTTTTTCATCATGGAGCACAATATATCTGAGTATCTCTGTGATGTTAGCAACCACTAATGCTCAATGTCTAGAGACCTAGTCTCTTCAAATCCACTCCAATTAGGCTTCTAAACTCAGCACTTCACTAAACTTGTTCATTAAGGTCACCAATAACTGCCACATGATATGCAATGACTGATTCTATCTTCATTTTTCTTCATCTATTAGCAGTATTTGACCAAGCTGATTCGGCAACATTTGACCAAAATGATTCCTTCCTTTTTTTTTTTTTTTTTGAGATAGGTTTCACTCTGTTGCCCAGGGCAGAGTGTAGTAGTGCTATCATGGCTCACTTCAGCCTCAACATCCTGGGTTCAAGTGATACTCCCACCACAGCCTCCCGAGTAGTTGGGACTACAGGCATGTGCCATCACACCTGGCTAAATTTTAGATTTTTCATAGAAATGAGATCTCACTATGTAGCCCACTCAGGATGGTCTCAAACTCCTGGGCTCAAGTGATCCTCTCACCTCAGCCTTCCAAAGTGTTGGTGTTACAGGCGTGAGCCATCATGCCCAGCCCCCTTCCTCTTAAAACATGTTCTTCATTTGATTTCCAGGACATCAGCTGTTCTCCTGCACTGTGTCTGTGTCTTCTCAGCCTCTTTGCTGCTTTGTTCTCTTATCCTAACCAATTATTATTGAGTGCAGGCTCAGTCCTTGGTCCTCTTCTCTATCTAAACTCATTCCTTTGATCACCCTCGTGGTTGAAAATATAATTTATATGTTGAAAACCCTCAAATTAAAATTTTTCAATCTTAGCCTCTTCTCTGAACTCCAGAAAACATGTATACAATTAACAATTTGACATTTCCCCTTGAATATCTAATGAATGTCAAATTGGAACATGATCAAAGCTGAACTCCTTATCTTCCCCCCAAATTTACTTCTCCAATGTCATCCGTGTGTGTGTGTGTGTGTGTGTGTGTGTGTGTGTGTATCCTTCCAGGTGCTCAGGACAAAAACTTTGACATTATCCTTGATGCCCTCTCTTTTCTTCACATCCACAGGAAATCTGTCAAAATATCCTGCTAGCTTTACCTTCAAAATATATCTAGAATCTCCACAGCTACAGTCCTGGTCTAAGCCACCAGCACCTCTCACCTAGATTACTGCAACAGCCTCTTTATGGTGTCTCTGCCTCCATCCTTAACCCCCTGCAGTCTAGTCTCAACATAGCAGCTATAGTAATGTTAAAAGCTGAAACAGAGCAATGGCTTTTCATCACACTCCAAGTAAATGCCAAGGTCCTTACCATGGCCTACAAGGCCCTCTAAATCTCCTATACCATTGATGCTCTATGTCTAGACCCATACCACCACTTCCTCCCTTGCTTACTCCAGTCTAACCACCCTACCCTCCTTTGTTGTTCCTCTATCATGCATGACAAACTTCTGTCTCAGAGCCTTTGCACTTGTTTTTCCTTATTTCTGAAATGTTCTTACCCCAAATTATTCCATGGTGGTTTTCTTTTTGAGTCAGGATCTCACTCTGTCACCCAGGCTCGAGTACAGTGGTGTGATCATAGCTCACTGCAACCTCAAACTCCTAGGCTCAAGTAATCCTCCTATATCAGCCTCCCAAGCAGCTGGGATTAGAGGTACATACCAAGCTAGCTAATTTTTTTATATTTTTAGTAGAGAAGAGACAAGATCATACTATGTTGCCCAGGCTGGTCTGGAACTCCTGGCCTCAATACGATCCTCTAGCTACAGTCTTCCAAAATGCTTGGGGCTCAGAGGTGTGAGCCCCGTGTCAAGCACACAGTTTCCTACCTCTGTCAGGTGAGCTCAAATAGTTTTTTTCAGAAAGACCTCCCTTTACTATCATATATAAAATCGACTCATCCCAATTCCAGACCCTAGCACTCCCCGTTTCTCTTTCCTGCTTTATTTTCTCTAAAGCATCTATTGCTTTCCAACATACTACTTAAGGTATTGAGTTGTTTATTGCTTTAAGAATTTAAATTCCAGAAGCATATTGTCCGATTGTTCACTGTTGTATCCCTAGAACCTAAAACCTTATGAGGGATATAGCAACTTTTATTTTGTTATTTTATTATTATTATTATTTTGAGATGGAGTCTCACTCTGTCACCCAGGCTGGAGTGCAGTGGCATGATCTTGGCTCACTGCAAGCTCTGCCTCCCAGGTTCAGGCAATTCTCCTTCCTAAGCCTCCTGAGTAGCTGGGATCATAGGTTCGCGCCACCACGTCTGGCTAATTTTGTATTTTTAGTAGAGATGGGGTTTCACCTGTTGGCCAGTGTGGTCTCAAACTCCTGACCGCAAGTGATCTGCTCGCCTCAGCCTCCCACAGTGCTGGGATTACAGGCATGAGCCACTGCACCTGTCCAATTCTATTACTGTTTACATTTTTTTTTTTTTTGGACAGGATCTCACTCTGTCATAGCTCACTATAACCTCATAACTTAACCTGGGCTTAAGTGATCCTGCTGCTTCTGCTTCCCAATTAGCTAAGGCTACAGGTGCATGCCACCAAGTCTGGCTGATTGTTAAATCTTTGGTACAGACAGAGTCTAGCTCTGTTGCCCAGGCTGATCTAGAACTCCTGGCCTCAAGGGATCCTCCTACCTCTACTTCCCAAAGCATTGGAATTACAGGCATGAGCCACCACACCAGGCTCACAGTTTTCTTCTACTCATTTAGCAGTGACTGCACCTTTAGAAATGCTATAAACTATGTAAAAATATAAGTGGTTGTATGTATGAAACATCTAAAGTGGAAAGTTATTTCTGTAAAGCAAGAAGGACTAATTTAGTATAAATATATCTCCGTTAATTGCAAAAATAATAATACAGAAGGGTGATGAAAGTTACGTTTAAGAGCGAGGTGGCTCACGCTTGTAATTCCAGCACTTTGGGAGGCCAAGGTGGGCAGATCACAAGGTCAGGAGTTTGAGACTATCCTGGCTAACACGGCGAAACCCCGTCTCTACCAAAAATACAAAATATTAGCCAGGTGGCACTAGATTGTAGTCCCAGTACTCGGGAGGCTCAGGCAGGAGAATTGTTTGAACCTGGGAGGTGGAGGTTGCAGTGAGCCAAGGTTGCGCCACTGCACTACAGCCTGGGCAACAGAGAGAGACTCCATCCCCCCCCCCAAAAAAAAAAAGTAAGTTATGTTTACGTTGGGAGCTAAGATAATGTACAAAGGAAAAAAAGATCTTCTGTAATATATATATAAAAAATATAAGGCAGGTGGCCAGAGTACCATGATGGATGAGAGTCAACAATCAGATAAAGATAACAATCAGATAAATCAGAAAACAATGACCTTCACCCTAGCCATGTGTACAGACCACACCAGCTGAAAGGAAAACATTTCAAGCCCTTCTTTAGGAGGAAGGAGCCCCACAACTGCTTCTATTTTTTTACTTTCTATTCTTACCTGTCTAAAATTCATAGGTTGGACAGAAAATTCATAGGATGCTCAGAACCGTCATAATCACATACAGGAGTCTCAGTTTTTCAGATATTAAGTCAAGGACCAACAGACAGTTAGGATGCCCTCTCCCACCTCTTGCCTATATCTGATTTTATTTTTAGAGTAATCAGAGGTTGGGTGGAGGGGGAGGCAGGTAGAGGTATAAAATATCTCTGAACACACCTTGCCTTTGTCTTTAATGGCAGGTTTCTCTAGGGGAAGCTTAGGAGACTTAGAATATCAAAAATAAGCTCATATTTGAATATTCTTCCTCTTTATATGAATATACATACATTAAGGAATACATCTTAAAATGACTATGCTATCAATTTAAAGATCAAAAAATGTCATGGAGGCCAGGCGTGGTGGCTCATGCCTGTAACCCTAGCACTTTGGGAGGCTGAGGTGGGTGGATCACTGAGGTCTGGAGTTTGAGACCAGCCTGGCCAACATGGTGAAACCCCATCTCCACTAAAAATACAATGAGGCCGGGCACGGTGGCTCACACCAGTAATCCCAGCACTTTGGGAGGACAAGACAAGCGACTGCCTGAGATCAGGAGTTTGAGACCAGTCTGGCCAACATGGTGAAACCCTGTCTCTACTAAAAATACAAAAAAATTAGCCGGGCGTGGTTAAGTGCACCTGTAATCCCAGCTACTTGGGAGGCTGAGGAATCGCTTGAACCTGGGAGGCGGAGGTTGCAGTGGGCCGAGATCGCGCCACTGCACTCCAATCTGGGTGACAGAGCAAGACTCTCAAAAAAAAATTAATTGAACAGATGCTATTCAGTTACACACTATATAAAACAATATACCTTTTTTTTTTTCCTTAAGTGATATAACATAGATCTTTACCTGGGTCCCAATCTTCTACGGCTTCCCACAACCTCCTCTATAACTAAGGATAACTAGTTTATCAAAACAAAACCAAGAAGCCTCGAATATATGATTACACAACTAAGGTACGCTTTATTTTGAAAACTGTCACTTTCTCTTTAGAGGTTATTTGTTCTTCAATCAAGAACTATGGGGGCGATTTAACTGGAAAAGGTCTGTTTTTTAAAAAGTTTTATGCATAGTGGTGTGTTTTACTAAAAACTGAAACCACTTAAATCGCTAATTGCTACCGTTCTTGCTTTGACAAACTATCCAAAGCTAACACGTTGAACTGGTTAAGACTCAACTCTCAATCATTTTACATGGTTTTGGCAAATTACAACAAAACATAACAAAAGCCATTCCACTCTGGTGTGAGGTGCCACGTTTGAAGTAATTATATAAATAAATCATGGCTTTAAAATACAAAATGCTTAATTGCTTTAAAAAAAAAACCAAAAAACAAAAAACTATACCTGACCTGTGAAGACCACAAATTAAGCTCAAACAAATACGAGTTATAAGAAGCATACACTTAATAGCAGTTACTCTTAGCAAATTTCTGAAATGGTAATGGTATTTATTTCACCTGGGGAAGTAAGGGATTGGTATTTTGGCTTCTCTGGACTTTTCTGGAGCATACAAAACTGAAACGGCCACAGTCCCTGCCGGCCGACAAGAAAAGGCGAAGACTGGAGGATCCCTAGTAGAGGGCTGCCTCAGGTCTAGAACTAAGTATGATCCCTTCTTTGTGTTATAAAAACTAAGACGAAAAACTACACTGCCCCACAGACAGCTCCCAACTCCGGGGAAGAGAGAAGGGCGGGTGGGCGGCAGGTGTCAGGCGGCCTCTGCTCTGCGCCTTTGTTGAATGTCGCCGCCCCCCACCCTCCCTGCTTCCGTACGGGGATTCCCGCACCAGGCGACAGGCGCCTCGGGGCTGGGGGCCAAGAAGGTGGCTAAGGACCGCACCCGGGCTTCCGGCCCGTCTGGGAGGCTTGCTTGGCTGGACGGACTGGGCAGGGAGCGGAAGGGAGAGGTGGGACCGTCGCAGCCTTACCTTGGACACCATCTTCTTGAGCTGGCTCTCCGACACCGCCATGACGGTCGCCTCGCGACTCCAGTCCCCGCAGGCAGAGGGTCAGCCGCTGCTGGGTTGCCCCAGGCCGCCCCACAGAAGCCCACACCCCCCGACCCAGCCTCAAACAACAGGAAGTCGGTACCAAGACAGCACTTCCGTTTCCTCTACGTCACTTCCGGGACGCCATCCTGAGAGCAAGGGTGGACACAGTGTGGGATTGAGGGAGGCCTGGCGGACTGGTTCCAACCAACCAGCCTCTTCGAATGCAAGATTCAGCCGGACGAATCGGGTCCCAAAGATGAGGGCAAGACTGTTCTGAGGGTCGAAACTCTGTTTCAGGATAAGATTGGCAGGTATTTCAGAGTCGATTTAAGGAACCTAGTGACGGCAGGGGAAGAAGTACAAAGGGTTTGCCAGTTAGCGTTAATGATTGATTCATCAAGTGGGAGGACTCTGCACTGGCAGGCAGAACTGTTCCGCCACTGACTTGCCCTTGTGATAATGGCAGGCTAGTGCATTTCTAGCTCAGGCATAAGTTTTTCCCAACTCTAAAATGATACACTCGCATTAGATGATGACCAGTGTTCCTCTGATTATCTAGTGATTTTTTTTTTTTTTTAAGCTTAAACGTCCTTTATACTACGTTGGCAAGGGTAAAGTGTAGAGCCTTTGTTTCACAAGATGCCAGACAGTAATTTCTTCGCCGGGAAACCGTTCCCTAAGTCAGAATTTCTCCTCTGTACCCAGACATAAATGACAACACAGGCTGTATTCTACCTGGTGCTGTATTTGTGTACTTGTTAACCGTCAAAATCAAAGCCCTCGAAGGCAGGCTTACTTCAGATCTTAATTGCCTTGCACAATGCAAGAGTAAGTACTTCCATCTTAATTGAATTTCTACTTCCCATAAAAATTCTTCATGGTGCCTTAATTTAGTCATTATTACACCTCACCGCCAGTTTTGTAAGCATAGCGTCATTTAAGGTGTTGAAAAGTTTGAGTTTGATGATGAGATGTTTGACAGGATGATTTTAGTATATCCCTAATGATTACAAGGCTGTAGTATTGATTCCCTTCAAATCTGGCATCTAAGTAAAGGTCACATTCACAAGAAGGGCTTAACTGAAAGCATGTAGAAGCATCATTATAAACTGTTGCTAACACATGCAAATAAAGGCTATTCCAGTAGGTATTTTCTTTTTCTTTTTCTTTTTTTTTTCTGAGATAGAGTCTCACTGCGTTGCCCAGGCTGGAGTGCAGTAGCGCCATCTCAGCTCACTGCAACCTCCGCCTGTTTTTCAATAACACCTTAGTTAAGTATACAACTCCAGTCAAACGAAACTAGAAGTCAGTCTGTTATTCCATTTTACTTGCTGTTTTATGTCATTTAAAAGCAATGTGGTTTTCAAACTTTTTAAAGCCACAGCTTAACCAGGAGTCCCTTTAATAAGAGCAACTGTACCTTTGTGAATTGGAGGAATGCCACATAATATATATTTTTATATATTTTATAAATATAAATTTATAAATATGAAAATAATGTGTGTATGTATATATGTGTGTGTGTGTATATATATATATATATATATATATATATATATATACAGTTTGTTTGAGGTGGAGTTTTGCTCTTGCTTGCCCACCCTGGAGCGCAGTGGCGTGATCTCAGCTCACTGCACCTCTGCCTCCCAGGTTCAAGCGATTCTCGTACCTCAGCCTCATGGGTAGCTGGGATTACAGGTGCCCACCACCAAGGCCAGCAAATTTTTTGTATTTTTAGTAGAGACAGGGATTTCACTGTGTTGGCCAGGCTGGCCTTGAACTCCTGACCTCAGGTTATCCGCCTACCTCACCCTCCCAAAGTGCTGGGATACAGCTGTGAGCCACTGCACCCGGCCTATTTATATATTTTTTGAGACATGGCCTCATTCTGTTGCTGAGATTGCAGTGCAGTGGCGAGAACATGGCCCACTGCAGCCTTGACCTCCCTGGCTCAAGTGATCCTCCTATATAGCTGGGACCACAGGCATGTGTCACCATCCCCAGGGAATTTTTAAATTTTTTGTAAAGATGAGGCCTCACTTTGTTGCCCAGGCTGGCCTCAGAACCCCTGGGCTCAGGTGATCTCCCACGTTAGCCTCCCAAAGTGCTGGGATTACAGGTGTGAGCCACTGTGCCCAGCAATATATTGTTTAAAAAGCTTTCTTGCTGCATATTTACTATCAGTCTTTTGCAGTCTTTCAGGGTCAACACTGTACCCCAATATAAAGTGTTAACTTCTTACCTATTTCACTGGAACCATGGTAGATTGAATGTGTGTGGGGAAAACGTTTTTGTGGTTTTGGAAATATGCAAAATGTTACTTTTTTGATACGAAGGTAATAGTAGTTGAAATGCTTTTGAAAGTTGCTTGCCAGGTGCAGTGGCTCACGCCTGTAATAGCACTTTTGGGAGGCCTAGGTGGGCAGATGATGAGGTCAAGGGATCAAAGACCATCCTGGTCAACATGGTAAAACCCTGTCTCTACTAAAAATACAAAAATTAGCTGGGCGTGGTAGCACCATGCCTGTAATCCCAGCTACTCAGGAGGCTGAGGCAGGAGAATCCCTTGAACCAGGGAGTCTGAAGTTGCAGAGAGCTGAGACTGTGCCACTGCAATCCAGCCTAGTGACAGAGCGAGACTCTGTCTCAAAAAAAAAAAAAAAGTTGCTTGCCATTTCAACACTAAAGATGAGTTTTTTTTCCACTCATTAGGCATTTTGATTTCTATCCTCACATATATTAATGGAGAATTTTAAATCCCCAATTATCACAGTTGAAAACACAAGCTGGTGGTGCACCTGTAGTCCCAGCTACTCCGAAGGCTAAGGCAGGAGGATTATTTAAGTCCAAGAGTTCGAGTCCAGCCTGGGCAACATAGACCCTGGCTCAAAACCAAAAAGACTTAAAAAGTTTTCTTGCTAAAAATAAAAGTTTGAAAACAATTGATAAAATCTAGTCTCTTCATTTTACACAAAATAACTAAATATCCTGGGTGCTGTATGAATTATATGAAAAAATCTTTCCCCTTAATCTGAATGTTTCCTTTCACTTAATAAATGAAGCATCACCTGGTGATTTTAAAATCAGTTTATTTTATTCATTGTTCTTAATATTTAAGGAAGGTATTATAAATTGGAAAAATAAAAATGTACCTTCTGCTACATTAAAAAAGCATTTTTATCCCAAGCCCACTAAAAATTGTAACAAGCTCTGCATGATTTTGTAAAAATAAAAACATGAAAGTTAACAGAAGCATTTAGAATGTCAAATTATCACAACATCTTAGGGAGGTGGTGGTGGTGGTGGTGGTATTACTTCTTGACTGGGATTTACAACATGATTACTAATACAGTTAACACTCAAGGAAATATCTGATACAGAGAATTACTTCTACATTGTCACCTTCCAGAGGGCAAAGACTATATTATTCATCTTTGAATAGTCAAATTCTAACACAGTATTCGGAATAACAGTAAGTGTTAAATAAGCATTTGTTGTATTGATATGTTTCTTTTATAATTAATAAGTTCTTGGTAATTTATTATACAATATTTTCTGGTTATTGTTCAAAAGTATATTAGGAATTATCTAACTAATTAGATATCAAATATTAGAAAGGCTAGTTTCAAAAACACGAGAAATAGTTTTTAGTTTTACTTTCCTATTTCATACAAAAGGACAGTAACAATACACTGTTAGGGTAACATGAAATAATTTACGTGTATATGGAAATTACATAGAACTAAATGCTTATCCCTTCAAATGGCCAAGGTTTTTATCCAATTAACTCTGGGGGGACTCTTTCCAAGCCTATTGAATACTTTTCTGCTTTCCTAAACATGGGGATACTGAATATAATTTCACCTTTTTTTAATGACTAAAGTTCATCATTCTAAGCATTCCTTATTACACTAAAACAGCATTAGTTTACCAATTTCCTCTTTATGTAGGATGTGTCTGCCCTTATAAACCCTCCTATCTCCATCTGGATTCACCTATTATATGCTTGCTTTATTTATTTATTTTTTTTAAGAGACAGGGTCTTACTCTGTTGCCTAGAGTGCAGTCCAGTGGCATATCATAGCTCACTGGAATCTTGAACTTCTGGGCTGAAGCGATCCTCCTGTCTCAGCCTCCTGAGTAGCTGAAACTACAGGTACTTATGACCACACCTGGCTAATTTTTAAAAATTTTATTAGAGACACAGTGTCACTATGTTACCCAGGCTGGTCTCAGACTCCTGGGCTCAAGCAGTCCTCCCACCTCGGCCTCCCAAAGTGCTAGGATTACAGGCATGAGACACTGCACCCAGCCTTGCTATATGCTGTCAAAGCACCTTGGAATTCTTCACAGTACTTATTACACTTGTAATTGTACATTTATGTGAGATTTTATTACTATATATTCCATACTAAATTGTATAGACCATGAGGGCTGGTAGGTAGACCAGGCCTATTCACCATTAATGGCTGGTGTACAGCAGGTTCCTAATAAATACTAGCTGAATGACTAAATAAATAAATAACTACCTCAGTGCATAAACCCCTCTGCAATTTGCTGAGGAAATCTGGGAATCCAGGGATTCAGTCTTCCTAAAAACTATGTTTGTTTTTTAAAAAAGCAAGCCTTACATGAGAATGAAAGTAATCCTTTCATGGTATATAGGACCCCAAAGTTAGGGTCTTTTGATAACTATTTTGGCTGTTAAGCATTTCCCCCCTTTTAGTGCCTAGAAAAAGTAGAGATTATATGGATAAGTGCCCCTTAATAGCCATGGACTTTTTGAGCACTAAACCTCAATTTCCTTTTATAAAATGATGATGGTAATAGTCCCTACTCTGGTGGGTTGTTGTGAGGATTCAGTAAAATAATGAAGTGCTTATCACACTGCCTGGTATGTACGAAGTGTTGATGTTAAGTGTTACTATTAGGTGTATGTCATAACAGTAATAATGAGCTATCTTTCACATAAGAAAATATTGCTCTTGATCCATCACCAAAGTGTGTGTACTCTGAACTGTGTCATCAGGAGAGGTTAAAGGATTTGCTCAGAACAAATAATGGCGAGAATCCATTTGACCTCTCCCTATTATGATCAATGTTTTTAATGAAAATCTCATATTATGGCTTTAAAGCAAGCTGCTTGGCTTTCATTCATAATGTTTCCACTAAAAATTCACATTTGACTATGGTTCTACTAATATCACAATTAGTTTATGAGATGTTGGAGATCTTATATATTCCAGGAAGAAGTTATGGAAAATTTCATAAAGGAAGTCCCACTGGAAATTAAAGTATAATTTTAATGCGTATATTTTTAACATTCACTTTCCCTTTTACGATTTTATTTTTCATTTATTTATTTATTTTCACTCTTGTTGCCCAGGCTGGATGCAATGGCATGATCTTGGCTCACTGCAACCTCTGCCTTCCGGGTTCAAGTGATTCTGCTTCAGTCTCCCTTGTAGCTGGGATTACAGGCATGTGCTACCACACACAGCTAATGTTGTATTTTTAGTAGAGATGGAGTTTCTCCATGTTGGTCAGGCTGGTCTGAACTCGACCTCAGGTGATCCACCCACCTCAGCCTTCCAAAGTGCTGGGATTACAGGCATAAGCTACTGCACCCGGCCCCCTTTTACTATTTTAAAGTGCATATAAAATTCTTTTCCATTTTTTAGTAGCTAATGAATTTGAAGAAGGGAAATACAATGCTTTACCATTACTACCGACAGCATTTTACACAAGAAACATTAGTAACTTAAGCTGTGGATCCTGTGATACACAGGATGTACACCTGACACAGATTTTGTAAATACATACCGGGCCTTGAACTTTATATAAAAGTTTTTTTTAATCATAAAAGTCAAAGGGCGACTTACTTTTAAAGATGTATTACTTATAAAATAGTCCCAAAGTGTCAATTGTGCTTTCAGTTTGGGATATATGAACTAAAATGATACACACTGGAGATGAATGTTTACCCCTGCTATAGATTTAAAGAACAGAATAGACATCTCAAGAATGCCAAATAAAATTAATTTTTCCCTTCCTTATCTAACTCCTTAAAGATTTAAATCACAAAGCTAAACAAGAAACCCTCACTTTAACCAAGCTGTTTGTAAGGATAAGTAGCAGGATACAGAAATTCTCAAACCTATAAATATATAGGTAAAATTAAATGACTTTTCCTTTCAGGTGGAAGTCCAGCCTCTCAAATTGCATTTGAGAATCAAAGTTTTAACTGTTGTTGGAGACCATGGATTGAGGATGCACTGCTTTGGAGTTTCTCAGTAACTGTATCTTCTTTCAATGTAGTTTTGATTTCAGATACTCCACTGGTTCCCAGGATGCAAGGCAAACTTAAAAACACTTCACTATTTATATCATAATATCCCTGAAATGAGAAAAATAGGGATTATAATAGAACTAAATCACTGCAAAGAAGGTAATACAAAAATGCATGCTTTCTTGCTTTCTTAGTTCTAGGACAAAGTGATACAAGTTGGACTTAAAAAATTTTTTTTGTTCATTTGTTTTGGTTTATTTTTATTTTTAATTTTTAGAAGTCCAGACCCCACAATTAATTGCTCACTGATTTTATAAACTCAAGTTATCATTTCAGATAATTTTTGAGAGATGGAAGCAACTTGATCAGATACCCCTTTTGTAGAGAAGTAAGCTAGCCCCCCTGCAATATAAAAGTAAAAAGATAGTTAAGAATGGATTTCCTGGAGGGGCATGGGATGGTCTCTAGGCACAGTCAAATTACAATAGCTTCTTTAAAAAAAAATTACTGGTACCATCATGGTGTGTATTTATGTCGTACATGTGATATTTTGATGTATGCATACAATGTGTAATGATCAAATCAGGGTAATTGGGCTATCTATCACTTCAAACATTTATCATTTATTTGTATTGAAAACATTCCAAATGGTCTCTTCTAGCTATTTTTTCTTTTCTTTTTTGAGATGAGGTTTCTCTATATTGCTCAAGCTGGTCTTGAACTCCTAAGCTAAAGCGGTCCTCCCCCTCGGCTTCCCAAAGTGCTGGGATTACAGGCGTGAGCCACGACACCTGGCCTCTTCTAGCTATTGTGAAATGTACAATAAGGCCAGATGAGGTGGCTCATGCCTGTAATCCCAGCACTTTGGGAGGCCAAGGTGGGCGAATCACGAGGTCAGCAGATCGAGACCATCCTGGCCAACATGGTGAAACCTTGTTTCTACTAAAAATACAAAAATTAGCTGGGCATGATGGCATGCGCCTATAGTCCCAGCTACTTGGGAGGCTGAGGCAGGAGAATAGCTTGAACCCAGGAGACAGAGATTGCAGTGAGCTGAGATCATGCCACTGCACTCCAGCCTGGTGACAGGGCAAGACTCCGTCTCAAAAAAGAAAAAAAAATACAATAAATTATTAATAATCACACTCACCCTACTATGCTATTGAAAACTAGAATTTATTCCATCTATCTATTTTTATACCCATTAACCAACCGCTTTTCATTCTATCTCCCAACCCCAGCCTCTGGTTAACAAACATTCTACTCCCTACCTCCACGAAATCAACTTTTTTTTTTAAAGCTCCCTCATGAGTGAGAATATGTAATATCTGTCTTTCTGGCACATAAGTCTGGGGTGACCTGGCTGGCTGAGATGATAAATGACAATCAGAAGAAATTTACGGATATATAAACACTATTTAGGGGTTGCCAAAAATTACATGAGGGTGAGAGGGCAACCTGATAAAAGTCCAGACCTTTTTTGTTTGTTTTTGAGAACAAGTCTCATTATGTAGGCTGGAGTGCAGTCCTGAGATCTTGGCTCACTGCAATCTCTGCCTCCTGCCTCAGCCTTCTAAGTAGCTGGGATTATAGGCACACGCCAATACACCCGGCTAATTTTTGTATTTTTAATAGAGATGGAGTTTCACCATGTTAGCCAGGCTGGTCTCAAACTCCTGACCTCAAGTGATCTGCCTGCCTCACCCTCCCAAAGTGCTGGGATTACAGGCATGAGCCATTGCACCCGGCCAAGATTTTATTTTTGGAGACAGGGTTTTACTGTGTTATCCATGCTGGAGTACAGTGACGTGATCACGGCTTACTGCAGCCTCAACCTCCCAGGCTCGAGAGATCCTCCCACCTCAGCCTACTGAGTGGCTTTCACATACCTGGTGAATTTTTGTTTTTGTTTTTGTAAAGATGAGATCTCACTACGTTGCCCATGCTGACAGACTTCTCATAGCTAAGCAGGATAGGGCTTAAATTAAACTGCTTTCTCCTACCTGTTACTCTAAAAGCTGGTGACACCGAAGACACCTGGGTTAGAGTATGAACAATGATTTTGCTGGTTTTGTATTAATAATATCTAAGTTTAAAATATAATGAGAGAGTAAGAATAGCAATTACCTTTGCTAAAGTTGATACAGAATGCACTTTCTTCTTATTGTTTACAATACTGTCAACCATGTCAGCTACTGATAGTCCAACAGACCAGGATCTTTGACCTTTTACTCTTAGCAGTTCCATGGCTCTAGGTTATAAAAACACTTGATCTCAGAAAATCTACAAAATATGCACATTTAGTTTTACATTCTGGTTAAGGTATTAATTAGATGTTTCTGTGACAGAAACAAGAGTTATTCAGCAATTGTTAGGGAAGCCTGTAGATGATCTAATGTTTATTTAAACTTTTCTTAAGATGTCAGATAGGCAGTTCCAAGAAAATACAAATGGCCTAGTAACATAAAAAATGCTCACTGCCATTGACATTTAACCATGAACTAAAGCAATAAATACCAATTTGCCTATCGATAACTGGCAAAAACGTAAAAGACTGATAACTAATTTGGAAAAACTATAAACAGGCATTCCCATAACTGCTATTGAGAATGTAAAGTGATCTAACCTTTTAGGAAGAAGATTTGGGAACATCTGATCTAGAAATTCCTCTTCTAGGCATTTGTCTTACAGTAATATGCTCAAGTGTGCAAAAATATACATAATAAGCATGTCTGCCATATTCGGAAACAACTCATCAAAAGAGGACTGGTTAAATAAATCACTACCAAATATAGTACCATGTAGCTTTTGAGAAGAATAAAGTGGATTTTACATGTACAATATGCAAAAATGTCTGAGATTTATCATTAGGGAAACAAATCAAGTTGCAAGATAGTATGAATAGCATAAATCTATTATTATTATTATTATTATTATTATTATACATTTGTGGAAGCATTGAAAAAAATTTTTTCTTTTTAGAGATAGGGTCTCTATGTTGCCCAGGCTGGTCTCAAACTCCTGGGCTTCAGTGATCCTCCCTTTTCAGCCTCCTGAGTAGAAAAAAATTTTTTTTGGCATGTGGACACTAAATTGTTAACAATGATTATCGCTGAAAGATGGAATTATCTTAGCTTTTTAATTTCTTTTAATACTTTATAGATACCTGCAGTATTTGAAGTTTTATAATAAGCATACATTCTTTTATAAATGGTAAAAATATATAAACTCTTAAATTTCTTCCTTTTAAAAAGTATGAATGCAGAATTGTGTAATCAGATTAGAATGAATTATATCATACATTAGTCTCAATAAGAAAGAGAAAAGAGAACACTTTTTCTAGTTGTTATATTCTAAAAGTCATAAGCTGACGGCTTGGAAAACTAAAAATCAATGCCTCCCAAGCTTCAGGAAAATGTTATTATATGACAGTGAAACAACAAATGGCATGAAAATAAATTCTGTGTAGAGTTCAGCCTATGGGGTACAGAGCCCTGGAAGGCCTCTGGTTAAAAGTAAAAGATACAAGGATCTGCATGTTATGCTTTTTTTTTTTTTTTGGCCTGAACATATAATATGGCTTATCCATTCATATTAGACTAATTTCCAGATCTATATATGTGTGATTAATAGATATTCATTTTTAAGTGGTATGGACAAATTATCTTCTACATTAAGAAAATTGTTAATATCCTCAGATGCTTAGATAATAGAAGAGTAAATCACTGTCTACAAATAAAGAACATACGTTACCCTTTAAATGTCAACTATGTTATCTGAAAAAGCTTGCAAAGCACTCTTAGATCTACCTTCAGATATCAAAGAATATAAAACACTGCTCCTTTATACTTTTGGATTTTTTTTGTCCATACTAGTTAGTTTTGTTTCCAGAAGCCTGGTAAGTACATACTGTATAAAGAGCTGTTAGCTAGGAAGTACATGATTTTTCGTTGGATAAATGCAAATTTCTAGTCGGTGTTACCTGTTGGACAGCTGCACTTGGTAGGTATGACTCATGACTTCTTCTTGGCCACTCCAGGTGAGCACTAAAAATTAGATGAAGAATTAATTATATTTTGCCAATGACTCTCTTTGGATTAAGATGTGATAACTATTTTACAGTCAAGGGTACTTGTGTTAATATTTATATAGAAGTTTTCTCATTTCTAGCAAGTTACATTTTTTCCACTGATGGCAATACCACTGGCCCAAGGTGAGGAAAACTGAACTACAAAAAACATAATCCCCAAAGTCTACTTGCAGGCTCCTTACCTGTTCTGTCTCATCGATAACAGTTCTGCAAGGGTCATTTTACTAAGCAGAAATCTGCAAGCACTTGACATTTGTTCTGCTGAGAAAGGCACTGAAACTGATTTCACCAGGTAAGGAATAATTTGATCACCTATTTTGGGCTAGAGTTTCTACAGCTGTTACAGAGGCAGAATTCTGTTTCCTTTTTTTTTTTTT
>NW_016107354.1:8304996-8307083 GCF_001604975.1 Cebus imitator
GCGATCTCAGCTCACTGCAACCCCTGCCTCCCGGATTCAAGTGATTCTTTTGCCTCAGCCTCCTGAGTAGCTGGGACTACAGGCATGGTACCACCACTCCCAGCTAATTTTTGTATTTTTAGTAAAGATGGGGTTTCACCATATTGGCCAGACTGGTCTCGAACTCCTGACTTCATAATCCACCTGCCTTAGCCTCCCAAAGTGCTGGGATTATAGGCATGAGCCACTGCACCCAGCCCCAGGGTCCTGTTTTCTAAAAGCATCTTCTGGGTTACCAATTTCCTCTTACCACATCAGGTATAAAAACAATTCAAAACCTCAAAGCTGTATACACAGAGGGAAATTCGTGTGTGTGTGTGTATGTGTGTGTTTGTGTATATATTATATTTTTAAATTTTTTTGAGATGAATTCTTGCTCTGTTGCCAGGTCTGGAATGTAGTGGTGCGATCTCAGCTCACAGCAACCTCCGCATCCTGGGTTCAGGCGATCCTCCTGCCTCCGCCTCCTGAGTAACTGGGACTATAGGCACCCACCACCATACCCAGCTAATTTTTGTATTTTTAGTAGAGATGGGGTTTCGCCATGTGAGCCACACAGGTCTCAAACTCTTGACCTCAGGTGATCCACCCACATTGGCCTCCCAAAGTGGTAGGATTACAGGTGTGAGCCACCACACCTAGCCAGACTGGAAATTTAGATCATACTTTAATATTAGTATTATTATTTGAAATGTAGTCTCACTTTGTCATCTAGGGTGAAGTGCAGTGGCACAATCTCGGCTCACTTCAACCTCCGCTTTCTGGGTTCAAGCAATTCTCCTACCTCAGCCCCAAAGTAGCTGGGATTACAGGTGCCTGCCACCACATCTGGCTAATTTTTGCATTTTTAGTAGAGACAGGATTTCACCATGTTGGCCAGGCTGTCTTGAACTCCTGACCTCAGGTGATCTGCCTGCCTTGGCCTCCCAAACTGCTAGGATTACAGGCATGAGTCACCATGCCCAACTGTACTTTAATATTTAATTGAAGTTGCCAGTAACATTTTGAAACCTTTCGAATATTCATCTCTCATCTGTGTAAACACATTCTTTGGTACAAATCTGTAAATATTTGAGTAGGCAAAACAAAAATACCTGTGGCTTTATAAGAATATCTTATGGTTAAGGTATAAGAATTCTAAACTACATTCAAAATTAGGCCACTTAGTCATGTGTCAGCAATGAAGGACCTGATATGTATCCAGATGCCTCCCTTCCTCAAACTGATTATAGGCTCACAGAGTGGAGGAACCATGTCATCTTCTTTTGTGTCCTCTTCCACATATTCTTTTTTTTTTTTTTCAGATGGAGTCTCACTCTGTTGCCCTGGCTGGAGTGCAATGGGCCATCTCAGCTCTTTGCAACCTCTGCCTCCCAGGTTCAAGCAATTCTCTTGCCCCAGCCTCCGAAGTAGCTGGGATTATAAGCGTGCACCACCATGCCCAGCTAATTTTGTATTTTTAGTAGAGACAGATTTTCACCATGTTGGCCAGTCTGGTCTCAAATTCCTGACCTCAAGTGATCAGCCTGCCTTGGCCTCCCAAAGTGCTGGGATTACAGGAGTGGGCTACCGCACCTGGCCCCTCTTGCATATATTCTTACCATGGTGTTGGGTACATAGAAGAAAATACAAAACCTCTCGCACAATTCATAATGATATTTGGTAACAAGGGGAAAAACATACTTGCCACAGTTATGTTGAAAAACAAAAGTTTTTAAAGTTTTTACATAAGTTAAAAAGCAAAACCATGAATTGTTATATGAAAAATATAAATACATGTGGACAAATTAAGGAATTTTTTAAATGTTTTACTTGGATAGGTGATATGTAGATTACTTTTGTTAAAAATTTGTTATATTAGGCTGGGCATGGTAGCTCATGCCTGTAATCCTAGCACTTTGGGAGGCCAAGTTGGACGGATAACCTGAGGTCAGGAATTCGATACCAGCCTGACCAACATGGTGAAACCCTGTCTCTATTAAAAATACAAAAATTAGCCGGGCGCGGTGGCTCAAGCCTGTAATCCCAGCACTTTGGGAGGCTGAGGC
>NW_016107354.1:8307983-8327937 GCF_001604975.1 Cebus imitator
AAAAAAAAAAAAAAACAAAACAAAAAACACAAATGATACCAAAAAATCTGAAAATTATGAGTATTGCTTTTAAAACAAAAAAACCATGGAGTTTCACTCTCATTGTCCAGGCTGGAGTGCAATGGTGTGATCTTGGCTCACTGCAGCCTCTGACTCCTGGGCTCAAGCGATTCTCCTGCCTCAGCCTCCCCAATAGCTGGGATTACAGGCATGTGCCACCATGCGTGGATAATTTTCTTTGTATTTTTAGTAGAGATGGGGTCTCACCATGTTGGCCCAACAGGTCTCGAACTCCTGACCTCAGGTGAAGCTTCCCAAAGTGCTGGGATTATAGGTGTGAGCCACCACGCCCAGCCTGTCACTGTGTGTGTGTGTATTACTAGGGCCACTGCAAGCTATACACACACACACACACACACCACACACACACACACATTTATAAATATATAGGAAGTGGAAAGGAAATGTCTGCTAACTGAAAAAGTGCACCTGTGCAACAGGGCAAGACTCTAAGAGCCATAGAAAAAATGTTCAGAGAAAGGAAGAAAGCTTCACTATGATCAAATTTGCTTGTGACAGTCATTAGAATTTTTTTAATCCTCAAAATTCTTTTTTTGCTTTTATTATTTATATATATTTTTTGAGACACGTGTCTCACTCTGTCACCCAGAGTGCAGTGGCACAATCATAACTCACTGCACCCTCCAACTCCTGTGCTCAAGCAGCCTTCCTGCCTCAGCCTTCCCAATAACTGGGCTGTAAGCATGCACAACTGGCTAATTTTCTTTTTAACTTTTTTGTAAAGATGCGGGTCTTGCTGTGTTGCCCAGGCTGATCTCAAACTCCTGGCCTCAAGCAGTACTCCCACCTCGGCCTCCCAAAGTGCTAGGATTACAGATGTGTGCCACTGAACCTGGCCTATTATTATTATTTTATGTATTTATTTGTTGAGATAGGGTCTCGCTCTGTTGCCCAGGCTGGAATACAGTGTTGGAATCAGAGCTCTTTGTAATCCTGAACTTCTGGGCTCAAGCGATCCTCTTGCCTCAGCCTCCCCTGTAGCTGGAACTACTGGTCTGCACCACCATGCCTGGCTAACTTTTTTGGGTTTTTTTGTTTTGTAGAGACAGGGGTCTTGTCACAGCTCAGGCTGTTCTCAAACTTTTGGCCTCAAGCAACCCTCCTGTCTTGGCATCTGAAAATGCTAGAATTACAGGCGAAAGCCACTGTAATTAAAATTAAAAGACTGTACCTGTCTTTTAATTTTTAATTGACACATAGTAATTGTACATATTTCTGGGGCACAGTGTGATAGTTTGATACATGTGTACATTGATATATTATGCCCATGATCAGGGCAATTAGCGTATCTCTCACCTCAAACATTTATCATTTCCTCATTCAAAATTCACTCTTCTAGTTATTTGAAAATATACAGTAGATTGTTAATTACAGTGAACCTATAGTGCTATAAAACGTTAGGACTGAATTTTCAATTAATTTTGATGAACTTAGTTATTTCATTTTGTTTACTCCCAGCCCTTCAAATTTCCTAAATGTATATCCATCTTAGGTTAAGTTGCCGTTTCAATATTATATCTAATCAGTCTTCATCACTAGTTATACTCCTCAAGAACAGTAATCTGGCTGGGCACAGTGGCTCACGCCTATAATCTCAGCACTTTGGGAGGCCGAGATGGGCAGATCACCTGAGGTCAGGAGTTCTAGACCAGCCTGGCCAACACAGTGAAACTCTGTCTCTACTAAAACTACAAAAAAAAAAAAATTAGCTGGGTATGGTGGTGCATGCCTGTAATCCCAGCTACTTGGGAGGGTGAGGCAGGAGAATTGCTTGAACCTGGGAGGTGGAGGTTTCAGTAAGCCAAGATCGTGCCACTGTACTCCAATCTGGGCAAGAGTGAGACTCCATCTAAAATAACAACAACAACAACAACAAAACAGTAATCTTGGGCCCAAACATTTTAATGAAAAATGCCCATTTCATAGCTATTTTCTATTACATATAACACCCACGCCCATGTCCAAAGCAGATGATCTAACACTCTGTTCTGAGGTCCATACCCTGGATTTTTAAAATGCCACTTGAAGGGGTGATCTGCAGTTTATGTGTGATTTCAATATCACAGCTGAAAACAGTAGCTCCAAAGCATATGTTCTGCTAACCATCTAATTTGGTGTGATATAAATACAACACAGCAGTGTCAGGGTCATTCATTCATGCCAAAACACATTTACTGGAGCCATTGCAAGCTTAAGGAGCTTCCAGTCTTGTGAGGTGAAAAAACAGGTAATTATAACAGTGTAATAATCTAACAGGCACAATTAAAATAATGGTTATAACAGATGTATGAACTTACTTAACTTGGAAAATTAAGGAAGGCTTCCTGGGAAAGGTGGCATTCAAGCCCAGTCCGAAAGGGTAAACAGGAGTTATCCAAGTGAATGAGTTCAGGAAAAGGAAGCAGCAGGTGCTAAGGTAAGGAGGCATGAGAGTACATAAACCATTCAGTAAACTCCAAGTTGACCATCTGACTAGCACAGAATGCCAGGAAGAATGGGAGAACATGAAGTAGGAAATAGATCTAAAGGTCTTGTATGCCATGTGATTCCTCCCTAAGCTGTAGCTGTCACTTGTCTCTGAAATACTTGAAGAGGATATTTTATTTACACAACTGCTACTCTTACATCTGTTTCCAAATCCTAACATTGCTTTACTTCAAAGAGTACTTTTATATGTCTTTTTGCCAATTTTCTATTCATCACCATCTTACCAATCACTGTAATAACAGCTGCCATTTCCTGAGTGTTTGCTCTGTGCCAGATACTGTACTAAATGCTCTGGATAAATTATCTAAGTGACAGCAAGGAAGAGCACAGCCTCACAGTCAGATCAGGATTCAAATCTCAGTTCTCCCCTTCGCAGTTATGTAACCTTGGGCAAATTACTTATCTTATTGAGCCTTAAGTTTCCTCATGTATAAATCTCCACCACCTCCTTCATAGTGTTTATAAAATTTAAATGAGATTGGCTGGGCACGGTGCCTCAAGCCTATAATTCTAGCACTTTGGGAGGCTGAGGCAGGCGGATCACCTGAGGTCGGGAGTTTGAGACCAGCCTGACCAACATGGAGAAACCCCGTCTCTATTTTTAAAAATACAAAATTAGCAGGGCATGGTGGCGCATGCCTATAATCCCAGCTACTTGAGAGGCTGAGGCAGGAGAATCGCTTGAACACAGGAGGCGGAGGTTGCAGTGAGCTGAGATCGTGCCATTGCACTCCAGCCTGGGCAACAAGAGTGAAACGCCGACTCAAAATAAATGAATGAATGAATGAATGAAATATGCAAAGCATTTAATACACATAGTAGGCACAACAAAAAACTATAACAGCAATTTACTGTGATGGTATCACTTATGCAAAAGTCTAACCAGTTGGTATTTACACATGAATCCAGCAGAGGGAGCTTCTAATCCATTTCTGACACCAGGGCCAAGGTAAATATACCTATCCATGGATATAACTAGCTCTTCAAGAAGAGTAGAAGACCGAATAAAAAGTGATCAGACAAAACCTCTAGACGGCAGACAGGGAGATGAACAGGAGGGAAGTACCTAGTTAACGTCAGTATTGGTAATGTTCTTGAGTATGGATTCATAAGTGTTATGTTTTCATGTGTGTCAAATATTACATAATACTTTATGTGATCTCAATTTGCATGCACCTACATCTCTCTCTTTCTAGTTCCAATCTGAGGCCTCAACACAGAATTACCATATCTCTACCCTGTGCTTTTATCCTACATCCCTTGGACTTCTTTCAGAGCATGTCAGAACAGCCTTCCAGTCATTTCCAGTATTAAAGTTTCCTAAAGACCGGGTCAGGTTCCTACACATCTATATGTTCTAACAACGGTCAACACAGTGTTTATTGAGCAAAGCAGGTGATCAATAAATGTTTCTGAATACAAATTCCTACATTTGGGATAATAGGTCATTTAATCAAACACAAACTGCTTTTTGGTAGGTTTTAAATTGTTCCTGTCTGAAGAGCTCACAATTAACTTCTATTAGATTGTTTTCTTCCTTCACCCAGATATACTAGGTTAGGGCAAGCGGTATATTTATCATGTCACATCAGCCTATATTTTCTCTTTATGAGACTTGAGAAATTAATACAACCATATTTCAAACATTCTTACTCATTCCATATTTATTATATATCAACTATTCCTCAAAACCTATAACTTACTAGAGAGGCTGGTTAAATAAATTATGGCATATCCAGTAGTTAAAAAGAATGAATGAACTCGTATGTTAATGTGCAATCATTCAACAATCATAATGGTAAGTAAAAGGGCAATGTGGAAAATGATATATGATATGTCTATTTCACATGTGTGCTTGTCTATACACAGAATATTTCTAAAAGATTATATAAGAGACTGGAAACTGTGATTGTCCCTATGGTGAAGGATTGAATGTCTGGCATCTAAGGGAGACTTTCCACTGCATATCTTTTTGTACTTATTTTTCCAGTGTGAATGTCCTACTTTTTCAACTAAAAGAACTTAATAATTTACACTTTAAATAAGGAGAAGATCACACACAAAAATCAAATTAGATAAGAACAAGCAACAGTACAACAAAAGAAACATCATGAGACAATATGTAGTTTATTACCATATAGTTCAAATAGCTTTAGCTCAAAGGAGTGAAGAAATCACTGTGGAGTGATGTAATCAGGAAAAAACCTTTATCGTTTAAGGGGTGCTTGACTTAGACCTTGAAAGATGAGCTTTGAATTAGATGGCAGAGAAGGCGAAGGGATTATAAAGGAGGTAAACGGAGTGGGTAAATGTGCCTGTGGCAAAGCTGTGGTGTAGGCCTGGGAGGCACAAAACCTGGGTGCTAGTCCTTTGACCCCAAAAGCTGTAGGATTCTGGGCAGGTCACTTTTACAATGCCTGCATCCAGTGGCTCCCTAAAACAAAATGTAATAGATGGTCCCTTTCAGCTCTCTAGTAACATGGCTATCTCCCTAACTATAATTGGGAAGAAAGATTAGGGCTATATTTTGGGGATTCCTGAGTGCCAAGCAATGGAATTTAATGGTTTGGTCAGAGGAAGCCTCTGAAAATTTCTGAAAAGAACAACATGTTTTAGGAAGATTGAATTAATATGTGATAGCACAGAGTAAACGCTATGTAAGTTTTGACTAATTATTAATTTCACATTATTTACAGGGTAGACTAAAGGGGAAGAGGCAAACTAACTGGGAGATGTGCAATAATCAGGCAAGCAAGAGATTAACATGGTCTATATAGGGTTTTGCGTTTGTTCAAAACCCTAGACATTCATTACTTGAATACATTCGCTCCAAGTTCTTGTTTGCTATCCTTTTCCAGGGTCCTGTTGATTAGTGTGTAGTGTCAGGGAGCATCTGGAGCCTCAAAAGTGTTTTTGTTCAGTCACACTGTTGGGATTTTTTTTTTTTTTTTTTTTTTTTTTTTTTTGTTTTTTTTTTTTGTTTTTTTTTTTTTTTTTTTTTTTTTGAGACAGAGTCTTGCTCTGTCACCCGGCTGGGGTGTAGTGGCGTGATCTCGGCTCACTGCAACCTCCATTTCCAGGGTTCAAGTGTTTCCCCTGCCTCAGCCTCCCCAGTAGCTTGGACTACAGGCATGCGCCACCACGTCTGGCTAATTTTTTTGTGTGTTTTAGTAATACAGGGTTTTGCCATGTTGGCCAGGATGATCTCAATCTCCTGACCCCGTGATCTGCCTGCCTGGGCTTCCCAAAGTGCTGAGATTACAAGAGTAAGCCACCACACCTAGCCGACTCTTGGGGTTTTTTTAAGGGTTTATTCTACAGCCTGACTCATTCTACCACTGAGCTTTCTAGTAGCCAGTGCAGATTTTTGGATTTAAAATACTGCTATATTTTATTTAAATGCTTTTCTTAAAAATTATATAATTTTTTTTTTTTTTACTACACAGAAAACTACAAATTTTTAAGTTACCCCTAACCTGGATATTATCAATGTTACATTTTATTTAATGGCATCAAAGTATAGATGAAGCTTTAAATTCCAAGGAAATAGTTTTGAGAAGGTGATTTGCTTTGTGGAAATATGGTCTGACATCTATTTAACTTTTTAATGTGCATGGTCTTTCTCTAACTCTGCAATTAAATTATCACCTCCTCAAAGGCAGAGAGGTTATTTTCTACGTCATGCTCTACCTTGCAGCACTTACGTGCTGAATGAAGTTAATAAGTACTTCAAATGATGAAGTAATAACTAATTTCCCCCAAATCACTTTCCAACTCTTCGATGAGATATTCACAGATCTTCAAAATGTAATTTCAGTTAGGCTTAACTAGTTGAAACCTTCTACACATTTTTTATCCCATGAACATGCCATACTTAACGATGTGTTTTTACCTAATTCTGATTTCCCATTCCTAGAATGTTTTACCTAGTCTTCACTATCTTTTTTTTTTTGAGACAGAGTCTCGCTCTGTCACCAGGCACCAGGCTGGAGTGCAGTGGTGCGATCTCGGCTCACTGCAACCTCCACCTCCTAGGTTCAGGCAATTCTCCTGCCTCAGCCTCCCAAGTAGCTGGGACTACAGGCGTGTACCACCATGCCCAGCTAATTTTTATATTTTAGTAGAGATAGAGTTTCACCATGTTGGCCAGGATGGTCTCGATCTCTTGACCTCGTGATCTGCCCACCCCAGCCACCCAAAGTGCTGGGATTACAGGCATAAGCCACTGTGCCTGGCCCTTCACTGTCTATTAAAATCCTATTCATTCGTCCAAACTCCAGTTCAAACTCCAGATGGCCTTTACAGAATTTTCTCTAGTCATTTCAACCCACGTTAAATGCTCACTCATAAGTATCTAAGCACTGTAAGTATATAATACTCAGTTTGGCACTTACTCAAATAGTACTATATCTTTATTGTACTCATATACTTAAATGAAAAAAATCAGGGTAAACAGTGCTTTCATCACTGATCAACCTGGCTTTATAGCAAGAGAGAAACAATAAAGGAGTAAAGGAAGAGATTCTCAAGTCAAACAAGCAAAGCATTCGTTTGAAACAGGAAAAGCAGCTTTCCATTATGGGAAACTGAATGTCTTTTGTAGTAGGGAGAGAGCAAGTGGTTGGCAAAAAAGGCCACAGGGATAAACAATGAATAAAATTCTGTTTAAAAAGAAGCAGACAGGAGGCATGTATCTAGGGAAAAGGTCTGAACTTGGGAAAGGTAAGCAAGGATGAAGGGTGGGGAGAGTAAAAGAGTTCTATATATGCTTTAGGGTTTATTTAAATGTTTCTTTCTGGAAAACTAAACTTTAAAATTAATCCTGGATTCTGAAATTCAATTAAAAAATATAAAATCCTACTAAGCGGTCTTGTCTAACCTCAAACTTACGGAAAAGTAATTACAATGAAAATGACACATATGAAGGATTTATTCACAATATAAGGGCTACTATACAGAAGGCACCCAAATGTGGAACAAAGTCAATTAAGCCCACAATTCTGGAGTCCTCAGATATATGTGAATGCCATGACCACTGGCAATTTTGGTTATAACTAATATAAATGTACTTCTTTTTTCAGTGACAAGGTCTCACCCTGTCACTCAGGCTTAAATGCAGTGGTGCAATTCATGGCTCACTGCAGCCTTGACCTCCTGGGCTCAAGTGAGCTTCCTACTCAGTCTCTCGAGCAGCTGGGACTACAGGCATGAACTACTAAAAGATTAGTGCCTGGCTAATCTTTTACATCTTTTTGTAGAGATGGGGTCTTGCTCTGTTGCCCAGGCTGGTCTTGAAGTCCTGGCTTCAAGCAATCCTGCCCTGGCCTCCCAAAGTGTTAGAATTATAGGCATGAGCCACTACACCCAGGCTAAAAATGTACTTCTTACCTTTGTCTTCTCCTTGCTCGCCAATAACCCATACTTCTCTGCCCAAAGTCTGTGCCTTCAAAACATTTGTAATAATATACTGTAATCTCTGTGAATCCAGATTACATCCAATTCCAATCACTCGATTTGCAGGAAATGCACTCAGTTTCCATGTCACATAAGTCATGATTTCCACTAAATATTGCATACAAGGTAAAAATGTAAAAGTTAAAAAATATCTACTTTTAGCCTAGCTCACAAAATATTTATTATTTTAATAAGTATGTTAGGGCCTCTATATACTCTTCTTAGATCCTCAAGGCATTGAGGCATAGCATACTTTTGATATACATTAATAACACTAACAAGGTTTCAACAAGATCAATTTTACTATGTATGTGTGGTTTTTTGTTTTTTTTTTGAGACGAAGTCTTGCTCTGTCCCCCAGGCTGGAGTGGCACCATCTAGGCTTACTGCAACCTCTACCTCCCAGGTTCAAGCGATTCTCCTATCTCAGTCTTCCTAGTAGCTGGGATTACAGGTGTGCACCACCACACCCAACTAATTTTTTGCATTTTCTTATATCCCAAAAGGATGTCAAGAATTCACCATGTTGGCCAGACTGGTATCGAACTCCTGACTTTAGGTGATCCACCTGCCTCAGCCTCCTAAAATTCTGGGATTACAGGCATGAGCCACCACACCCAGCCAAATTTTATTACGGGTATTGATCAACTTACGACCTATGCAACTTACGACCATTCGACTTTATGACCACAATTGTTAGCCACGACTGCTCCGCGTCTGGCAGCGCAAACGTTGCCCAGCTGGGCATACAACAGTGCGGACCAGCTTCCGGCAGCACTACCATCTCTGCGTGCACCATTTCAACTGTACATATAGCCTACTCAACTTACGACCAAATAGTGTTACAACTGGTCTGCCAGTCCCAATCGTGGTTGTAAGTCAAGCACTAGCTGTATTAAACATAAATTGTCAGGGGTAGAAAACAGATAATTCCTAGAATAGTTAAGCGAGGATAATAACTGGGTACAGAATTGGCTGGGCACGGTGGCTCACACCTGTAATCCCAGCACTTTGGGAGCCTGAGATGGGCAAATCACCTGAGGTCAGGAGTTTGAGACCAGCCTGACCAACATGGAGAAATCCCATCTCTAAAACAAAAACAAAAACAAAACTGGGTACAGAAAACCAGAAAATAATAATTTCCTTTTATTGATCAAGTTTTCTTCTACATCTATCTTAAACTGAATTTCTATCTTTAAATTAAAATACTGATTCATATGCCACCATGATTCAGTGTAGCATTATGAATGAAAATACAGCTACTTTTTTTTTCACATCCCAAAAGGATGTCAAGAATTAAAGAGATCAATGTACCTCAACAATTACTACAGAAAAACAAGTGAAATGCATACAATACCCCTACCTCGGGAACATTTTAAAAAATCTGTTCACCAATTTGAGACCAGCACAAACTAACTCTTTGAAAATATTTCTATTTTTGAGTATGACAGTTCCAAAACAACCTGCAAAATACAAAATGTTAAAAATGCACTCTGGCTTGCTAACATTGTATGACACTTTGGAATTAACAAAATATCATGCAAGTCACTGCATTTTTCTCTTGGGAGTTTAAACATCTTCTCACTGAGGAAGGCACAGCTTAGAACCTAGAATATAATATCATATTTCATTAAAAAATTGTACATTGGAACCTTCTAGATAATGTTAGTCATAAAAAGGAACTGGTAAATACTACACTATTTATTATACAGGCAATTTTGCTGAATATTATAGCAAACTCTTTATAATTAAAGTTTTTATTTTCTTTTTGAGACAGAGTGTCACTCTGTCGGCCAGGCTGGAGTGCAGTGACACCATTTCAGCCTCATTGCAACCATCATCGCCTCCCGGGTTCAAGCAATTCTCCTGCCTCAGCCTCTTAAGTAGCTGGGACTACAGGCACCCATTACCATCCCTGGTTAACTTTTGTATTTTTAGTAGAGACGGGGTTTCACCATGTTGGCCAGGATGGTCTTGAACTCCTGACCTCAGGTGATCTGCCAGCCTCAGATTCCCAAAGTGCTAGGATGACAGGTGTGAGCCACTGTGCCCTGCCCTAAAGTTTTATGGTTTTTATCAGTAATGGCAATTCTACTGATGCACTGGACCATCGAGTTAATGTAAAATAAAGCATTTTACCTGGCTGAGATGCAACGAGCAGGACACTGTGTGGACTATAATGTCCCAGAGCTGGGACAAGGGCTCTGAACATATCCACATTGTTCTGTACCACATCAAGGTAGGACTGAGAACTACCCAAAGAGTTGACTGTGAAGATCACCACCTTGGAATGAGCAGAGGCAGACAAATCTAGTGAATAAAAAGAAACAGTCTGAGCTCAAGATATATGCTTTAATCAAGTTCTATTTCATGATTAAAAGGTTTTTCAACAAATGCCTAGCTTTTAGGCATGCCTCCCCATAAATCAACTGCATATCCACAAAAGCATACAAAATGCTGAGGTTTGTCTACAAAAGGAGGATTAAGAATAAGTGTTGGCTGGGTGTGGTGGCTCATGCCTGTAATCCCAGCACTTCGGAGGCTGAGTCTGGTGGATCACTTAAGGCCAGGACTTCAAAAACAGCCTGGCTAACGTGGCAAAACCCCATCTCTACTAAAAATACAAAAATTAGCCAGGTATGGTGGTATATGACTGTAGTCCCAGCTACTCAGAAGGCTAAGTCAGATTCAGTTGAACACAGGAAGCGGAGTTTCAGTGAGCTGAGATCTCACCACTGTATTCCACAGTCTCAAAAAAAAAAAAAGAGTAAGAGTGTATCCCAAGGGGAGAAGATAGCAATAGTGATAAAAAATAAATAAATTAATTATGGGATCTAAAACTTACAAACAAGAACTGAGTTTTTTATATAATTTTTAAGGGAAAATAAATGTTATGCTATAAGAAAAATGAACCTATAATCAATTACACCACTGATTCCTAAACTGTGAGCTTAGGTACCCTAAAGTTCCTTGAAAGACTCAGAGGCCATCAGGGAGGAGTGGAAATAAGTGGGAAGAAGGCTGGTAAGCATGGCTCCAGGCCACTTACTTTGGCCTATCCAAGCACAGTAGTGCTGCTTTTTAAAAATCTGTTTTACTTATTAAGGATTCTGCTCTAAAGAAAAAAAATCTGGTATAAAAATCTCTAAATTAAATAACTTAGCTTTGTGTTTTTTTTTTTTTTTTTAAGAGACAAGGTCTCACTATATTGCCCAGGTGGGACTTGAACTCCTGGACTCAAGTAATACTCCTGCCTCCGCCTCCACGCCTCCTGAGTAGCTGAGACTACCGCACCTGCCTCTTGGCTCATTTTAAACTAACTTTTCTTATACTGAAGCCCAGCTGTCCTTGGGTAACTACTTCTTTCAATGGGAACTACAGGTAATCAACTGTTATGACTTAGGAAAAGCTAGTCTATGGAGTTCACTCTGACTTCAGAGCACCTTTGACCTTCCAGCACATGTTATGCTATTACAACTATATTACTCTCTACTGCACAGTGTTTTTACAGTAAGCATGTGCCCAAACCATGGCCAGATGTTACCAGCATCAGAAATAACAGAACCATAATCAAGTAATTAGAATGGCACCAGTCCAGTCAACATTTGCAAATGAATATTTGAGTATTAGCCTCCCAGGGAAACGGTAGACTCCATGGTTTATATTCTTAATTAAGCCTTTAAGGACAACTTTTTTATTAATTTTTTTTTTTTCTCTTATTGCCCAGGCTGGAATGCAACAGCATAATTTCGGCTCACCGCAACCTCCACCTCCCGGGTTCAAGTGATTCTCCTGCCTCAGCCTCCAAAGTAGTTGGGATTACAGGCATGTGCCACCGTGGCCGGCTAATTTTGTATTTTTAGTAGAGACGAAGTTTATCCATGTTGGTCAAGCTGATCTCGAACTCCCAAACTCATGTGATCTGCCTGCCTCAGCCTCCCAAAGTGCTGGGATTACAGGGGTGAGCCACTGCACACGGGTGATGCCATCTTTCTGAACAAGTTTCAGAAGGAAACACTTAGGCAATGTGTCCACTGGGAGACGCATTATCCAATTTTACTTCCTATTCTGACACAGTTGTAGTGATGGTAGACTTAAACACTAAGTCCTAGATTTTAATTATGGTTCTTCATGAGTCCTCTTAAGTAATTCCTATGTTGTAGGGTTCACAGCGGACACCTGGTGATAAGTCAAAACCTCAAGAATTGGAAGATATTAGAACTGGAAGGGATATAGTTAACAATTCTATATGTGTCTAACAGTTTCGCGTATATTTATTTACTTAATCTAATCAACAACACACAATGGAATATTTTACAAATGAGAAATCTGAAGCACAGAGAAGTTAAATAACTTGCTCAAAGTCAGAGAACTGATAAGTAGAGCCAGAGGTTAAGCCCACGCAGTCGACTTCAAAGTGCTATTAAACACTATGCTACATTTAGAAACTTAGTCCTACGCCCTCTTGAAGATGAGGAAACTATTACTTGGAGAGGTTAGGTGGCCTGTCCATATTATGAAATATCAGTGGACAGTTCAATTTGTAACTCTACAGTCTGGCCCCAGGCTATCATGATTATTTCTTTTCTTTGCTCCTTTAGCTTCCTCTACTTTCGATGACAGAAATGCCCTCATCTTCAAGATTGATTTTGGAGTAAACATAGTAGTGCCTGTCTAATGTGATTTTCTTTCTCTCTTTTTTTTTTTTTGGCACAGGATCTCACTCTGTTGCCCAGGCTGGAGTGCAGTCTTGGTTCACTGCAACCTATGCCTCCCAGGTTCAAGCGATTCTCCTGCCTCAGCCTCCATAGTAGCCGGAATTACAGGCACCCACCACCGCACCCAGCTAATTTTTGTATTTTTAGCAAAGATGGGTTTCACCATGTTGGCCAGGCTGGTCTCAAACTGCTGACCTCAGGTGATCCGCCTGCTTCAGCCTTCCAAGTGCTGGGATTACAGGCATGAGCCACTGCGCCCGGCCCCTAATATGATTTCAAAAGTACAAGAAAGGCTTCCTACTCCAAAAGATTTTTCCATCAGGCTCTCAGGCCTTTTAATAAGTTCTTCTGAGTTTACTATTTATTTATTTTTTTGAGACAGAGTTTCGCTCTTGTTGCCCAGGCTGGAGGGCAATGGCGCGATCTTGGCTCACTGCAACCTCTGCCTCCCAAGTTCAAGTGATTCTCCTGCCTCAGCCTCCCGAGTAGCTGGGATTACAGGTGACTGCCACCATACCCAGCTAATTTTTGTATTTTTAGTAGAGACAGGGCTTCACCATATTGGCCAGGCTAGTCTCCAACTCCTGACCTCAGGTGATCCACCTGCCTCGATTTCCCAAAGTGCAGGGATTACATGCATGGGCCACTGTGCCCGGTCTCCTTTGAGTTTAAAAACCAGTATTTCTTTTGTTTTAAAGTTTTCTCTTAGACATGGGGCTTGCTATGTTGCCCAGGCTGGATTGAAATCCCTGGGTTCAAACAATCCTCCAACCTCAGCCTGCCAAGTAGCAGGGACTACAGGTGTATGCCACAGCACCCAGCTCAGTATTTCTTTAAATTCTCCTACAAAAACTTGTGATTCAGGATGAACTGGTCTATATTCATTCCCTGGTCTATATTCATTCATTTGACCAGCTCCCAATATATCAATTTTACCAAATTTACCTAATGTTTCTGATACTGGCTTTTGCTCAAATTCTCACTGCACTTACGTTTGACAAACATCTGCTAAACTATGTCAAACATACTATGAGCTCTGGGAAAACGGGGATTATATGTGTCTTATTCATCTTTCCATCTCCAAGATCTTGTCGCGTAGCAATTGGTACATTTCCCCCAGCTTTCTGCCAGTCCGAATCTCCCCAGTCCCAAAAGAACCAGCAACTATCTCAATCCTAATAAGCCAAAAGCAATCTCTGTTTCCACCCAACTTTGAGTCCTCACTGTCTGGACCACTCTCTTGGCATTAATCACATAATGTCTCCTTACTCTCTTGTCATGAATGATTGTTTACATATTGCATATGTCTTTTTATCTAAACTTTAAGCTGCTCTGACCAAGTAGAGTCTTCCATTTCTATCAATCCCTTGCAACAGTTCTTAAATGCTAGGCTAGGTGCCTAAGCATAACCTGGGAAGCTTAATAAAAATGCAGATTAGCCCATGTTCTAAAGATTTTACTTAAATATGTAAGGGGAAACAGGAAATAGCTTTCAGGAATGCAAACCCCCAGATGATTCTGATGCACAGCCAGGTTTGGTTAGCACTGCTCCACAGGCAACTAAGTTTCTTGTACCTGGCACTGAAAATCTTTGACTCTTCAAGTCTTCCCTTACAAGTTGATGATTTAATAATGAAAGAAGATTATACAGTTACAAAGAGAATTAGAACTTTAAGCATGATTATATAAAGCTATAAATTACAAGGATAAAAGTTCATTCGAGAATAATGAATTCAACAAACCCCTACCAAGGTCCTGTTATGTCACAAGTAATGTGTTAGGCCCTAAGAACTCAAAAGTGAACACAATATTGTCCCTATTCTATATATCACACAATATAGTAGTACAAGAGTTAGTCAGGAGAGCTTCAGAATGAGACTATCTGGTTGAAATATCAGCTGTCCCACTTACACATTAGCATAATGGTAAGTTTCCTTCCATGCCAAGAACTCAGCATCTGTGTTACCAGGACACAAGCCTCTCACCTCTTTCCCAATTCTACAGGTAGCCCAGAAAAAACTATATCCTTCCTGCTAAGCCAAGGTCTACAACTATTGGAAGACCAGCTCCCAACATATCAATGTGGATTCAAGATCTCTCAAAGTGATTAAGTGGTCAGTGAAAAAGAAAAAAAAGACAAACAGTTTTCCTTAAAGCTTGGCCCAGGGGAGACAACACATAATGCCACGCCATGGATATCTAAAATTTCCCTGAAAACCTGAGTATTTTATTAGGCTCTTTCCATAGGGGAGGGTGAGTGAGGTTACACAACACTGTAGGGATGATCATACAAAAAGAATACATTTGCAAAACTGGTACACAAAGATCACAATGTCAGCATAGAAACCATAAACCTTAGCAAGAATAGAGGTTAAACATAAACTTAAAATCATCAGCAAGAAAAGCAGTGGGCTCACAGCTGCAGGGGGAACAGGATTTGACACAAGACAACCAGCCTGACCACAGAACTCAAGAGGAGGCAGCCTCCATGCAGGCCTGGAGGAGCAGTGGGAGAAGACTTTTACATCCTTATCTCCACCACAAAGGTTTTTCCTCATGACAGACACCCCTCATGTGTCCGTTTATAGGCTCTCCATAAGGGTTGCATTCCCTTTCCAGGGCCATAAACAATATGCCTTTCCTGGGAAAGGAATCTGGGTAATAAGCCTCTCCATTTCATGTCCGTTTATAGGCTCTCTGCAACGAGAACCTTATTACGTGCTGTCATTTCTCTCCAGCAGTCAGGCTAAGTGGTTTGTCTCTTACACAGAGTTCCTGCTTTTACAAGAACAGCTCAGCAGAGCCAAAGTTACAAGTTACAGCTCAGCTTTTCACATTATTCTTCATTTTCTCAAATATAATCGATACAGTAAGTAACAAATATCAAAAGCAAATAACTCATTTCGGGGAAACCAAATTCTAAGAGAATTTACAGGTTAAAAACCAACAACAATTTCTTCTTGTTATATCAGATAGCTTGGGTTTCACCAATTTTTCCAGAAGCTTGGAGTTGCTCAGTCACCACCAAGGGGTCCACAGTGTTCCCAGCATACAAAAACCAAAGGCTGGTCACAATTATACTAAGGGACTATCAAATTATGTCAAAAGACCCAGTAAATAATACTTCATGCTCTAATATACTACTCTTCTCAGATTATGAGGCTAACGTTGTGATGAATGAAATAGGGACTCATAATCCCAGCTACTCAGGAGGCTGAGGCAGGAGAATTGCCTGAACCCAGGAGGCGGAGGTTGCGGTGAGCCGAGATCGCGCCATTGCACTCCAGCCTGGGTAACAAGAGCGAAACTCCGTCTCAAAAAAAAAAAAACACTGGTGAATTGTTTTATTTAAAATCCTGAAAGACCAGGTAACTCTGTATCAAATAATGATACATAAGTACTGTGGAGAGCTATGGAAATATTCGAGCTACTCTATCAGTATGAATATACTGAAGACACTACACATATTTTCATTTCCCTGGTATATCATTATACCATTCTAACAGTACTAAAAATTATTAGATATACTTTTCAAATTATTTTTTAATATGACCTAAAATTTTAAATGTGTGTTCTCTCATTCTAATGATAATGACTCTTAATCTAGAAAACTGTGCTAAAATGTAGCTATTAAAAATCTTCCTAGGGCCGGGCGCGGTGGCTCAAGCCTGTAATCCCAGCACTTTGGGAGGCCGAGGCGGGTGGATCACGAGGTCAAGAGATCGAGACCATCCTGGTCAACATGGTGAAACCCCGTCTCTACTAAAAATACAAAAAATCAGCTGGGCATGGTGGCGCATGCCTGTAATCCCAGCTACTCAGGAGGCTGAGGCAGGAGAATTGCCTGAACCCAGGAGGCGGAGGTTGCGGTGAGCCGAGATCGCGCCATTGCACTCCAGCCTGGGTAGCAAGAGCGAAACTCCGTCTCAAAAAAAAAAAAAAAAAAAAAAAAAAAAAATCTTCCTAAAGGCTGGGTGTGGTGGTGCACCTGTAATCCCAGCACTTTGGGAGGCCAAGGCGGGTGAATCACTTGAGGTCAGGAGTTCAAACCAGCCTGGTCAACATGGTGAAACCCCATCTCTACTGAAAATACAAAAATTTGGCCTGGTATGGTGGCTCACATCTGTAATCCCAATACTTTGGGAGGCCAAGACAGGTGGATCACTTGAGGCCAGGAGTTTGAGACCAGGCTGGACAAATGGTAAAACCCCATCTCTACTAAATACAAAAATTAACCAGGTGTGGTGGTGCACACCTGTAAATCCCAGCTACTCAGGAGGCCGAGGCAGGAGAACTGCATTCCTTGAACCCGGGAGGTGGAGGTGGTGGTGGCAGTGAGCCAAGATCACGCTATTACACTCCAGCCTGGGCAACAGAGCGAGACTGTCTCAAAAATAAAAATAAAAATAAAAATAAAAATAAAAATAAAAATAATGGTCAGGCATGGTGGCGCATGCCTGTAGTCCCAGCTACTAGGTAGGCTGAAGCAGGAAAATCCCTTGAATCCAGGAGGCAGAGGTTGCAGTGAGCTAATCTCACCACTGCACTCCAGCCTGGGTGACAGAATGATACTCCATCTCAAAAACCAAAACAAAAAAACCCACAAAAATCCTATCTTCTTTTGGAGGGGAAAACCCCCAATGAATGAATTAATAGTAGCTTTGGGTATGTTTTCGTCAATGAATAGAAGGGATTTTTTTTTATGGTGAAATGTGTAGATTTTTTAAATGTTAAATGAGGATATTCATATTTAAACAAGGTAGGAAATCACTGGTCAGTTCAGGCGCATGTTTTAATCATTACTGTGGCAGTGAGCTGGGTTTTGGAGTTCTACGAAGAATGCTGAGGCTGAGCGCAGTGGCTTACACCTTAATCCCAGCACTTTGGGAGGCTGAGGTGGGCATATCACCTGGCAGCAGAGAGCCAAGACTGTCCCACAGAACTACAGCCTGGGTGCCACAGCAAAACTCTGTGTAAAAAAAAAAGAATGCTGAGACTTTCCAAGATTTACTATATGTGGTAAACTAAGGCCATGAACTTGGCATGTTATGCCTACCACCATCTTTAGATAGGATTGTCTACAGAATAAACGGTAGGTCTATTGATAAGATTTCACAGTAAGAGAAAAAAAATGATATAATAAATTGCAGACATCAACACCAGGGGCATGAAGAATAATGAGTGATCTGGCAAAAGGGTTAATCTTGAAGGTTTCCTAGGGAGAAGGTAACTCAGCCTGTAAGGAACTACGAAAAGCAAGTAAGACAGACAAAGCTAAATATGAGACAGTATTTACATGGAGTTGAGTGGGAGGGAGGAAAGCTCGTGATAAAAATCAATGATTCTCAATACAGTGAACTTCAAACTTCTTTTTAAGAGACAGGATCTCACTATGCTGCCCAGGCTGATTTTGAACTAATGGACTTAAAACGATCCTCCAGCCTCAGCCTCTGAAGTAGCTGGGAGTAGAGGCACATATCACAGTGCCCAGCTCATAACTTGTGTTATGAGAAATATTTTATATCACAGACCAATACACATCATATGTGTAGGGATGTATGTAAACTATCACAAAAACACTGCGAAAAATACCTTTACCATATATGCTCTGATATTTTCTCTTCTGTCTAGGTCATCTTTTATAAAATGCTGCTCATAATCTATTATCCTAATTTCACAATCTACTATTGCATCACAACTCACAATTTGAAAAATATTGCTTTTAATGAATATAAGAACTACTTGAGATAACTGTCTAACATGTAAATTCCCAGGTTTGACCTCTAGAAATTCAAAATCTGAAGGCCTGGGAAAGAAGCTAAAGATCCACAGTGATTTTTTTTTTGTTTTCTGTTTTTTGTTTTGAGATGGAGTCTCAAACTGTCACCTGAGCTGGAGTGCAATGGCATGATCTCTGCTCACTGCAACCTCAACCTCCCGGGTTCACACGATTCTCCAGCCTCAGCCTCCTAAGTAGCTGGGACTACAGGCGCATTTCACTATGCCGGCCAGATTGTTCTCAAATTCCTGACCATGTCATCTGCCCGCCTTGGCCTCCCAAAGTACTGGGATTACAGGCATTAGCCACCATGCCTGGCCGAGATCTATAATTTTAACAAGCACCTCAGGTGATTCTGACACAAGTGATCAAGCCAGCAGGTGTGGCTCATACCTGTAATTCCAGTACTTGAGGAGGCTGAGGCAGGTGGATAACCTAAGGTCAGGAGTTGGAGACAACATGGTGAAACCCCATCTCTACTAAAAATACAAAAATTAGCCAGGCATGGTGGTGGGCACCTAATCCCAGTTACTCGGGAGGCTGAAGCAGGAGAATCACTTGAACCCAGGCAGCGGAGGTGGCAGTGAGCCGAGATTGCACCACTGTACTCCAGCCTGGGCGACAAGAGTGAAACTCTGTCTCAAAAAAAAAAAAAAATTAGCGAGTTTGGTGGCGTACAACTGTAATCTCAGCTACTTGGGAGGCTGGGGCACAAGCAAAGCTTGAACCTGGGAGGCAGAGGTTGCAGTGAGCTAAGATCATGCCACTGTACTCCACTGTGGGCAGCAGAGTGACTGTCTCAAGGAAAAAAAGTGATCAACCCATAAACCATGTCTTAAGAACCACTGTCTCCTAAGCACATTTTATTTTGTTCCATTATGTCAACAATGACTTATTTTTTACTTTAAATTATTTTTCTCTATACACACAAACCTACCTGCACACACAAACATTTACACTTGTATATGCAAAGGCTATTTCTGGAATGAATCATAAGAAATTGGTAACAGGTGTACATTTGAAACTCCAACTCAGTCTCTTACTAATTGTGTAACCTAACTCAAAATCTGAGTCTTACTTGCTTCATCTGTAAATTGGAGTAAGAGAAGTAATAGAATATGTCTGTGTGTGTATGTATGTATATGCTATTATTATTAAGGAATAAGAGATAAACATATGTCTTCAGCCAGGAAATGACCTGATCAAAATAGTATTATTAACTAGTTATTCCATTAGCTATATTTAATATAGAATAGGAGAATATGAGAGAAAAGAAACAGGAATGCTCACATAGTGTTGGTGAGAGTATAAACTGGTGCAGCCTCTTTGGGGACAATTTAATACTATAAATTTTATTTTTATTTATTTTTATTCATCTGGAGACCTTAAAAATATAAATTTTAAAAAGAAATACCTTTTTCTTTTTTTTTTTTTT
>NW_016107354.1:8329198-8335886 GCF_001604975.1 Cebus imitator
AAAAAAAAAAAAAAAAAAAGAAGAAGAAGAAAAGAAAACACAGTCATTCATATGATGGAATATTATGCAGGAACCAGTTCATAGAAATAAAGTTACTTAGAGCTATATGTGTTGTTAATAAAGATCTTCAAAAGTATAGAATTAATTCCTTAATAAGTTAAATATCAAATTACCATATAACCCAGCAATTTCACTTTTGGGTATATATCCAAAAGAACCAAAAAGAGGTATTAAGAAAACTTGTACATGAATGTTCATATAGCACTAGTTACAACAGTGAAAAAGTGCAACTGGAGGTCCATTAACTGATAAATGGGTAAATAAAATGTGGTATATCCATTTGAAGAAACATTACTTAGCCACAAAAATGAATGATATACTGACACATGCCACAATATGGATGTACTTTGAAAACATTATGTGAAGTGACACAAAAGTCACATACTATATGATTCCATTTATATAATATAACTAGTAGAGGAAAATCCATAGAACAGACAGATTAGTAGTTGCCAGAACCTGAGAGAAGAGAAAATGGAGATTGATTGCTCAATGTGTACAGAGCTTCCTTTTGGGGTGGTGAAAATGCTGGAAATTAGCGGCGATAGTTGCACAACATTGTGAATGAGTACTTAAAGTCACCAATGGTAAATTTTATGTTATCTGTATGTGTATTTGAGTACAATAAAAAGACAAAAGGACTGGGTGCAGTGGTTCATGCCTATAATCCCAGCACTTTGGGAGGCTGAGGCGGGTGGATCAACTGAGGTTAGGAGTTCAAGACCAGCCTGACCAAAATGGAGAAACCCTGTCTCTACTAAAAATGACTCCTGAAACAACTACTCTTAACAGTTTCTTTTTTTCTTTTTTTCTGAGACAGAGTTTTTGCTCTTGTTGCCCAGGCTGGAGTGCAATGGCGTGATCTCAGCTCACTACAACCTCCGCCTATCGGGTTCAAGCAATTCTCCTGCCTCAGCCTCTCAAGTAGTTGGGATTACATGCCTGGCTAATTTTTTGTAGTTTTAATAGAGATGGCATTTCACTGTGTTGGCCAGGCTGATCCTGAACTCCTGACCTCAGGTGATCCACCTGCCATGGCCTCTTGAAGTGCTGGGATTATAGGCATGAGCCACTGCACCCAACCTCCTAACAGTTTCTTAGTATTTCTCTAGATTGTCTGTATATACACAAGCATAACTGTTTATGTATGTATGTAAATTTGCATGCTCACATGTATATATACATATCCCTCCCCAAAATGTTATAGTAGCTATTAAAAAAGACACCAAATGATCAGTTAGCTGCATGTGTTAAGATGGGGCATTACTAAAATTTCCAAATGAGCTTTAATTTCCAAATTACTAATGTGCTTCTCCATATCACAGAGTATGTTTATGAGAAGTCAGTAACATTACATTTAAAATTACTTCATCTAAGGATAGGTGTGGTGGCTCACGCCTATAATCCCAGCACCTTAGGAGGCCCAAGAGGGAGGATGGCTTGAACCTAGGAGTTTAAGACCAGCCTCGACAACATAGTGAGACCCTGTCTCTACAAAAAATTAAAAAATTAGTCAGCTTGGTGGTGCATGCCTGTGGTCCCAGCTACTTGGGAGGCTGAGACAGGAGAATCGCTTGAGCCTAGTAGATCAAGGCTGCAGTGAGCCGTGATTGTTCCACTGCCCTCCAACCTGGGCAACAGAGTGAGACACTGTCTAAAAAAACCAAACAAATAAATAAATAAAATTACTTCATCTAATAGTAATTAAATTAAATGCTTTCAGAAATGTATAACCAAGCTGGGTATCATGGCATGCACCTGTAGTCTCAGCTACTCATGAGGCTGAGGCAGGAGGACTGCTTGAGGCCAGGAGTTTAAGACCACTCTGGGCAACATAGCAAGAGCCTGTCTCTGCAAAAATAAAAATAAATTAGCCAGGCATGGTGGCACATCCCTGTAGCCCAAGCTACCTAGGAGGCTGAGGTAGGAGGATCGCTTGAACCCAGGAGTTTGACGTTACAATGAGCTATGGTGTCACCACTGAACTCTAGCTTGGACCACAGAGCAAAATCTTGTCTCTAAAAAAAAAAAACGTACAACCACAATTAATGAAGGAAACATGAATGAAAGTTGTCCCACACTCATTCAATATTTAACATTCAACAGATAATTACTGACTCCCTACTTGGTGGCAAGCACCATGCACTATACATCTATTCCAAGGATTCTAGTCTTTCAATTATCTGCAGAAATAGTTACTCATAGCTAATGAGACACACAGGAAGAAACAATTTCTTCAGGTCCTACGTGGCCTCACAACCTCTAGAGTCCATCTACTGAAGTGTCTCCTAAAGTGATCTGGAAAAGTTAAGAGATCCCTTAAGAACTTCAGTAGTGGCTGGGCGCGGTGGCTCAAGCCTGTAATCCCAGCACTTTGGGAGGCCGAGGCAGGTGGATCACGAGGTGAAGAGATCGAGACCATCCTGGTCAACATGGAGAAACCCCGTCTCTACTAAAAATACAAAAATTAGCTGGGCATGGTGGTGCGTGCCTGTAATCCCAGCTACTCAGGAGGCTGAGGCAGGAGAATTGCCTGAACCCAGGAGGCGGAGGTTGCAGTGAGCTGAGATCGCACCATTGCACTCCAGCCTGGGTAACATGAGTGAAACTCTGTCTCAAAAAAAAAAAAAAAAAAAAAAAACAAACAAAAATTATGAGGGCATGGTAGCATGCACCTGTAATCCCAGCTACTCAGGAGGCTGAGGCAGGAGAATTGCCTGAACCCAGGAGGCGGAGGTTGCAGTGAGCTGAGATCGCACCATTGCACTCCAGCCTGGGTAACATGAGTGAAACTCTGTCTCAAAAAAAAAAACAAAAAAAAAAAACGAACTTCAGTACCTGAAAATGATGGGCACAAGAGAAATATCCAGTTCCCCAAATACTTCTACATAGACCTACAAGAAGATCGTCAAAGCAATTATGGTACTCTTTTCAGAGAATAAAAATGAACTCACTGTATCCGACAGGCAGCCAAAAGCTTATTAAAATTACACCTAACTTTTACAACTGATAAGTACAACTTTTCTGACTACCATTCTTTAGTTTATTGAGGTCTGTGATATTGTATGTCTTTATATATTATTTGGAAACTATTGTCAAGGAATACAGGGGACCTAAGGAAAGGCAAAGGAAAGCCAAACAACTATAGCATGTTATAATTTGAACTTACCTATAACTTGGTAGAAAGGTTTTAGGAAATGTTTATTCTAGTTCAGTGGCCTTTTTTCTTTTTGGATCATGCATCCTTGGTAAAATATTTTCAATCCCACATCCCCAAATATGGTATTTACCTACATAAGTATGTCTATACCAGTATTTTATGTATATAAAATACATGCAAATTTTTTAATTAAAAAATGAGCTATGGCAGGGTGAGGTGGCTCATGCCTATAATCCTAGTACTTTGTGAGGCTGAGGTGGGCAAATCACTTGAGTCCAGGAGTTCAAGACCACCCTGGGCAATAAGGCAAAATGTCATCTCTACTAAAAATACAAAATTAGCCAGGCATGGTGGCACATGCCTGCAGTTCAGCTACTTGGGAGGGTGAGGTAGGAGGACAGCTTGAGCTGGGGAAGTGGAGGTTCCACTGAACTGAGATCATGCCACTGCACTCCAGCCTGGGTGACAGAGTGAAATCCCGACTCAAAAAAAAAGAGACAGAAAATTTAACATTTCAAATGTTACCGATATAGAAACTCTTTTTGTTATTATTAAAATTTATTTCAACAATATATTTTTAGTGCAATGAATGTAAACTGAATATTATGTTGCCCTGGCTGGAGTGCAGTGGCTATTCACAGTCACAATCCAAATGCAATGCAGCTCCTGGACTCGTGTGATCCTTCTGCCTCAGCCTCTCAAGTAGCTGGTACTATAGTTATGAGTCACCACACCCACTAACTTTTTTTTTCTTATTCGTGATTTAACACTTTGCTATAAACCAAGAGGCAGGTATTATTTCTACTTTATAAATGAGAAAACTGAAGTTTGAGATAGTGCATAATCTGACAAATGTCAGAGCTATCATGGCACAGCACGAATGGAAACTTCTATCTGTGGAACTCTAAAACCAATGCTCTTAACCAATATACTCTAAGAAAAGAGGCAATCAGAGATAAATTTATCGTGAGGTATAAGTAAAAAACAAAGAATAACTCCTTCTGACCAATCTGAATGAATCTGAATTATGTTCTCATTTGATTCTTATTAATATAATCAGTTAAAATCTCCGTATGACTTTGGGTAAGTCATTTAACTTATTTGAATCTTAGTTTCCCAATATGTAAAATGAAAGACTTGGACTAGGTGATCTCTAAGGTCCTTTTCAGCATTAACATTCTAGGAGTCAAAAATAAGAGTTAATAAGGCAAACATCTTTTAGCTGAATAACCAAACCTTTATTGATCTCCACATTAGGAAGGTTGAAGATTTCAAGGTCCATCATGCCTCCTTTAGTCCCTTCTGAGAGGTCTAAGAGGACCAGCCTATCTGCAATGCCCTGTACAATAAGAAAAAGAACAACATTACACTGAACACGGCCAATGACTCAATTTAAATTCATTTAACAATGAGAACAAAAGGACAATAAACAGACCTCATACACTGTCTTAAGAAGAATAAGCAACACAATAGCAATAACAGTGACATACAAGCAAGAAATTAACTTCGGCCAGGGCTAGTGGCCCACAACTGTAATCCCAGCACTTTGGGAGGCCAAGGCGGTTGGATCACCTGAGGTTAGCAGTGCGAGACCAGCCTGGCCAACATGAAGAAACCCCGTAACTACTAAAAATACAAAAACTAGGCTAGGCACGGTGGCTCACGCCTGTAATCCCAGCACTTTGGGAGGCTGAGGCGGGCAGGTCATGAGGTCAAGAGATAGAGACCATCTGGGCCAAAATGGTGAAACCCCGTCTCTACTAAAAATACAAAAATTAGCTGGGTGTGGTGGCATGTGCCTGTAGTCCCAGCTACTGAGGAGGCTAAGGCAGGAGAATTGCTTGAACCTGGGAGGTGGAGGTTGCAGTGAGCCAAGATTGTCCCACTGCACTCCAACCTGGGCAACAGAGCTAGACTCTGTCTCAAAAAAAAAAAAAAAAAGAAACTATGAACTTCAATAATGCAATCTTTTAGGTTTGACTACTAAAAGCTGTAACAGGGCTTAAGTCAGAAGTCACAGATTGCAGGTTTCTTTTGAGACAGAGTTTCATTCTTTTCGCCCTGGCTGGAGTGCAATGGCACAATCTTGGCTCGCTGCAACCCTGCCTCCCAGGTTCAAGCAATTCTCTTGCCTCAGCCTCCCAAGTAGCTGGGATTACAGGCATGTGCCACCATGCCCAGCTAATTTTGTATTTTTAGTAGAGATGGGGTGTCACCATGTTGGCCAGACTGATCACGAACTCCTGACCTCAGGTAATGTGCCCGCCTTGGTCTCCCAAAGTGCTGGGATTACAGGTGTGAGCCACTGCGCCTGGCCCTGCAGGTTTTTGTGTTTTGTTTTGTTTTTTAAGGAGTCTTGCTCTGTCACCCAGGCTGAAGTGCCATGGCACTATCTCAGCTCACCGCAACCTCCACCTTCCAGATTCAAGCAATTCTCCTGCCTCAGTCTCCTGAGTAGCTGGAATTACAGGCGCACACCACCACACTCAACTAATTTTTTTTATATTTTTGGTAGAGATGGGGTTTCACCATATTAGCCAGGCTGGTCTCGAACGCCTGACGTCAAGTGATCTGCCCTCCTTGTCCTCCCAAAGTGCTGGTATTACAGGCATGAACCACCCTGCCCAGCGCCTGCAGCGTTCTTTTAATGGTATGAGTTAATAAAGATGACTTGGTACACTCAATACTTCTGTTATTTCTCTTGATTTATGTTTTCATTTTGATATTATCATTTTCATTCTGACAGAGCTCACAGTGACTTTTGGGTCTATTTGGATGTCTTATTTCTAGCAGAAAAGTTAAAAAATAATGCCAGCTTTTTCTTTTTAAAAAAGTATAATAGCTATAAAACCTAAAATCAAATCCTATTATGTGGTACCCTCTCCAAAGACCTCATGGAAAATACTCTGTGTGCCTGTAAATTGGGTGGCACAGTGGGCTGGCTGTAAATAACCGTATGGAAACCCCTAAAAATCAGTTTACTTTTGTGGAAGGTCTTTCTCCAAAGTAGTAGGAGACTTGATGATCTCTCCTATTTCAGGATTCACAGGCAAAAGTACCCAAAGATCCACCAGGCTATCAGGCAGAAAGTGTGATGTTTAAGAAAACAACCCTGGCAGGGCATGGTGGTTCACACCTGTAATCCCAGCACTTTGGAAGGACAAGGTGGGCACAGGCTTGAGCCCAGGAGTTTCAGACTAGCCTGGGCAACGTGGCAAATCCCCCCCTCCAACACACACACACACACAAGTCCTGGCATGGTGGCTCATGCCTGTAATCCCAGCACTTTGGGAGGCGGAGGCGGGCGGATCACCTGAGGTCAGGAGTTCGAGGCCAACCTGGCCAGCATGGTGAAATCCCATCTCTATTAAAAATACAAAAATTAGCCGGGCGCGGTGGCTCAAGCCTGTAATCCCAGCACTTTGGGAGGCCGAGGCGGGTGGATCACGAGGTCAAGAGATCGAGACC
>NW_016107354.1:8337491-8354221 GCF_001604975.1 Cebus imitator
AAAAAAAAAAAAAAAAAAAGGCAAATAATTACAAATAAAATAAATAAAACTCAGTACTGTTAGGGATGTCAAAAATCAGGCTGATGTGCATGTTATTAGCAGCATAAATTAGTTCTGCAATCTGGCAATTAAGTGCTATAAAAACCATTCATGCTCTCTGACTCACTTGTACTGTTTTTTAAAATTAGGCAAACCAGGCCGGGTGCAGTGGAGCATGCTTGTACTCCCAGCACTTTGGGAGGCTAAGGCAGGAGGACTGCTTGAGCCCAGGAATTCAAGACCAGCCTGGGAAACATGGCGAAATCCTGACTCTACAAAAATTATAAGAATTAGTGGGATGCTGGCAGGTGTCTGTAGGTCCAGCTACTTGGGAGGCTGAGGTGGGAGGATGGCTTGAGCTGGGGAGACAGAGGGTGCAGTAAGCCGAGACTGCACCACTGCATTCCAGCTTGTGTGACAGAACATGACCCTGTCTGAAAAAAATAAAATAAAAAGGCTGGGCACGGCGGCTTACGCCTGTAATCCCAGCACTTTGGGAGGCCAAGATGGGTGGATCATGAGGTTAGGAGTTTGAGACCAGCATGGTTAACATGGTGAAACCCCGTCTCTACTAAAAATGTAAAAAGTAGCTGAGTGTGGTGGTGGGCACCTCTAACCCCAGCTACTCAGGAGGCTGAGGCAGGAGAACTGCTTGAACCTGGGAGGTGGAGGCTGCAGTGAGCTGAGATCAGGCCACTGCACTCTAGCCTGGGTGACAGACCAAGACTCTGTCTCAAAAAATAATAATAAAATAAAAATAAAAATAAAATAATGTACAACCAAAAAAATTCAGATGAAAAAATAAGCAACTTGAAATGTTTATAGAAGCATTTATTTAGTGACAAAAGACTGAATATAACCCAAATTCTAATTAAGATGTAATAGTAAGCCAGGCGTGGTGACTCATGCTTGTAATCCCAGCACTTTGGGAGACCAAGGCAGGTGGATCACTCGAGGTCAGGAGCTCGAGACCAGCCTGGCCAACATGGCAAAACCCTGTCTCTACTAAAAATACAAAAACTATCTGGGCATCATGGCATGTGCCTGTAGTCCCAGCTACTTGGGAGGCTGAGACAGGAGAATCACTTGAACCCAGAAGGCAGAGGCTGCAGTGAGCCAAGATTGTACCACTGCACTCCAGCTTTGGCATCAAAATGAGACTCCACCTCAAAAAAAAGGTATGTAACAGTGTATTCAAATGGAGGATGGAAGAAATATGAAACTATAGCATGCCAAAAGTTAGCATATGTAACTCTGAGCAGTCAGCTTTTAAGACATTCTAGCTCCATGGATACAATTTAATTATTTGCTGAAGTAAAACCCACCTCCAAGACATATGTGAGTCTTAAATGGAAAGGGAAGAATTTAGATGGCAAAACAATCAAGTATATATAGAAAAGAAAAACTAATGCCAGCCACCAAATAAACATGGAGAGGGGCAGCTATTCTATTCAGGGCTACATATGTCAAATGACAGAAGGCATGCTGTTACCCTGATACTGGACTCTGGAGGGAGGCAGGCAGGTCTTTCGAACCTCTCTGGAAGGGGATTTAAGCCTTTCTGCAAACAATTTATGTAGAGACTAATAAAAAGGGCTAAAGAAAAAATAAACCCTAAACTAGCATAAAATATCAGCTCAGAAACTATGATCCTAAAAGAAAGTAATTATATAAGAAAAGGCAATCTTTTTTTAAAAAAAGTGAATTTTAGAAAGAGCTAAAATTATTATATTCAACAAGAGTTTAATTAAAGTAGCATGATTCAGAAAATACAAAAGAATTTGTGACTAAATCACATGAACGTCAAGTTGAGGCTTCCCTTGGATGAGGATAAGCCCATTGTTCAAATCACTTTTTATAAGCTTAACTACTAATTAAGAGGCAACATCACTGATGAAAGCTTTCAGCTATTTTTTTTTTTTTTGCCAACTTACTAAATATATTTTAAGGCAAAATAAGGTTTTCCCACATGACAAAATGAAGGCATTTTTGAAGTGTTAAACATAACCTGACTACAAGTGTGGCACTATGATAGATGTATTTATAACTAGTATGCTTACATACCTTTGCTGAAATTGCTAATGTGCAGGCAATACCCAATTCTCCACCTCCAACCACAGTAATTTTATTGGCTGTTTTATTCTCATGATTTGCCCAGCTCTTTAAATTTATATCTGAAACACCTAGAAAGAAAAGTAGATGATCCTGAGAATTCAAAAATATCAAAAATCTTTTTAGGATCTTTAAAAAAATATATAGCAGGCTTCATAGCTCAGAGAGAAAATATGGTGCTAGTCCATAATGGGCTTTCAAAAAATACTACCAAACAAATAAATGCAAGGAAGACAGATGTCACCTATTAAATATTTGACTAAATAGAAATTATCCTTCTAAAAAGAAAGTATCTTTCTAAACATTAAAAAAAAACATATAAGACTCTAAAAAAAGTAGCATTTTCATAATTCTGAAAAATATTCCAACTCATTGCTCTGATCTACAATACAAAAATATGTCTAACACCTTACCAAAATGTTTCAAGCATAGGTATTTGCCTTTATCCTTAACAAGAATTATGAAGAATCACAGATATTCTGATCCAGTATACTGAATAAGCCAACAAGCTACATATACAACAAGCTACATTCACATATACATATTGTGAAAAGGGTTTGGGATCATTAAATATATCAAGTGGTATTAAAAAATACAAGAACTGTTTTATCTGTTTAAGACTAATTCTTTTCATTTTAAGAAACCTGGCTGAGAACAGTAGTTCATGCCTATAATCCCACAACTTTGGGAAGCTGAGGCGGGAGGATCACCTGAGGTCAGGAGTTCAAGACCAGCCTGGTCAACATGGTGAAACCCTGTCTCTACTAAAAATACAAAAATTGGCCGGGCATTCTTCTGAAGCAGAAGAATGGCTTGAACCCAGGAAGGCAGAGGTTGCAGTGAGCCCAGATGGTGCCACTGCACTCCAGCCTGGGCGACACAGCAAGACTCTATCTCAAAAAAAAAAAAAAAAAAAACATATTTATTGGAACTATATGGTAATATCCTATATTACACAGGAATTTCTTTTTTTTTTTGGAGACAGAGACTTGCTCTATTGCCCAGGCTGGAGTGCAGTGGCACAGTCTCAGCTCACTGAAACTTCTGCCTCCCGGGTTCAAGTGATTCTACCACCTCAGCCTCCCAAGTAGCTGGGATTACAGGCAGCTGTCACCACGCCCAGCTAATTTTTGTGTTTTCAGTAGAAACGGGGTTTCATCATGTTGGCCAAGCCGGTCTCGAACTCCTGACCTCAGGTGATCCGCCTACCTTGGCCTCCCAAAGTGCTGGGATTACAGGCGTGAGCCACCATGCCAGGCCTGAGGAATTTCTTATTTCAGAATCAGATGTACATACGCACACATTTTTTTTTTTTTTTTGAGACAGAGTCTCACTCTTATTGCCCAGACTAGAGTGCAACGGCACAATCTCGGCTCACTGCAACCTATGCCTCCTGGATTAAAGTGATTCTCCTGACTCAGCCTCCCAAGTAACTGGGATTGCAGGGGTGTGCCACCACGCCCAGCTAATTTTTGTGTTTTTAGTAGAGACGAGGTTTCATGTTGGTCAGGCTGGTCTCGAACTCCTGACCTCAAGTGATCCTCCCCTCTTTGCCTCCTTAAGTGCTGGGATAACAGGTGTGAACCACCATGCCGAGCCTAAATTTATTTATAAAAATCAAGCGGCTGAAAGTAAAGGATTTTAGTGAGAAACTGGTAACTCATAACTCTCAAGACAATCTGCCTAACAAATATACAAACCTTCAGTGACTTTTGCAATATAGGCTAGCAAGTCTACCTGCCGTGCCTCATCAGATGATGACAGAGAATACAGGGGAAGTTCCTCTTGAAACTTGGCAATCATTTCTTTAATTAATCCAACAATGACAGATTTAGGCTGTAGAATACATAAAAAACAGAAAAGTTACACAAAAATTTTGCAGAAGAATACTACCTTTTTTGAGGCAGGAGTATCACTTGGACCCGGGAATTTGAGATGCAGTGAGTTATGGTTGCACCACTACACTCCAGCTTATGCAACAGAGTGAGACTTCATCTCAAAGCAAAACAAAACAAACAAAAAAACTTCTTTAACCTATACATTCTTTAAGAGTTAGTCAAAAAGAAGTATTCAATCATGTTCTCATTTTTTGAAAACCATCATACAAATTATATAATACTTTTAACTGAAAAATTATTGAGTACTTTTAACTGAAAAATAAAGGAAGAAGAAATGCTAATTCAACATCTCCCAAAAGTAGAAAAATAGCATGAATATGCCTAATAGCCTAATACCTAGGTTTGGGAACTGTCTCTTTTTTTTTTAACTCTTCATTTTGAAATAATTTCAGACTTATAGAAAAGTTACAAAAATAGTACATATACTCTTCGCCCAGATTACTCAAATGTTAACATTTTATCACATTTGCTTGTTTAGTCTCTCTCTAGTTTTTCCAAACAAACTGAACAAGTAAACTGAAAACATGATGTACTTTTACCCCAAGTACTTTAGTGTATATTTCCTAAAAGAAAAAGACATTCTCCTATATAACTATTATCAAATCAGAAAATTAACACTGTTAAAATACTATCTAAGCCGGGCGCAGTGGCTCACGCCTGTAATCCCAGCACTTTGGGAGGCTGAGGCGGGTGGATCACGAGGTCAAGAGATCGAGACTATACTGGTCAACATGGTGAAACCCCGTCTCTACTAAAAATACAAAAAATTAGCTGGGCATGGTGGTGCGTGCCTGTAATCCCAGCTACTCAGGAGGTTGAGGCAGGAGAATTGCCTGAACCCAGGAGGCGGAGGTTGCGGTGAGCCGAGATCGCACCATTGCACTCCAGCCTGGGTAACAAGAGCGAAACTCCGTCTCAAAAATAAATAAATAAATAAAAAATAAAATAAAATACTATCTAATCTGATACTATTTTCTTTCAATGTAACTGGTTAAGCAACCTTGATGAAATTCATGAGCCTTTCTGAGCTTCAGTGTCATCAGTAACACAATGAGAATAATAAATTCCAAATGGCTGTTATGAGCAATAAATGAGCTAATGAATGCAAACTAAACACCGTGAGTGTAAAACAGATGTTTATTATTATTCTTAGGAATATTTAGTAGTATGCTCACTTAAAAAGTGCTCTTACTTTTTCAGAGTCTATGTTTCACTATTTATAAAGTAAAAAGATGAAGCCATTAAGGCAAAGAATTCAAATACATTTGGGGACCAAGCAGATAACATCAAATGTGTAAAACTGCCAAGTATAAGAAAACTGGGAGAGATGGTTATTGTGGCAAATTGGAAAAAGCATGCCTACAGGCATCCAAATTCATACTAATAACAAAACGAAACAAGGTAAAACAAAACCAACTGTGCTCAAACGAATTCTGCAGGCCTAACACAGCCCTCTGAATCTCTTGGGGAAATTGTAATCCCTGGCCTAGATGACCACTAGATTCCTTCTAGCTCCAAAGTTCTATATAATTATGCTACATAATTATAATTCCAACTGCATGTGGAATTTAAAGGTGCTGCAGTACTTTTAAATAGGGCAATTTAAATAATGTAATGTATTTTTAAGACTAGTCTTAAGGCTGGGCACTGAGGCTCACATCTATAATCCCATCACTTTGGCAGGCTGAGGCGAGAGGATGCTTTGATCCCAGGAGTTCAATTCTAGCCTGGGCAACATAGAGAAATCCTGTCTGTACAAAAAATTTAAAAATTAGCGGAGCATGGTGGACCATGATTGTAGTCCCAGCTACTCAGAAGGCTGAGGTGGGAAAATCACTTGAGCCCAGGAATTTGAGGTTGCAGTGAGCTATGACTGTGCTTCTGCACTCCAGTGTGGGTGACAGAGCATGACCCTGTCTCAAAAAAAAGAGACTAGTTTTAGTTTATAATAAAGACGCTCAGCACAGTAAATTAAAATCAGTACTGTCTAAACTAAAATTAAGCACAACCTTCACTAGATTATAAGACTTTCCCAGCTGCGCGTGGTGGCTCACTCCTGTAATCCCAGCACTTTGGGAGGCCAAAGCAGGTGGATCACGAGATCAGGAGTTCAAGACCAGCCTGGCCAAGATGATGAAACCCCGTCTCTACTAAAAAAAAAAACAAAAAACAAAAATTAGCTGAATATGGTGGCATGCACTTGTAATCCCAGCTACTTGGGTAGCTGAGTCAGGGGAATTGCTTGAACTCAGGAGGCGGAGGTTGCAGTGAGCTCACGCCACTGTGCTACAGCCTGGGTGACAGAGAGACACTCTGTCTCAAAAAAAAAAAAAAAAGACTATCCCTGAGCATTTACTAAACAAAATTACAAAAAGAGAAGCCAGTGAAAACCAGAGAGAAGAAATAAGATACATGAATTCCTGCAACATGGCACAGATGTCAAAATACTGTTTGAGGATAGTTTTGTTTTGTTTAAAGAAGGATGTAACAATGGATGAAGGAGAAAAACAGACAATTCAAAAAGGAAGAAACATGACTGATAAGTAAATGAAAAAGATTTCAATTTCTCAACTAATCAAGTAACTGAAAATTAAGAGTACAATCCATTTTTGTCCTTCCAACTGACAAATTTTTATTATGCCCCATTCATCACATTTAACTAGCAATCTTATTTAAATCATCAGGTAATGCAAATAACATAAATGTTTATAAGGTAGAATGTCAACTCCTACTACTGATAATTTGAAGTGTGTCCTTTGTTTTTCTATTTTTTTTTCTTCTTTTCAAATGCTTTCTACATAAAAAATATAGAAAACCATAAAACAAAGTAAAATGCATCCACAATTACACACTTTTTATGAGCTGTCTAATAAAATAAGAAGTGATAATCCTAAGGCATTCTTTACTCCAACCTCACCTGACTCCAACATGCTCCTGTTCTCCAGCCCTATTAACTTTCTGGGTACATATAAATCTATTATAAATTATCCTTTTATAAAATTTTTAATTATTTACAAAAATGAGAGAATACTATACATCTGTCTAAACCAATGTATAGAGATAAGCAAAGGTTTGTTTTAAGGATAATAACTTCTGTTAGACAAAAGGTACTGTAAAATAGGTACTATCCTATACTGATTTATACTGATTATAGAAATGTATCATTTTGTCTACCTTTTTGGAAGCCAATTTGGTAATATATAAGAAAATCTTAAAAATACTGAAAACCTTTGATCCAATAACTCTATTCCAAGAGACTTATCATTAGGAAATTATCAAAGATACGTTAGATATATATAAACATTTTCACTTGAAGATGTTCAACATTAAATGTCTTATAATAGGGCGATTTATAAATACAATAAGTAATATCCTTACGCTGGATCATCAGGCAACCATTAAAACCCACATATTTTGAAAACAGTTTAACATGGAGAAATGCTCAATATAATGGTCAATGAAAAATGCAGAATACAAAATTATATAACATGAGGATATAAAACAAATACTACAGTTATATAGATAAATGTGGATGAATTTTTAAAACTTGGTATTGGTTAAAACAAAGCATGTCAACAGGGCATGGATCACCTGAGATCAGGAGTTTGAGACCAGCCTAGCCAACATGGTGAAACCCCGTCTCTACTAAAAATACAAAAAATTAGCTGGGTGTGGTGGCACACACCTATAATCCCAGCTACCTGGGAGGCCAAGGCAAGAGAATCACCTGAACCTGGGAGGTGGAGGTTGCAGTGAGGTGAGATCACATCACTGCTCTCCAGCCTGGGTGACAGAGCAAGACTCTGTCTTAGAAAAAAATGAAAAAACAAAAAAGAAAGCATGTCATAAAAATTTCATACAGTATGATTCAACTTATATGAAAGTCAAAAACAGGCAAAACTACAAATAAATATATATATTACATAAAAATCTTTTATAGGAAGGGATTTGGAAATAATGCCCCAATCACTTGCTAGTAGCTCTTCCTGTACTTTCTCAAGTGGGAAACGACTATTAAAAGACAGAGAGCAAACAACAGTTGGCTTCAAAACCTGGAGGGAACAGCTTTGTATAGGCAGTTTTTATCAGGGTTCTGGGACTTGGGTAACCCTAGAGAGCTCAATTTCAAATTACTTCCAAAGACCACATGAAGAATATCATTGAAAGAAAATGCACTTATCATACTTATTTGTACCAGCAGAATCAATGATACATATTCAAAAAAAAAAAAAGCTTTCTGAAGAAAATCCAAACTGATCTTACATGGCTCCAGTTTTGGAGATAGGGCAAATATATTCTGCCTTGAGCATCCACGTGTTTTCCGACTGAGATTCCCATATTCGCAGTTGGCTTCAAGAAGCAAATAGGGGGAGCAAAAGGATGAGAATCCAAAATCCAGAAACGAATTGGTATGTTATATGTATTACCTATTGAAAACAAAAGAAACGTATCTTTAAATGATAATGAAGCACACACATTATGTTTATGATATAGCTAGGTAGCATTTTTTATTTTGAGACAGAGTCTCACTCTGTCGCCAGGCTGGAGTGCAGTGGTGCGTTCTTGGCTAACTGCAACCTCCGCCTCCTGGGTTCAAGCCATTCTTGTGCCTCAGCCTCCCAAGTAGGTGGGATTACAGGCACACGCCACGACATCTGGCTAGTTTTTGTATTTTTAGTACAGATGGGGATTCACCATGTTGGCCTGGATGGTCTCAATCTCCTGACCTCGTGATCCATTTGCCTTGGCCTCCCACAGATTACAGGCGTGAGCCACTGCACCTGGCTGCTAGGTGGCATTTTAAGAAATGACTAGGCTGGGTGAGGTGGCTAAAGCCTGTAATTCCAGCACTTTGGGAAGCCGAGATGAGCAAATCACGTAAGCCTAGGAGTTTGAGACCAGCCTGGGCAACATGGAGAAACCCTGCTCTATAAAAAATTTTAAAATTAGCTGGGTATTGGCCGGGCACGGTGGCTCAAGCCTGTAATCCCAGCACTTTGGGAGGCCGAGGCGGGTGGATCCCGAGGTCAAGAGATCGAGACCATCCTGGTCAACATGGTGAAACCCCGTCTCTAATAAAAATACAAAAAACATTAGCTGGGCATGGTGGTGCGTGCCTGTAATCCCAGCTACTCAGGAGGTTGAGGCAGGAGAATTGCCTGAACCCAGGAGGCGGAGGTTGCGGTGAGCCGAGATCGCGCCATTGCACTCCAGCCTGGGTAATAAGAGTGAAACTCCGTCTCAAAAAAAAAAATAAAAATAAAAAAAATTAGCTGGGTATGGTGGCACACATCTATAATCCCAGCTACTGGGGAGGCTGAGGTGGGCGGATGACTTGAGCCCAGGAGGTCAAGTTTGCAGTGAGCCATGATTGTACCACTGCACTCCTGCCTGGGTGACAGAGTGAGACCCTGTCTCTTAAAGAAAGAAAGAAAGAAAGAAAGAAAGAAAGAAAGAAAGAGAATAGTCTAGTCAGGTTTTTTACATATAAAGGATTAATGTAAAGTAAGGCCTATTTCCCACATTTCATCCATACTCACATTGGAAATATGTTCCTATTAGAGCACTGGTATAACACTTAAGTAAGTTTAATTAAAGCAATTGCCAAATCATCCACCCTGTCTCTACAAAAAAAAACAAAGAAAAATCAAATTTTCAAAAACTTTTACTAATATAGTTGGAGTGCCAGCCCAAATCCTGATGGAGCCACTTCCTGCATTAATCACTACACATTAAAGAAAAGGAAGGATATGTCTACTGAAGGTAAGGTGTAGTGGCTCACGCCTGTAAATCTCAGCATTTTGGGAGGCCAAGGCAGGCGGATCACTTGAGATCAGGAGTTCAAGACCAGCCTGACCAACATGGAGAAACCCTGTCTCTACTAAAAATACAAAAAATTAGCCAGGCGTGGTGGCAAGCACCTGTAATCCCAGGTACTTGGGTGGGAGGCTGAGGCACGAGAATCACTTGAACCCAGGAGGTGGAGGTTGCAGTGAGCTGAGATTGTGCCATTGCACTCTAGCCAGAGTGACAGAGTGAGGCGCTATCTCAAAAAAAAAAAAAAAACCACAAAAAAAACCTCTACTGAAGGCATTCCCCTGGTTGATCAAGAATCTGCTGCCTCCAATGCCCCTCCTCAGCAGTATTCATGCATTTTAACGGCCCATGACTGGCAAAGCACCTGGTGACTCAGATTCCTGTGTCTAAGTGGTAAGATTTCACCACTGGTGTTCGCTGGTCTCTTCTTCCTTCTCCCTTTCCCATCAGCAAATACCTTGACTCCTACCCTGCACATTTGGCTTTTAGTAATTCAGCTAAAAGCTAGAATTCAGCTTTCAGCTGAATTCTAATATTCTATGCACACTAGTTATTTAATATTCTAATATTCTAATGCACACTAGTTATTTCCTACTGATCAGAAGGTCAGAATGTATATTATCTTTCTCATCTGTAAACTGGGCCAATACTAGAGCCCACCTCAGTAAGAGTCTGAACTCCTAATACAAAGTCCTCGAATATAAAGGAATTATAAGAACGTAACTTAACTTTGGATGTAAACAAAGTTTAGATAGGTGTGATCTTAAGATGATACATTGGGATGCCAAAATGGGAGGACAGCTTGAGTCCAGGAGTACAAGACCAGCCTGGACAACATATCAAGACCCTGGTGTGGTAGCGCACATCTGCAGTATTAGCTACTCAGGAGGCTAAGGCCAGAAGAGTACCTGAGCACAGGAATTTGAGGTTACAATTAGCTATGATCACATCACTGTACTCTAGCCTAGGCAACAGAGCAACACTCTCTCACTTAAAAGAAAAAAAAGATTACATACATCTCTAAAAATATGACTATATGAAGTATAATTATGACTTAACACAATGTTGGCTGAATAAGAAATAACACCAAAAATTTCTACAGGTATACATAAGATAATATTAACAGAAGTTTCATGTAGATGGAAGGTTAGATATAGGCTTAACCTTATCCCTTCCCAATTTTTTAAATGCTTTTTCAGCATAAGCATGTATAATCATTACACTAATAAAACTAGTTAACTAAAAGAGGGTAATAAAGGCAGACAAATAATAATGGCCACATTTATTGAACATTCACTATATGCCAGGCACTATGCTAAGAACTTTACTTATTGTAACTCATTTAAGCCTTACTGAGGTGGGCTCTAGTATTGGTCCAGTTTACAGATGAGAAAGATAATATACATTCTGACCTTCTGATCAGTAGGAAATAACTAGTGTGCATTCACATTGAGTTGATATAATTCCAAAGCAAAGGAAAAGAAAAGTGTAATGCAGGAAAAAAGTTGAGGAGGGGCACCTAAGGAAGACCCCATCGTTAAGAATCAATGACATAACTCAATGACTACAGGACAGGCTTACTGACATTGGGCAGGATTTTACCAATGGTATTAAGATAACCTTTCTGCCCTCATGTTACCTCCCTACTCTGTATTAGAAACTGAAATGCTACTAAGCAGTAATTCATTTAAATTCACAACTTCCTCTATTAATATGCAACTACCCTTCAAAACACTGGGCTAGGTAAGAATTGGCCTTTCTCTCTCAGAATGAATCACCCTAATCAGTTTCCTTCCCTTTTCCTCTCCTTTCCTCCTTTCACCAAGATAAATTCAGAATACAACTTAAGGGGAACAAGTCTGAGTAAAATTCTCTACGCAGCCAGAAACGTCTGAAAACTTGGCAGGGAGGTGCAAGGAAAGAAGAGAAAAATCAACTCTATGCCTGTTCTGCCTACCTCACTCTGCAATCTCTGCATGGAGCCCATGGCTAGCTGCTTTCATACCCATCCATTCTCCTATGCATAAAAACAAAATGAATTACTACACATTTCCTGAGTGCCTACTATTGCAAAAGGAGGTATCACAGTGGGACATACACAGAAGCAGAACAAAGCATGAGTGCATCTCTAGCAGCAAGTCATTGCTGGGGGCGAAGAATGGGGGATTTAAGAGGGTTTGTGATAATCCAGGAGCTATCATAAAGAAGCACATACCGTGAAAGAAGTTCTCTCAAATGCAGCTTCCTAGTGTTTTTTGGGCAATGTATTCTCATTGTACAATGCTGAACTCTTTAAGAGATAGCAAGTTATCTCCCTATTTGGCTTCCAGATCTTTCTCAGCCCTCTTCTCAGTGTATCTTCTGACATGCCCCAGTAAGCCAGTTATTCCTAAGCCCTTCAGTCAATAATCAAACTAACTCAACTATTCAACAAATACCAAATAAGCAAATGTCCTATAAGCACATCACTGTATATTAGTGATTTTGGATGGTATTCTTCCTAGGATTATTTGCATTTCAAAAGAACACTGAACTGTTTTTTTAATTTTTGAGACTGAGGCTCACTCTGTCACCCAGGCTGGAGTGCAGTAGCATGATGTCAGCTTACTGCGACCTCTGCCTTCTGGGTTCAAGAGATTTTCATGCCTCAGCCTTCTGAGTAGCTGGGATTACAGGCGCATGCCATCAGGCCTGGCTAATTTTTGTATTTTTAGTAGAGATGGGGTTTCACCATGTTGGCCAGGCTGGTCTCGAACTTCTGACCTCAAGTTATCTGCCCATCTTGGCCTCCTAAAGTGCTGCCATTACAGACATGAGCTGCCACATCCAGCAAGAACAGTGAATTTCCAATGGTGAAATTTCAGGCACCATTTCAGAGAAATATTTGGAACCAAAGATTCATTGGTATTCTTAAAATCATACTATACATAAGCAACCTCTTGCAATTCTTATCCAAAAGGTTAGTCCTTGCTGAACACAGGAGAAGTAGGTCTGGACAAATGGGAAGAGTTAAGTAAAGTATAAGAAAAGTCAGTGATTTTTTTTTTCCTTTATTTTTGGGCAAACACTTAGCTATTTTAAACTGTTAGGTCACTCTAAAATGTGTTCCTTCCTTTGAGCTTTAATGGCCTCTGTGTTGCAAAATTTTCCTATTGGAGTTTGAGTTTCAGGCTAACACTAGCTATGTGATCTTAGGTAAATCAGACAGGGCTAAGATTCAGTTTCACCTATGGACTGGAGATAATGCTGTATCACACAGAGAGGAAAGAAGGGGAACAAAATACAGAAATAATGAAGAAAAAGGTGGGACCCCTACACTTTGCTATGGAAAACAGAGATGAATCTCCCCAAGGACAGGCCTATGTCCGTTTTGCTTTCCTTTGTACCCTGGAACCTACCAGAGTAGTGGGCACATAGTTGACAATAAGTAACTGTTGAACTGAACTTAACTTGCTGACATTAATATAGGCCTTCCTTGACTGGAACAGATCCAGTAAGGTTCTGCATAGGTTATATAGCTGTAAGAATACTTTGAGAATGTTACGGCATAAACAAATGTCAGTTATCAAATAAACTCCTCCTTCAGAAAACTCCCATATTTTCTCAACTTCCACACTTACCCTGATACATCACAGGAATAGTGCCGGTAAAATTCAGCAGGTCTTTCTGGGAACTATCTTTAAAAACTGGAAGAAAAAAGCCCCAAAATGTGCAATCAGAAATAGAAAGAACTGTGGTAAAGTATGTAAGTATGCACATGTGTGTGCTCTTAAGTACACACACAAATACACACGCAATGTCTAAACATAATCTAGGAATTGGTAAATCTGTCAACAAAAGGAAATGACTAGATGTTGTTTACTTAGAAAGCAGTGAGGTGGCTGAAAGAATACAGGATTTTGATACTGAAACCCCAAGTTCTGGGGCCACCTTCCCTGCTTAGACGAATGTGACTTTTGGTGACTTTAATCATCTTTGATCTTCAGTTTCATCATCTATAAAATAAAGATAATATGACTGCCTTACACAGTTCTCATAAGGATCAAATGAGAGAATGAGAAAACTCTTAATAAGTACTATGGGCCGGGTGCAGTGGCTCACGCCTGTAATCCCAGCACTCTGGAGGCCAAGCAGGTAGATCACAAGGTCAGGAGTTCAAGACCAGCCTGGCCAAGATGGTGAAACCCCATCTCTACTAAAAATACAAAAATTAGCCAGGTGTGGTGAAAGGCGCCTGTAATCTAAGCTACTTGGGAGGCTGAGGCAGGAGAATCACCTGAGCCCAGGAGACAGAGGTTGGGGCAACCCAAGCAGCTGAGATTACAGGCGCCTGCTACCACACTCGGCTAATTTTTGTATTTTTAGAAGTGAGCCGATATCATGCCACTGCACCCCAGCCTGGGTGAGAGAAAGACTCCATCTCAAAAAAAAAAAAAAAAAGATAATAAAGTAAAAGCTTCCTTAGATAACCAGATTCTTACTATTAATTGAACAAGATAACTAAAACTTTGTTAATAATTTAGAATCAACTATATATATGATAGGCAGAATAAAGGTCCTCCAAAGATGTCCATATCCAACCCTTGGAACTCGTGACATGTCATCTTACTTGGCAAAGGGACTTCTGAGACATGATTAAAGACTCTGATCACTTGACTAGCCTTTAAAAAAAATTAAGGAGTCTGAGATGAACAGATTACCCTGTATTACTGGGATGGGTCTAATCTAATCACATTGGTCCTTAAAAGTAGAGAATCTTTCCCAGCTATGGTCAGAGGGCAATTTGCCTATAAAAGAATGGCTTGGAGACATCCAACACTGCTGGCTTTGAAGATGGAAAAAGGAAACCAAGAGCCTAGGAATGTGGGTGACCTCTAGAAACTGAAACTCAAGGAAACAGATTATCCGGAGCCTCCAGAGACAAAGGCAGCTGACAACTAGATTTTAGCCAAGTCAAACTCCAGTTCAGCTTCTAAGCTACAGAAATTTGTGTTGGACTTCTTGCCTACAGGATTGTAACATAGTAAATGTGTGTTTTTTAAAGCTACTAAGTTTGTGGTAGTTTGTTACAGCAGCAATAGAAAACTAATACAAGATATATTGTATTAATTTAAGCTTTCTCAGAAATTGCAGGTCACAAAGTATAGCTGAAAATCAGAAGACAAAAGAGAAAACGAGAAATTACAATTTTGCAGCTCTTTAGGGCCAAAAATTAGTAGTTCCAATAATGCAGCATTTAAACTAGAAAATATGATTCTTACCATAGGTGTCCATGGAATATTTGAAATGCGGGAAAAACATATTTACATTCTTTAGTTCTTCCACAGTTAGGTCCCTGAACTTGTACTGAAAAGAGAAAAATAAGCATGGAGTAAGAATAAAGCTCTGAGCAAAAGAACAATTGCAGTTAACATTTAACTGACAATTTACCATGTGCTAGGCCCTGGGCTCTGAGCTTTATGAATATGTATAGTATTTAATTTTTTAAAAAAACAAAAGCCCTACAACATAGGGAGGGCTTTATAAATGCTCTACAGAAGCAGGAGAATAAATGAAAGCTAGCTGAGTCAGACAGCAAGTTAAATAGTGAAGCCAGAGCTCAAATCCAGGACCAGGGTCTTGAATGTCTAAATCGAATTGCCTCCAAATACCTCCAGAAGGCTTAAGAGATGAGGCAGAATGAATCATCCCTCTTACCACTATTTGAGATCCAACTGTCTTTTTGGCATAGCTCATTCACTTGAGATACCTCAACTTCAGCTCCCACCTTCCTGGGTTTCAACCGGAAAACAAAAGCACACAAGGTTTTACAGTCAGGTGTGTAACTGCCTCTTCATTTATCCAGATGTCTTCTCAGAGATACTAACTTGGTTGTCTTGTGGACAAAATCTTTTAAATTCTTTTAAGCCTATTTTCTCACCTGCATAAAGAAATAATACTTATCTCTTACACTAGTGGTTAGTTTTAAATGAAAGAAAAGAAATATAGTAAGAGTTTACCATTCTGAAAATGGATTTGAGAAAACAATTCCTTTTACAATGGCATCAAAAAGAATAAAATATTTAGGAATAAATTTAGCCGGGCGCCGTGGCACATGCCCTGTAGCCCCAGCTATTCGGGAGGCTGAGGCTGGAGGATCTCCTGAGTCCAAGAGTTCTGGGCTGTAGTGCGGTATGCCAATCGGGTGTCCACACTAAGTTCGGCATCAATATGGTGACCTCCCGGGAGCGGGGGACCACCAGGTTGCCTAAGGAGGGGTGAATCAGCCCAGGTCGGAAACAGAGCAGGTCAAAACTCCTGTGCTGATCAGGAATAAATTTAACAAGGTACCAAACTTAGACTCTGAAAACTGTATAACATTGTTGAAAAAAATAAAATAGACCAAAGTAAATGGAAAACATCCCTTGTCTACGGATTTGAAGACAGTATTGTTAAGATGGCAACATTCCTCAACAGATTCAACACAATCCCTATCAAAATCCCAGCTGGCGTGTGTGTGTCTGTGTGTGTGTGTGTGTGTGTGTGTGTCTGTGTGTGTGCATGTGTGCGTGCACACATGTGCAAAAATTTGCAGATTCTAAAATTCAGATGGAAATTCAAGGGACCCAGAATAACCAAAACTATCAGGAAAAAGGACAAAACAGCTGGTGGATTCATACTATAATCAAGATACAGGCTATAATCAAAAGGAGAAAATAACAAGTGTTGGAGAGGATGTAAAGAAATCAGAACTCAGGCCGGGCGCGGTGGCTCACGCCTATAATCCCAGCACTTTGGGAGGCCGAGGCGGGTGGATCACGAGGTCAAGAGATCGAGACCATCCTGGTCAACATGGTGAAACCCCGTCTCTACTAAAAATACAAA
>NW_016107354.1:8354976-8364215 GCF_001604975.1 Cebus imitator
CTGCTAATGGATCCTGTTTCCTCTCTCAGAACCTTAAGTTCTTCACCTGCAAAAAAGATATAGCTCTACTGGCTACCAACTTCAACAGGTGTATATGAAACTCTTATAATTAACATATGTATGTAAAAGAGAGATTATAAACAAAGTATGTATACAACAGTAAGTACAGACAGCAAACTACAAATTGACACAAAGAACATCTAAGTTACGGAAAGGCCTCTGGAGAAGCTCAAACTACATTTCAGCCTAGAGTCTTGAATGGTACAGACATTTAGGGATTAAGCCAGTTGTGGTAGCTCACACCTGTAATCCCAGCACTTTGGGAGGCCAAGACAGGCAGATCACTTGAGGTCAGGAGTTTAAGACCAACATGGTGAAATCCCATCTCAACTGAAAATACAAAAATTAGATGTGGTGGCATGCACCTGTAATCCCAGCTACTCTGGAAGCTAAGGCAGAAGAATCACCTGAACCCTGGATGTTGCAGTGAGCCAAGATTGTACCACTGCACTCCAGCGACAGAGTGAGACTCTGTCTCAAAAAGAAAAAAAGAAAAGAAAAAAGAAAATTAGGGGAAAGAGAGGTCATTCTGGGATGGGGAAGAATTTGCTAGAAGAGAAGTCTGACTACAAACAACTTGAGGGCAGGAACAACCGGAAGGCAGGAATTGTCTTTTACTCATTGTTCTATCTCTTCACAGTACTTAGGGTCTGCCTTTGATAGAATTATATTTTTTGGATGGAAGTTGGCAAACAGACAGATTTATATGAGTAGGGTAGACATAGAAAGTAATTATGATCCACAGCACTGAGCATCAAAACTAACAAATGATCAGTATTAACTAAAACAGACTTGTTTAGTCTGTTGGGCAAAGTGAGTCCTAGATTCAGTGCCCATGATTCAATGTAAACAAAACTGGATGAAGTCACTCCAACTCCAAACACTACACAAATGTACAAAAGGCTGCATTGTTGTCACCTGGAATATATATATTATCAACAGATATAATTTGTTTCATTTTCCACTATTTTCTACATCCTTAAAATCATTGTAGAACGCTGGGCGCAGTGGCTCACGCCTGTAATCCCAGCACTTTGGGAGGTCAAGGCAGGCGGATCGCCTGAGGTTGGGAGTTCAAGACCAGTCTCACTAACATGGAGAAACCCCATCTCTACTAAAAATACAAAATTAGCCAGGCATGGTGGCATGTGCCTATAATACTAGCTACTTGGGAGGCTGAGGCAGGAGAATCACTTGAACCTGGGAGGCAGAGGTTGCTGTGCGGCAAGGTCGCGCCGTTGCACTACAGCCTGGGTAACAAGAGCGAAACTCCGTCTCAAAAAAAAAAAAGAAATTACTGGAGAACATGATTATTAATAGCTATATAAGGCCACACTAAAATTGATTTAATTGCAAAACTGCTATACAAGTTTGTCAAAGGCAGCAAAAGCACTCTTCTCGGGATTTAAAAACCCAAATGTCACTATTAAATATTTGCTGTTTTGATACCCCCCTTGCCAAAAAGGACTTCTTTTATCTGTCTTGAAGAAAATATTAACTTTTGGGGCTGGGCACGGTGGCTCACGCCTGTAATCCCAGCACTCTGGGAGGCCAAGGCAGGCAGATCATGAAGTTAAGAGATTGAGACCATCCTGGCTAACACAGTGAAACCCCATCTCTACTAAAACATAAAAAATTAGTCAGGCGTGGTGCCATGTGCCTGTGTCCCAACTACTTGGGAGGCTGAGGCAGGAGAATAACTTGAACCTGGGAGGTGGAGGTTGCAGCGAGCAGAGATTGCCCCACTGCACTCAGCCTGGGTGACAGAGAGAGACCCTGTCTCAAAAAAAAAAAAAAAAAAAAAAAAGAAAATATTAACTTTTTTTATTTTTTGGAGACAAGGTCTCGCTCTGTCACCCAGGCTGGAGTGCAGTAGCACAATCAGGTGTGCACCACCATGCCTGGATAGTTTTTTAGTACTTTTTGTAAAGATGAGGTTTCACCATGCTGCCAAGGCTGGTCTTGAATGCCTGTGCTCAAGGGATCTGCCTGCTCTACCCTCCCAAAGTGCTGGGATTACAGGTATGAGCCACCACACCCAGCCTTATTTTCACTACATATTAAGCAGTGTATCTTGTCAGTGTAATTTTTTTTCTGACACTGATTTTTGCTCTTGTTGCCCAGGCTGGAGTGCAATGGCGCAATCTCGGCTCACCACAACCTTCAAGCGATTCTCCTGCCTCAGCCTCCCGAGTGGCTAGGATTACAGGAGCCTGCAATGACACCTGGCTAATTTTGTATTTTTTAGAGATGAGTTCTCCATGTTGGTCAGGCTGGTCTTAAACTCCCGGGCTCAGGTGATCTGCCCACCTGGATCTCCCAAAATACTGGGATTATAGGCATGAGCCACTGCACCCGGCCTGGTATCATTTATTAAATAAATTTTTAGCAAGAAGGAATCTTATAGATCAAGTCCAGTATTGCCATTTTATGAGGGAGCAAATCCAGGTTAAGTTGCCTCTCCAAGGTAACTCAGCTTGAGGAGCAGAAAACAGAAATTAGGGAACTAGGTAATTTCTCTAAATAAAACACTTAATACAAACGAAGGAATATACATATGTGGCTGGGCATGATGGCTCAAATCTGTAATCCTAGCCCTCTGGACAGTCGAGGACGGAGGATCACTTGAGGCCAGGAGTTTGAGACCAGCCTGGGCAAGACTTTGTCTCTACAAAAATAAAAATAGGCCAGATGTGGTGATACTGTCTGTGGTCCTAGCTACTCCAGAGGCGGAGGCAGGAAGATCACTTGAGCCCATGAGTTTGAGACTACAGTAAGTTATGATGGTACCACTGCACTCCAGCCTGGGAGACAGAGCAAGACTCTGTCTCTTAAAAAAAAAGAATGAAAGCACACACTTTTTGAAGAATAGTAAGTACTGGTGAATTGACCCACCTACTTATGATACAGAACTGTCTGACAAAGCTTAAGCTTTCTGCCATAATGGAAATAATCTGTAAGTACATTGTCCAATATGATAGCCACAAACCACATGCGACTACTGACAATTGAAATGTAGTGATTTTGTTCCTGTTTCAAAAATACTTATGTCTTTGGCTCAATTCTCTATTTATCGAGTTTGTTTTGTTTTTTGTTTTGTTTTGTTTTGAAGACAGAGTCTCGCTCCGTTGCCCGGGCTGGGGTGCAGTGGTGTGATCTCAGCTCACCACAACCTCCGCCTCCCAGGATTAAGAGATTCTCCTGCCTCAGCCTCCTGAGTAGCTGGGATTATAGGCACATGCCACCAAATCTGGCTAATTTTTTTGTATTTTTAGTAGAGACGGGGTTTCACCATGTTAGCCAGGCTGATCTCAAACTCCTGACCTCAGGTTATCCAACCATCTCAGCCTCCCAAAGTGCTGGAATTACAGGTTTGAACTATCGCACCTGGCCTTAAATTTATTTTTTTATTTTTTAGAGAGACGGTCTCTCGTTCTGTCTACCAGGCTGGCATGCAGTGGCACAATCATGGCTCTCTGCAGACTCAAACTCCTGCGCTTAAGCTATCCTCCTGCCTCAGTCTCTCAAGTAGCTGGTACTACATACATGAGTAACCGTGCCCAGCCAAAATTATTTCTGGATATTAAACGATTATATTATTTGCCTACTGCAATGAATGGTCAGGGAATCCCAAACATTTGCTGGACTGACTTGTTTCCGATGAGTTTCCTTAATTTATACAGCCAACAGGTACTTATTAATAAGCTACCTATGTGCCAGATTCTACGCTATGCACTGATGGAAAAAAAATCCTCTACTATTCTACTCTCATCCTTGAGAAAACTTGTCTTTTCTTTTCCTTCATTCCAGTTCCACCAGAAGTAGGCTCTATGTTTGAGTCTTAAACAATTCAGGGAAGGGAGGGACCGTAAAAAAACAAAACAACAAAAAAAAAAACTTGAACAATTCTTCCCATCGAGCAATCCATCATCCTCTACACATTAAAACTTGAATGGTTCTTTTAATTTCATGTCCTCTGAAGAGGTCACAGAAAGGGTAGATATCCTAAGCATGACCATACTTCTCTTCCTACAAGATCTGCACCTGTCGCAGTAGATAAATTCAATCAAGTCACTTACATAAATAATTTCAATCTTGGGGCTTCAAAACCTCCCACGACTATGCTAACTGTCCCAACAAGGAAAGAAGCAAGTACAATAAAAATGGCATAAACTATGGTTTCCGCATGAGGAATTCTTAAGAAGCATTAAGAATTACTATTCTGGGGGGCTGAGGAGGGTGGATCACTTGAGGTCAGGAGATCCAGCCCAGCCTGGCCAACACGGTGAAACCCTACCTCTACTAAAATACAAAAATTAGCCTGGCATGGTGGCGCGCGCGCCTGTAATCCCAGCTACTCGGGAGGCTGAGGCACGAGAATCGCTTGAACCTGGGAGGCAGAGGTGCAGTGAGCTGAGATCGCACCACAGCACTCCAGCCTGGGCAACAGAGCAAGATCTGTTAAAAATAATAATAATAATAAAATAAATTATTTAACTAGGAAACTGGTGAAAACTAGTTTTCTTTTTTTTTGGGGGGGGGGGGACGGAGTTTCGCTCTTGTTACCCAGGCTGGAGTGCAATGGCGCAATCTCGGCTCACCGCAACCTCCGCCTCCTGGGTTCAGGCAATTCTCCTGCCTCAGCCTCCTGAGTAGCTGGGATTACAGGCACGCGCCACCATGCCCAGCTAATTTTTTGTATTTTTAGTAGAGACGGGGTTTCACCGTGTTGACCAGGATGGTCTCGATCTCTTGACCTCGTGATCCACTCGCCTCGGCCTCCCAAAGTGCTGGGATTACAGGCTTGAGCCACCGCGTCCGGCCGAAAACTAGTTTTCTTAACTAGAAAACTGGTGGGGATTTCCTCAGATTGTACACTGGAGACTCAGGCTAGTCAGGCCGAGGAAATATAGGTCAGATTTCTAGGTCGGCCCGCCTACTCCTCAACTTTAAGATCTCTCCAGGGCCTTCAAGCTGTCTTCATCCCTAAATATACTCAGGTCTTTCATTCACCGCAGTTATTTAGTACCTATGTTGTTGTCTAGCATAGTGGCTAGATGAAAGGAATACAAAAGCAGTGTCTGCAGTCAAAGGGGCTCACAGCAAGAGTAAGATTTGTAAATACATAATTACTCCACAATGTGATAATCGATTATCTTTGAAAGCAGAAGGGTTGATTCAATCTTCCAGGGAGTGACTGAGTTGGGTCTTAAAAAGGACGAGCTTTGCAATTCAAGAAAAAAGGTAGGCCATTTTAGCAGACAGAAAGGCGTGGTTACAGGCGTGCGCTGGGAGCTGTTTGAGGTCAGTGAAGCTGGAGGTATCAGGAGGACTCGCACCAGGTAGAGGTTGGGAAACCCCCGAGTTGCGGGAGAAGTTAGAATCCAAACTGCTTCAACCCTCCCTGGCGCCTCTGCCCATAGCCCGTTTCACACCAGCCATCCCCGCTCCAAGCCTCACTACAAGCAGCAAAACGCAAAACGGAGGCAAACTGGCCAAAGGCGGAGACACCCCGCAAGACCCCGAGGACCCAGACCTGGCCCAGCGCACTGCCCGCACCTTGCCAAGCAGCCGTCTCAGGCCTTCGCAGTCGAACTCCATCTCCATCCTGGTCCAGAGCCAGGTCCCACGACCCCAGCCCCTGAACCTTCTTCCGGTTTTGCTGCAGGACGGAAGCCGCCGAGGGGCAAACTTCCCGGCGGTCCATGGCCCCGCCCCTTCCCAGACTGGAAATTCCACCGGCATTCAACAACGCCCAGGGCTCAGGCAGTGCTGTGCTGGGAGTCGGGCGGCCCCTCCTTCGTGACCCCGGAGTGGGCAAGTGACGAGGGCACGGCCGGAAACGTGTTGGCGTCAAGGAAACCATGACCCATCTTCCTGGAAGAAAACTTGGGGACATTTATGAAGAGAAGACTAGGAAGGACCGAAGTAGAATCACTAAAGGAGGTAGAAGCAACCCACGGTATTCTTGAAGAGTTTCCAGACAGATGTGTTAAATTCCAAAGAGTATCAGGAAAGAGCAAGACCAAAAATTGCATTTGAATTTAGGAAGGAAGCGGCCATGGAGCTTCAGAAGCAAAATTTCAGTGAGTAGAAAGTAAAACAGGAAAAAGCCGGGTGAACAAAAGAGTTGGAAAACAAGAGAGGAGGGAGATGGGTGAATAAGGTCATCAGGAGAAGGTGGGCAAAGAAGAGATACAGGATACAGTAATTTTCTGGCGTTGGTTGGTCTCCTTGACCCCTAACTGACTTACCAGCCTTGTCTCCCTAGTTTGAGCCACCGAAGCGAAAAGTCTCAGGAGCTGGATATTGTAATTGTCAAGTGGTTGAGCATGTATGTAGAAGGGAGATTGTATTTATAGGAAGATCTGAAGGGAGAGGCTGCTGTGACTCTGGAGAAGAAACTGAAAAGCTGGAAGGAACATTCATTCAAAAAGGTTTTGTTGAGCTATTTTACAAGGTCTCAGGATACAGCAGCAAACAAAATACAGGTATTGATCGACTTACGACCTATGCAACTTACGACCATTCAACTTTACGACCACAGTCGCCAGCCACGACTACTCCGCGTCTGGCAGCGCAAACGTTGCCCAGCTGGGCGTAAGCAGTGCGGACCAGCTTCCGGCAGCACTTCCATCTCCACGTGCACCATTCAACTGTTATCCCAGACTCGGTACAGCAATTTGTGTTTCGTGTCTTGGATATTTTTCATCAAACCCCTCCCAATAAGCTTCTTATACATTTCGAAGCAATGGACCCAAACATCGAACGATTTGCAAGGATTGAACGGATGGCGCCCGATGTGTTTCGTCCGTATCGTGATATTTATGAAGAAAAAAAGAAACATACAATTCAGACAAAGCTCACCATGTTTATGAAAAAACCAACTCCGGTAACCCCAACTGCTGCCTCAGATGACGACTTCAACGATCCGCAGCCAAGCACCAGTGCCCAATAAAATGTTTCGTACATGTTTATATATTTTGATATGTTTGGCAATTGGGAAAATGTTTCCTATGGTATTTTTTACACCTGTATTTTGTATTTTTGTATGCACCTGTATTTTGTAATTTTGTATGTTTTGCAAATATTAAACCAGTTGTACTGGTAATGCAGTGTTTTACTTAAACCTGACAAATGTAAAAATAAGAAACAAAATGGTGTAGAGATGATACAAATGGCATAAAATGAACGAAGAAAATTATGATATATAACAATAATGAAAGAAAATTATGATAAAATATGACTTAAAGATTTTTATAACATCATTTCACAGTAGTATACATATAGCCTACTCAACTTACGACCAACTTGTGTTACGACCGGTCTGTCTGAACCAATCGTGGTCGTAAGTGGAGCACTAGCTGTAGACAAAATGGCTGCTGTCTTAAGGCTGTCATTCCTTTATTAGCAGAGGGAAAGCAAAACAATAAATATAATAAGTAAATTATTCAGCATGCCAGAAGGTTGATAACTTGTCGTGGAGAATAAATTCTTAAAAGTGTAAGGAGATTGCATAGGTCTCACTGAGGGGTGAGGGAGTAAGTGTTCTAAGTCAGAGTGCAGACAAAGCAAAGGCCTAAGACAGGCACGTGCCCAAGGAGGCCAGTGTGGCTGGAGTAGAATGAAATAAGATGGGAGTAGAGACAAGGAGGCTAAGTCAGGGAAATAAGAGAGGAACAAATGGTTTAGGGAAGTGAGTCTTCTAGTGTGATCCCCAGACCTGCAGTCTCAGCCTCATCTGAAACTTGTTAGAAATGAAGATTCTGGCATGGCGTGGTGGCTCATGCCTGTAATCTCAGCACTTTGGGAGGCTAAGGTAGGGGGATCACCTGAGGTTGGGAGTTCGAAACCAGCTTGACCAACATGGAGAAACCCTGTCTCTACTAAAAATACAAAATTAGCTGGGCGTTGTGGTGTATGCCTGTAATCCAGCTACTCGGTAGGCTGAGGCAGAAGAATCACTTGAACCCAGAAGGTGGAGGTTGCGGTGAGCCGAGATTGTGCCATTGCACTCCAGCCTGGGCAACAAACGCGAAACTCTGTCTCAAAAAAAAAAAAAAAAGAAAGAAATGAAGATTCTAAGACCCTAAGACCTCACCCCAGATTTATTCAATCACAAACTCTGGGGTTGGGGACCAGCAATCCATTTTAACAAGGCTTCCAGATGATTCTGATACATGAGGAAGTCCAAGAACCACTGTGGGACTTTGTAGACAATTATAAGGACTCTAGCCTATCAGTGCCCTCCAGCCAGAGACAATCAGGAACACACCTGTACTTAAACACACCTGTACTTAAACTTGTTTAATAGTTCTTAATAGTTCATTGTTCATAGTTCTTGCAGCGAGGAAGCAGGTGCTGTGGAGAACCATTGGGACAGCTTGGTGAGAGAGAGAGAACCTATTATAGGATTTGGGCAATTTGCGGGAGGGCCAAGAAAGCCAGGCTTCACCCTGGATTGGGTGTTATCAGAAAGCAGGGACACTTCTGTAACTAGGTACCTGAATAAGTATTGTCTGTAAGATGGACAGATGAAAGTGAGGATAAAGCTATACTCGATGGAGAAGCAGCAGTCACTCGTAATAGCAGAGGATGTTTGTTTTCTCATGGCTCACACAGTGACTTTGCTCTCTTGTCTCTGCTTAGACAAAATTATGAAATGACCTTGTTGCGTCTCACTTTCTTATAGTCTGACCTTGTCTGATATTGGTGTTCTGTGAGATTATGTCCCACATTAGAATAACTGGGCCAAGCTGTGAGCACCAGCCCAACTTCCCACAACCCTGAAGTCTAGCTGTGTCAGACCATCTCTCAGATGTCAGGGCCTGCCTCTTCCTTTCTCAGGCTTTTAATCTGGGAGAAAGAGAAAGCCACTGAGAGGTTTTGAACAGAAGAGTGACATGATATGACTGAGCTTTAAAAAAATATTAATAACTGTGGTATTGTGAAGAGGCAGCAGTTTGGGGCGAGAGTAGAAGTCAGGAGACAAGGTAGGAGGAAGATTACAGAGAAAGTTAAAGGATAGAAAGCCTGTTAAGTGTATCTCAGCCAGATAACCAACCTTGAAACAGAACTGCCAGGGGCTCAAAGTTCTAATAGATCCTGCCAGAAATCCATTGTATGGCCGGGCGCAGTGGCTCACGCCTGTAATCCCAGCACTTTGGGAGGCTGAGGCG
>NW_016107354.1:8365765-8372658 GCF_001604975.1 Cebus imitator
TAGAGACAGGGTTTCACCATGTTGACCAGGATGGTCTCGATCTCTTGACCTCGTGATCCACCCGCCTCGGCCTCCCACAGTGCTGGGATTACAGGCTTGAGCCACCGCGCCCGGCTTTATCATAGATTATTATATGTAACACTTCCTACCCCTTCTATAGTCAATCGCTTGCTCCTAGTTGATAATTCTCTTTATTAAAGTTTTCAAATTACTGTGTTTTCTGTCTCCTGACTGGACCTGACCTACCGTATCATTGGGAACAAGATGAAATAAACTAGAATATTGTGCAAAAATTAAAAAGAATAACTTAGACTAGGCACAGTGGCTCACGCCTGTAATCTCAGCATTTTGGGAGGCTGAGGCAAAAGGCTCATTTGAGCCCAGGAGTTCGAGACCTGCCTGGTCAACATGGCAAGACCCTGCCTTTACAAAATAAAAATAAAAATTAGCCAGGCACGGTGGTGCCTGGGTCTACACCTGTAGACCCAGCTACTTGGGAGGCTGAGGTGAAAGGATCGCTTGAGCCCAGGAGTTCAAGGCTGCAGTGATCTGACTGTGCCAGTGCACTCCAGCCTTGACAACAGAGTGAGACTGTCTCCAAAAAGAACAGTCACTTCTGCTTATGAAGGATCAACTGCTACAGAAATTACTTCTCTTCATAAATAGAAAATTGCACAAAACATGAAATCATTGTTTTCAGGTATTATACAAGAGACAGAACAAGATTATGTACTTTGAGAGAAAGGAAACCAATGAAGGTGAGTCCTACAGTTGCTCAAGCCAGGAGGCAGTTTCCAGACTGTCACACAGAGAGGGATTACCCAACAGAGTTTCAGAGTTAAAGAGAAAGATGGCAAAGTACAGCAGAGGCCAGCGTCAAGAATTTGCAGGATGGAGTACTAAGAAGACGAAGCTCCGTGGAGAAAGCTCTGTAGGTTTCTATGGGGGCCCTTATGAGTCTTTGGCTGAGTTCCATCTGCACATATAAGGGATAAAACTCTTCCAGGTGTGATGGCTCATGCCTGTAATCCCAGCACTTTGGGAGGCTGAGGCAGGTGGATTACCTGAGGTCAGGAGTTTGAGACCAGCCTGGCCAATATGGCGAAACCCTGTTTCTACTAAAAATACAAAAATAGACTGGGCATTGTGGCTCATGCCTGTAATCCCAGCTACTGGGGGGCTGAAGCAGGAGAATCCCTTGAACCTGTGAGGCAGAGGTTGCAGTGAGCCAAGATTGTGCCACTGCACTCCAGCCTGGGCAACAGAGTGAGATTCTCTCAAAAGAAAAAACACAGAAAACTCTGTGAGGCCTGGAAAAGATCCACCCAAAAGCAGTAGGCTGAACACTTCTTGGAGTTCCTTAAGGGAAGGGAATTGTGGAACATTCCACAGATTTGAAAGATCTAGGCTAGGTGCAGTAGCTCATGCCTGTAATCCCAACCCTTTGGGAGGCCAAGGCGGGCAGAACACCTAAGGTTGGGGGTCCGAGACCATCCCGACCAACATGGAGAAACCCTGTCTCTACTAAAAATACAAAATTAGCCAGGCATGGTGGAGCATGCCTGTAATCTCAGCTACTTGGGAGGCTGAGGCAGGAGAATCACTTAAACACGGGAGGCGGAGGTTGCAGTGAGCCAAGATTATACCATTGCACTCCAGCCTGGGCAACAAGAGCAAAACTCCATCTCAAAAAAATAAGATCTAATACAATTGGCCTCAGAGAAGGTGCTCAGAGAAAGTAGTCATAGCTCAGCAGTGGGGATATTAACCCTAGAGTAAAGGCTGTTCCTGGCCTATCATAAAGCTTAAAGTAAGCCTCAGAAGAATCAAACTGATCACAAGTAACTTAAGTCTACCTTAGAATAAAATTTAGCACTGTTGAATACAACAAAATCCAGCACTCAACGCGGTAAAATTTACCATGTTCAACATCTAATCAAAAGTTCTAAGGCATTTAAAGAAGCAGGAAATATAACAACAGGCCAGGCATGGTGGCTCACACCTGTAATCCCAGCACTTTGGGAGGCTGAGGCTGGTGGATCACCTGATGCCAGGAGTTTGAGACCAGCCTGGCCAACATAGTGAAACCCCATCTCTACTAAAAATACAAAAATTAGCCAGGTGTGGTGGTGGGCGCCTGTAATTCCAGCTACTTGGGAGGCTGAGGCAGGAGAATCACTTGAACTCAGGAGGCGGAGGTTGTAGTGAGCCAAAATTGCACCATTGCACTCTAGCCTGGGCAACAGAGCAAGACTCCATCTCAAAAAAAAAAAAATTCTAGGGATGAAAAATACATTAAATGTCCATGATATTATAACAGAAAAGCAAAAAAGATCTTTGGTGACCTCTGAGAAAGTATCTAATAGTGGGCGGGGCTAGGAGTCAGAATATAATGCGTGGAAGAGGGATGTAGATGGAAAGAAGCTTTAAATGTGGACCACTTGTTTAGGAAGTTTGGTCATAAAAGGAAATTAAGAAATAAGACTGGGAAGGAGCCACAGTATCAGTTGGAGGACTTTTTTGAGGAAAGGACAGGGATACATGTGGCTTCATGATGGCCAAGAAAAGAGAACCAATGGAAGGAACTAACCCAAGGTGTTGAAGATGTGGGTATACCATCATGCTGAGGATGCCCTTGAGATGGGGAGGGGAGGTTTTGCAGGGACAGAAATAGGGACATCTGTCTCATTTGCTTATAATTCAATTTGTTTCATTCACGTGTCATAGACCTAGCAGTAAAACACTTTTCCAAGTCTCTGCCTCTAGTGTAAAGAGCCCAGTTAGAGTCCTAAGTCTTGCCCTGATCTGGAGCATCAGCTCTGTGCCATAGTGCACATCACTTAGGCTCTGGTGTAAGCCTCAGTTTTCTCATTAGTGAAATGGGGTTAACAATAATACTTACTTCAGAGTGTTGCTGCTCAGCTACTGGTCTGGAGGCAGTGTCTCTGGTGTGTTTTGAGTCTGGTCCATATGACAAGTGATGTCACAATGCCCTACTAGACTTCAGCTTCTCCACTAGGGAGTTGTAGATCCTTTGGAGCCAAGGACTCGAACAGACATGCGAGACCTCTACCAACTGAAGGTTTCATGAACACACTCCTTTGCCAAGATCTTGGTGAATAGTCTTTCACTGTGCAGTTGTATCTTAGAAATTGTTTTCCTTTTGATCATGATTGTGCTTGGCTGGATGCTTTTTGTTGGACTTGCATGTTACATGGGCACGTTTCCAGAATTAATGGTAAGTGACGGCTCAGCCTGTAAATCCCTAGTGGTCAGTCCTGGTGCTGGCTCATCGTCCTTTCTTGGTTTTCTGACCAAATGGAAAAGATAGTTGAGTTCTCACCACTAACTGGAAGTCAGAATGTGATGGGAACAAAGTTAGTTTCCCAGGCATTTCCCATCCCACTGGAGATATCGTTTTATGTCTTTTTCCCCACTATCTTGCATATATAGCTGCACTTGTTTCAAGGCACTGTGGAATTTGCAAGGGGTCTGTTGGAGACTATATTTGACTTGTGGATTTCAGAGCAAGTGGCTCAGTGGTTGTTGGTAGAAAGGGGAACAGTAGGGATTGGTGGAACCTTTTAGCAGCCCTTCTAGTCACCACAGAGAGGTGGTTACCTACTGGGCTAATGAGTAGAGCCATCTCTGTCCTCGAATTTTCTTTCTGATTCAGCCTCCAACTCTGAAGTGGAAGGAGAGGTGGCCTGTTCAGGAGAGCAAGACACAGCTGAGGAGGCAGGCTTTAGGTGAAAATCTGCTGCAAGTAAGTGGGTGGTCAGGTCTGGTGGGCTGGATTCCTCCCTTTCCAGAATACTTGGTAGTACCCTGAAATATCAGTGATGAGTGTTTATTCCTCTGGAAAATATAATAAACTGTGGAAAGAGAAATGATTTGGTGAGTACTGCTGAGGACAGCAGGCCAAAGTTTTCTGTTAATAACCATGTCTCATAGGTGTTGTTTTTGAAGTCTGTTGCCATCTATTATTTTTTCTCCTCACAACACTGTAATATACTATTAATCGCATTCTTTTTTTTTTTTTTTTCTGAGACAGGTCTTGCTGTGTCTCCCAGGCTGGTGAGGTGCAATCAGTCCTCCCACCTCAGCTTCCTGAGTAGCTGGTACTCAGGCACATGCCACCAAGCCTGGCTAATTTAAAAAAATTTTTTTTGTGGAGACAGGTTCTCACTTTGTTGCTCAGGCTAGTCTTGAACTCCAGGACTCAAGGGGTCCTCCCACCTCGGTCTCCCAGAGTGCTGGGATTATAGGCATGAGCCACCATGCCTTGCCAGGACCAGCATTTTTAATATCCCTTTGGCAGATCCTGAAACTGGAGTTAACACTGAACTTGAGTTTAAGTCCTAACTTTGCAACGTACTAGCTATGTGACCTTGGGAAAGTTTAATTTATTTGAAACCTCAGTTTCAAAATTTCTTCTGTATAACGAGATAATCTGAGTATCTTACTATTTTTGTGAAGATTATATTTGAAAATTAATGTAAAGCATTTAATGCAAAGCTCAAAAATTAGCATTTAGTAAAATACTAACTTAACAACAAACAAATAATGAGCCAGTCAACAAAGATTTACTGGGGACAGTGACCTCCACTATTTACCCAAGGCCACACAAGCTAGCTCGCTGGTGAAGATGGGATGCAAGCACACCTTCACATCCCACCTTCTGGACTCTGGACTTAGTAGCCTCTCATACTCATTCCACTGGACCAGCCTGCCTACAGGAAACACCAATGGAATTACCCCTTTTAGCAGACCGTCTCCTGGGTTTCTTACATTTCACCCCATTTCATTCAGACCTGTTTTGTAGAGCTGTTCCTATTGTTAGAGAAACTTAACTCAGAGAGATTTTGTTTGTTTGTTTGTTTTGTTTTTTTGAGACAGTCTTGGTCCATTGCCCAGGCTGGAGTGTAGTGGCACGATCTTGGCTCACTGCAACCTCCGCCTCCAGGGTTCAAGCGATTCTCCTGCCTCAGCCTCCTGAGTAGCTGGCATTATGGGTGTGTGCCACCATACTCGGCTAATTTTTTTTTGTATTTTTACTAGAGATGGGGTTTCACCATGTTGGTCAGGCTGCTCCTGAACTCCTGCCCTTGTGATACACCTGCCTCGGCCTCCCAAAGTGCTGGATTACAGGTGTGAGCCACCACTCCCATCCAGGAGAGTATTAATAATATACTGATTACAGGAGCAGAAGGTTTTTTGGAAACTACTCCAGAAGTTAGGGGTGTTCAGCCCCAGCCCCAGCCCCAGCTCCAGCCCCAGCCCCAGGTATACTAAGAGCGGGACATGATGGTTGGGTTTTTAAAAAAAGCCTCCATCTACCCCAGGATTTCTGTGAACACATTAGCCCAAAGCAGTCAGAACTTGGTGGCAGTCCTGACCAGACCACTTAAACTATTCTGTGCCTCAGTTTCTCCAGCTGCAAAATGAGTAAAACAGACAAGCCCATTTTCCTTCTCTTCCCTTCTCAGGAAAGTTGTAAATAGGCTCTCCCTACATGATAAGAGTTTTAACTGCCATTTTATAAAATGCAAGATTTCTTTTTTAAACAGCCTAACAATAGCATGTGAAGTTAATTGCTCATGGCATACCTAGCCAGCTAATTCTCTTAATGAATCCAGGCTTTTTTACTTTTGCATAGCATCTGATTGCACAAAGCCAATAGTTAAACATATTGGCAGGTAACGAGTTAATGAGTGTGATGCCAGCTAGGTCCAAATCACAGATACACCAGAGCACAGGGCCCTTTTGATAAATATTCTTTAGCCCAATGCACCTGGCATCCTGGCCAACCAACCCATAGCTGTTCATGCTGACTGGGTTGCCAAGGTCACAGGAGCTGATGTCATAATTGGTGTCTGAGCTCTGCCCTGCTAAATGGCCATGAGGAACCACTTCAGTTCAGACTAGGCCACAAAGCTCCTTAGTGAGGAGCTGCCATGCTGGGCCAACCACCATCTGGTGTCTAAGAAAGACAGCCCAATTCCTAAGACTCAGGGAATAGAACACTGTACCTTCCAGAAGTACTTGTTTCTTCTTGGGCACACCACCAGCTAAGAAGCCTCACGATGATAGTTGTTTTATGGATGCTTCTCATTGCAGGAACCATGTGGAAGGGATATAAATACCCCCCAGGAGGGGTAAGTGTACTTTCAACCTTGTTCTCTATTCCTACTTTGAAATGTATTCCCATCCCCAGAAACAAACTAAGCATGAAAATCCAACTTTAGTAATATTAGAGACAAATACTTTTATTTTTTTTACGTTACTGTAGCTTCTACTTGTATTATTATTCACAGTCGGAGTTGGGAGAGTTCCCATTTTCTTTCACATGATCTTTAAGGCCCAGAGTCAAGTTGGGAAACTTTGTCTCTGTTGTCCTTATGGATGTTTTCTATGCCCAGTCTTTGATGCCATTTCCTAGGGATCAGTCCACATCAGAAATCCAAACTTCGCTCTCCCACAAGTAACCACTAGTTTGTAAAAGGGTTCTGGTGGCAGATGTCTCCCTCCTCTCTCCTCCTGTTAGACCTTGGAACTTCTGTCTTTTCTCTGCCTCTTGTCACTCCCCAATGCTGAGGTCCCCTTGCAGCCAGGATCAGCACCTCTCAGAGGTGAGACAGAATTGGAGGTGGCCTCCCCTGCTGTCCTTGGCTTGGAGGCCAAATGCCTCAGCCCCACACTAGCAACCACTAGACCCACACGACACACTTTTTTTTCCCCCACAGACCCCGGTGGAAGTAAGCAAGGATGATCCTGGTGAAGTAATGCAGCTCTGAAGCTCATCTGACCAGCTGTACAGTTCCTGTTGTTGGTTTCGCATAAAGTAATTGCACATTATTTTGTCATATTTTATGTTAAGAAGTTATCGCACT
>NW_016107354.1:8372782-8378591 GCF_001604975.1 Cebus imitator
GGGTTCAGGCAATTCTCCTGCCTCAGCCTCCTGAGTAGCTGGGATTACAGGCACGCACCACCATGCCCAGCTAATTTTTTGTATTTTTAGTAGAGACGGGGTTTCACCATGTTGACCAGGATGGTCTCGATCTCTTGACCTCGTGATCCACCCGCCTCGGCCTCCCAAAGTGCTGGGATTACAGGCTTGAGCCACCGTGCCCGGCCAGTTATCGCACTTTTTAAGATGAATGAAGACTTACTATTCTGTTAGCTTGTGACAGAGACAGTTGAGTGGATGGCATGCAGGTGGGTCCTTTTGCTACATGGTCTCTAAGACTGGCATTAAGATATCTAGTTCAGCTGGGCACGGTGGCGCTCGACTGTAATCTCAGCACTTTGGGAAGCCAAGGCAGGTGGATCATTTAAGTTCAGGTGATCCCCACCTCTACTAAAAATACAAGAAATTAGCCAGGGCATGGTGTGGTGACACGTAGTCCCAGCTACTCAGAAGGCTGAGGCAGGTTGCAGTGAGCTGAGATTGGGCCACTGCACCCCAGCCTGGCAACAGAATGAGACTCAGTCTCAAAAGAAAAAAAAGAACCCGAAGCTTATACCATGTGGGGACAGAACCTCATTTTTAATATTGGGGTTAGATACTAAAGTATAATTATCTTAATCCTTAAAATAATCTTCTGAAGCTGAGTATTAGCCTCATCTTACAAAATGGCAAAAATGAAGTTGAGGGTCATATCTATCTTGCCAACACACACAGCCCTGGGCTGCAGAGTCAAGATTAAGATCTAGGGCTTCTCCCTTCACACTTTCATGTGGGAAGGAAAAGAGCCAAACAAGAGACTCTGGGATATCTAAGATCTTGCTGTTTAAATATCTCCCTCACCTGAAAACCGAGTAAGTTAGGCCGAGCATGGTGGCTCACACCTGTAATTCCAGCACTTTGGGAGGCTGAGGCGGGTGGATAACTTGAGGCCAGGAGTTCTAGACCAGTCTAGCCAACATGGTAAAATCCCGTCTCTAGTAAAACCACAGAAATAATTAGCCGGGCATGGTGGCAGTCACCTGTAATCTCAGCTACTCAGGAAGCTGAGGCAGGAGAATCGCTTGAACCAGGGAGGCAGAGGTTGCAGTGAGCCAAGATCACACCACTGCACTCCAGCCTGGGTGACAGTACAAGACTCCATATTAAAAAAACGTGAAGAAAAAAGGAAATCCAGCAAGTTGCCTGATAATTCTTTTTCTTTTTCGTGACTACTGAAAAGACAGGAGCCTGAGAGAGACTTAACAGGAGTAAATACTTTAAAAACAGTATGGAACTGTACCCATTCTGAGGATGACTGATACAGTTCCAATATTCAAGAGAAGTGTATCTTTTCCAGCAAAGTAGATCTTTTGTTTACATAGAAAACATTTTGTTATTTGGGATGTTTGCTTAACTATTTGTAAGTAGCTCTTTGCAATGAATGGATTACCCTTTTTTTAATGGAAAGAAAATAAATTCAAAATCTGTAAGCAAAACTTTAGTAATTTCTGAATCTAGGATACTAGCATCTTCTATTTTTTTAAGTGATTTACATTCAACCCATTCCAGTGATTTAAGTACCTATGTCCTCTGGCTGTGCTCATTTGCCTCATACTTTTTTTTTTTTTAAACAGTCTTGTTCTGTCACCCAGGATAGAGTGCAGTGGCACAATCTCGGCTCACTACAACTCCACCTCCCAGGTTCAAGCGATTCTCATGCCTCAGCCCCCTGAGCAGCTGGGATTACAGTGCACACCACATTTTTGTATTTTTAGTAGAGACAGGGTTTTGCCATGTTGGCCAGACTGGTTTTGAACTCCTGGCTTCAAGTGGTCCACCTGCCTCCTCCTCCCAAAGTACTGAAATTACAGATGTGAGCCCCTGTGCCCAGCCTGCTTCATATACATTTCTAAGGACTCCTCTTCTCAGGCATCTCAAGCTGTTATCATAAGAGATAGGACGATGCTCATTTTGACAAGAGGAACCATATACCCAGCTCTGTGTCCTCCCTCCATTTGAGGAAACTCCCAAAGCTTGAGCCACTAGATTCCTTTGCTTTGACCACCTAACAGTTCTCTTAATATGGGTGTCTGAGAGCAGAACAGGTTCTCTAAGCTGGTAGGGGGAGAGAAGCACTATCATGATCGTGCAGGCATGAATGGGTAAGGGAGCTTAAGCAGAGGAATGTGTGCAAGAGGCAAACCCTATCTCTGAAGTGTGACGAATATACCGAGGTTTCTAGCTGGAAAAATGTTCAGGGTGATGAGATAAATATCTCAAAGTTTTGATCAATAAATGCAAACCAGCAAAAATATCAATAAAATATTTTTAATGCCTACAATTTCTTGTATACATAAATTGCAAAACTTTCACCTGTATATGCAAAAGTATGTTCTCTTGCAGGTCAAACAGCACCAGAAAACAAGCTAAGCTATCTAAAATTTTTTTAACTTGATTTGTCCATTATGTAAAAGACAGGATGGATTTAATAATGCCAAAGAAATCTCTATATCACTCTTAATCATACACTAAATGCCTGAATATTTAATCACATCGACTCAGAAAATAAACAGTAGTCTAACATATTCAGCACATTGAAAATAAAACAACCAGTGTCTCTTCATATATTTATTCTCTCTCCAAACACGTTTTGGTCTCCGGCTATATCTCAGAAATTTACCAATAGCTGCTTTTAAGTTATAAAATATAAAACAACAATTTATTTCTTGGAGAAAATCTTGGGGACTACATTAAAAATGAAAATTTGAGAGTTCCCACAGACTTTTTTTTTTTTTTTTGAAATGGAGTCTTGCTTTGTCACCCAGGCTGGAGTGCAGTGGTGCTATCTTGGCTCACTGCAACCTCTACCTCCTGGGTTCAAGCGATTCTCCCACCTCAGCCTCCCAGTCGCTAGGATTACAGGCACGCGCCACTATGCCTGGCTACTTTTTTGTATTTTTAGTAGAGACGGGGTCTTATCATGTTGGCCAGGCTGGTCTCAAACTCCTGGTCTCAAGTGATCCGCCCGCCTCGGCCTCCCAAAGTGCTGGGATTATAGGTGTGAGCCACCACACCCAGCCAGACTTTTTTGTTAACAGTCTTTCAACCTTTTCATGGCACACGCGTAAGGCTGCCTGTGACATGTGGTACCCTGGCCTCCAACTGGACATAACTGCATTTATAGTTTAGAGAAAATACAAAGTTCTGAAAGTAGCCTTAAAAGAAGTGCCCTTTGCTTTGACACAGCAATGTCAAAAGCAAGTGGGACTGTGCAATCAGAGCCATGAGTTTTATGAAAACTCCTTTCCTTTCACATCATTTGTTAGAGAATGCTGTACCCATGATCATGTAACATTATTACAATCATGAAATATTACTACATTCGTGATTAACATTACCCAAAAGGCACATCTTCAAATGTTGAATTAAGAAAATCTGAAAATCAAATCAGTAGAGACTACATTAAAAATCAAGCATTTAATTTGTAAACCTTAATGAAATAACAGTTTACTCCAGTTTCTTCAAAGGTTTGTGAGCTTTTTGTAAGAATGGTCAGGAAGTGCAGAAGAATAACATGGAAGACAGGATTTGGAAGCAAGGCCAAAATTTAAAAGACTTAACCTTTTTTTTTCTTTTAAATGAGCCACAGAAGTGCTCTTTTATAATGTTGATGGAAATCAACATTTGTATTATAGAAATGCACTCAGAAGTAACAGACACGTAAGGTTAAAACCTGATTCTTTCTACTAAGTTCTGGAAATGTATTCTAACACAATGGTGCCTTTCTGTACAAATAACTGTACCATATCATAAATTTACTGCTAGTACACTTTAAGCCACCAAAAATATTTCAGCTGTGACAAGCACTTGATTGTAATGACAGATTTCAGAGTCTGAATGTTGAAAAAAATATATATTCAAGAAAAAATTTTTGAGGGGGAATAAAAACACATAAATGGCAGCAAAGGAGCTGATGTTCTAAGCCTGTTTTATTACATGGGGCATCACACTACCCTTAAATCAATTTCACTGAAGGTATCTGAGATGGGTGAGATGAAATCAATAGGATTTTCTGATACCAGTTTGACAGTTCTATACACAGTTACAAAGGGTGTTATTCCTAGTGATGAAGACGCCTTTCATGGGATTCAATTTAAAAATTAAATCTTTGTATTTTGAAAGTTTGAAACTCAATTCAAAACGAGTCAGTCTTAAAAGACTGGCTCATATGGTCCCATTAAGGAAGGCTAACGATGGTAATCTGTAATACCCAAACTTGAAGAATAAAGACTTTATGGATAAAAAGGAATAAACCAAAACATTTGGTCTGCTGAAGTGTAAGGGCCTGTTGTAGGACAATCCCTCTTACTTCCTAATCCTTACCATACAATGGCTTAAGATAGCCAGAACATTTATTGTAGAACTGTCACAAGCTGATGTCTCACTTCCCCCAAGCCTTCGTACTTACAGTCAAGGACAAATGCTCTCTAGCATCATATCTCATTTTCTGTTGCAGACAGTTCTTGAGACTTGGCTTCCTTCCAGCCTCATCCTAAGTCAGCCTGATTGGACTGCTTGGACTTGAAGCTTAAGGGATATCAAGTCTATATTTATGCCTTTAAAAGGGTAAAAATGAATTTCCACAGCTCAGTAAAATACTGATAACAGGGAACATCCCTTCCTACCCCGGGGGAAAAAATCTCTTCACAGTGCATAGTTTGAAATCAAAGTGCAATATGGGCAAAAGGAGAAGATGGTGCTCTCGATAACCATAAATTTAGTTTTTGGTTTTCTGCCTTTAATATTTGCTAACAAATTCAAGCTAAAAATGAAAAGTCATTAATGTCAAGAGGTATGGGGGCAACTTGGGATTTCAAAATATCTTTATGATGGGGGAGGGGAGTGGGAAGCCTCACATGTTACTTCCTTATTTTATAAACTATTACTCTTTCAAATCTCATGTTTGAATAAAATATTTTTTCTTCAATATAAAAATGACTTTTTTTTAGATAAAAAAATCAATCAGCACAGTGACCTTGTCTATCTTACACTAAAGCCAACATAACTGAAAGGAAAACTTAGAAAAGAATATTATACTGTTATAACCTGTATTTTAACTTGAAAATTTTTTCATTAATTTCTAACCACTTAATGAGTAAGAATGCTCAGCATCCAATCCATGAATAATACAGAATATAATTTATTCTACTTTGTACTTCAAAGTCACAGGATGACATCCATAAGTTAGTTATAAATCCTACTCTACATTTTCAAGTTCTCAATCCATAGATTAGGACAAGTCACTTTATTGCTGGCAACATTCATGGAAGGTCCAGGTTTCTCATAAAAAGACTAAGTTTGATTGGGAGCAGGGCAGTACCCTACTCACAGATTAGCAGAAGAATAACAGAAGTCAAGAGACAACCTTTTTTTTTTCCTTTCAAAGTAGCAAAGGAACAATAAAAGATTGGCTGACTGGTGAGTGGCCCCACATTAGAGTACATAGCTCATCAGGATCAAGGCTGGCATCTCTGAACAGTTAACTTCATAAGAGCACAAGTGGGCATTATATCATCTGCATTACAGATTTCACCCTGGAAAATATCTGAAAATATTTTATGCTCAAATGACAGCCTGCAAATGACAGTATGCATTCCTTCTCCTTGAGTACCCAAGTATAAATCTAAATGATAAGGAGGCTTCAGTCTGAAGGCAGGAAATCCTTGCAGCAGAGAATTTCACAAAAATAAAAGCAGCTGCTAACGCCTCTTCAGCTTCTTGGCCCTTCGAC
>NW_016107354.1:8379211-8380366 GCF_001604975.1 Cebus imitator
TAGAGACGGGGTTTCACCATGTTGACCAGGATGGTCTTGATCTCTTGACCTCGTGATCCACCCGCCTCGGCCTCCCAAAGTGCTGGGATTACAGGCTTGAGCCACCGTGCCCGGCTAGTTTGAAATTTTATCTAGTTGATGGGAGGAAAGGCAAGAGAGAGAAAAAGGTTTAGTATTCTCTGGCCTGACACTGAGGTGAATTATTTACCTATAATAATCAATACTATGGCCAGGAACAGTAGCTCAGGCCTGTAATCCCAACACTTTGGGAGGCCAAGGCAGGTGGATCACCTGAGGTCAGGAGTTCGAAACCAGCCTGGCCAACATATAGTGAAACCTCATCTCTACTAAAAAAATACAAACATTAGCTGGGTGTGGTGGCACACACCTGTAATCCCAGCTACCTGGGAAGCTGAGGCAGAAGAATTGCTTGAACCCAGGAGGCAGAGGTTGCAGTGAGCCAAGATCACGCCACTGCACTCCAGCCTGGGTGACAGAGCAAGACCCTGTCTCAAAAAACATAAAATAAAATACTATAAACAAAGTAATTACTTTTTACTAATGGAGAATATTATCAAACAGAAATCAGAGGACATCTAATATACCTACATCCCTGAGGTCAGCAATGTTACAGGTTACCAAGACTGAGATGTGTCTGATGCAGAAAGAACAGCAAGAATTTGCTACAACAGGATTAGGGGAAGCATCTAACATTTACTGTGTACCTACACATGTGGGGCACTGTACTAGGCACCTTGTACACATCTTAATCCTCATAATACTTAAATGAGTAAAACAGTATATTCTCATTTTACAAAAGAGAATAGGCTGGGCATGGTGGCTTACACCTATAATCGCCAACACTTTGGGAACCCAAGGCAGGAGGACTGCTTGAGCCCACGACTTTGGGACCAGCCTGGATAATAAAGCAAGGCCCCTTCTCTTAAAAACAAAACAAACAAACAGTGATGGTCCAGTGTAGTGGCTCATGCCTGTAATCTCAGCACTTGGGGAGGCTGAGATGGGAAGATCACCTGAGGCCAGGAATTTGAGACTAGCCTGGTCAACATAGTGAGACCCCATCTCTGTTAAAAAACAAAAAAACAGGCCAGGCACGGTGGCTCAAGCCTGTAATCCCAGCACTTTGGGAGGCCG
>NW_016107354.1:8382607-8383815 GCF_001604975.1 Cebus imitator
GCTAAGGAATTTGTCTTAAGGCTCTACAGCTAGTAACAGGGGAGGAATCCAGAATTCTGTGGCCCAAAGCCCCAGTTCCCAATGGTGCAACTGTAGCAATAAGCAGAAGGAAATTTTTAGCACAAGTGTGTTAAATTTTATGTTTACCTCTTTGCTTCTTCCTTCTGCTGCTCTTTCCAACTACTTTCCATGTAACGTAAGGCATAATCACTTTCATCTTTGTATCTTGTAAGAGGAAATCAAAATGATAAAAAGAGAACAAAACTTTAATTTTCTAAAGAAACTACATCCTCTCATTTAAAAAATCAGTAACTCCTTTAAAACTAAATCAGGCACACATTTAGAATTACTCCTTGCTTGGCAGAGAGTGAGAGGAGTGGAGGATGGATTGAGGTAGGTTTCTTAAGTAAAGACAAGTTTTAGATGAGCCCTTATTAACCTCAGGGGGCAGCTATTCTGAAGCTAATGTTCATGAAGGTACCAAACCTACAATGCTTCCTCAATTCACTCACCTACATTTACTTGATAATTTATATTAAAATTGGAAACTACAGTATATATAAAAATTATTTTATATATAATAATCTAATTTGAGCTTCATGACCATGGTGGGAAAAGACTTTAGACCAGAGGAAACTGAAGCAGATTGGTTAACAGACTGACCAAGAACATAAGTTTTGTTCTTTCAAGAGCCAATCTACTTCTACTACACTAAACTGCTTCATTCTCACTAAATAAAGGATAACAATTTAAAAAGGTTATTTTTTGGTCTTCATGCAAATAACTACATAAACTATTTTGAATTAAATATAAAATATTTAGTGCTAAAAATTTATTTAAAATAATAATCACTCAAGGGTTCCTAATTAAGGATTGTATTCAGTGCCTCAACTATTTATTACCACCATGACATGAATTATTCAAAATAAAAAAGTGTGTCAAAGTTATCTGAATCTTCTTTAGTCTTACTTTTTTCGGTCATAACCAAAGATTTCTCTAATGTGCTTGGATATTTCTTCCTGAGGCTCTCCTTCATCTTCGATAAAATCTTCCATTTCAGAGTCATATTCATCATCGTCATCATCTTCCTCTTCATAGTCTCGCTGCCTTTTGTAACCAGTAGGGAAGGGAAGCCTTTGAGGACCTAAGAAACCATTATTTATAAGGATGTTAAAACTTAAAATAGTTCCAATGGAGTTCTATGTAAA
>NW_016107354.1:8386557-8387906 GCF_001604975.1 Cebus imitator
CTCAGCCTCCTGAGTAGCTGGGATTACAGGCACGCGCCACCATGCCCAGCTAATTTTTTTTTGTAGTTTTAGTAGAGACGGGGTTTCACCATGTTGACCAGGACGGTCTCGATCTCTTGACCTCGTGATCCACCCGCCTCGGCCTCCCAAAGTGCTGGGATTACAGGCTTGAGCCACCGCGCCCGGCCAAGACGGTGTTCTTAAAAACCAGAGCAAGCAGGCTGGCCCTTAGCACGGAGTCATCCTTGCTGTGTCATGGTATCCAGAAGCAATAGAACTCCTGTTTTATCCTAGGGCTTACTAGAAATGTCTTGTTAAATTTTGTAGCTTATTAGTGCCAGTATTTCTGAATTTATAAGATGAGTAAAATTTTTTTCTTTTTTTTTGAGACAGAGTTTCGCTCTTGTTGCCCAGTCTGGAGTGCAAATGGTGTAATCTAGGCTCACTGCAACCTCTGCCTCTGCTTCCCAGGTTCAAGAGATTCTTCTGCCTCAGCCTCCCAAGTGGCTGGGATTACAGTCATGTGCCATCATGGCCGGCTAATTTGTATTTTCAGTAGAAACGGGGTTTCTCCATGTTGGTCAGGCTGGTCTGGAACTCCACACCTCAGGTAATCAACCTGCCTTGGCCTCCCAAAGTGCTGGGATTACAGGTGTGAGCCATCGTGCCTGGTCAAGATCAGTAAAATTTCTTTTTTTTTTTTTTTTTTTTTTTTTTGAGACAGAGTCTCGCTCTGTCGCCCAGGCTGGAGAAGTGGCATGATCCTGGTTCACTGAAACCTTCACCTCCTGGGTTCAAGTGATTCTCCTGCCTTAGCCTCCTGAGTAGCTGGGACTACAAGCATGTGCCACCACACCTGGCTAATTTTTTGTAGTTTTAGTAGAGATGGGGTTTCACCGTGTTAGCCAGGATGGTTTCGATTTCCTGACCTCATTATTTGCCTGCCCTGGCCTCCCAAAGTGCTGGGATTACAGGTGTGAGCCACTGTGCCCAGCCCAGGATCAGTAAAATTTCTAACAATAAATGCAATTTACAAACCTCCATAGAATCATTAACTTTTGCCAAAACACCAAAAGTAGCAACTACCATCTACTATAACCACAATTTCATTTAAAAATTTAAAGTTGATCATGATTCTCAGAATTATATTGTTCTGAGTAAGTATGACTGTAGGAAAAACTCACTACATTAGCCTTATTTTTGTCATTTTGCTAAAAGACTCATAAAAACTGCAGAAGAGCCGGGCGCGGTGGCTCACGCTTGTAATCCCAGCACTTTGGGAGGCCGAGGCGGGTGGATCATGAGGTCAAGAGATCGAGACCATCCTGGTCAACATGGTGAAACCCCGT
>NW_016107354.1:8387946-8393609 GCF_001604975.1 Cebus imitator
AAAAAAAAAAAAAAAAAAAAAAAAAAAAACTGCAGAAGATAGGCATTGATCAACAGCCCAGCATCTGGGAACAACTACTTTCTAGTTTTTGATTACAGACACTTCTTTTGTTCATCTACAGTTGTTTTTAATATGCATGGCTTGTATCCTAGCTGAGTTTCTCAACCTTAATTCTGTGACATTTAGCACCATATAATTATTTGTTGTTGGGGGGGGTGCTATCCTGCGCATTGTCAATCAGCAGCATCCCTGGCCTATATCCAGTAGATGCCAGTAGAATTCCCCCATCCCTAGTTGTGATGATTGCCAAAAGTCTCCTTGAGAGCAAAATTGCCCTCCTAAAGATACAATGGATGGCCAGGGGTGGTGGCTCACACTTGTAATCCCAGCACTTTGGGAGGTAGAGGCAGGTGGATCACGAGGTCAGGCAGTTCAAGACCAGTCTGACCAACAGGGTGAAACCCCGTATGTACTAAAAATACAAAAATTAGCTGGGTGTGGTGGCGCGTGCCTGTAATCCCAGCTACTCAGGAGGCTGAGGCAGGAGAATTGCTTGAACCCTGGAGGCAGAGGTTGCAGTGAGCGGAGATCGTGCTACTGCACTCCAGCCTGGGCGACAGAGCGAGACTCCCTCTCAAAAACAACAACAAAAAAGAATCAGTGGTCTAGCTGAACTACTGGAAATTTACAATAAGTAATTCAATCATTGGTTCCCTTTTATATTCTCCATGGTGTCTAATGAGTGCTTTAATAAATGCCTATTAGCATGAAGCAACTATGACCTAGAAACTAGCAGGTGCCACCAATGATCCTGTACCTTGGGACTGTAGATTCCTGAAGGATCAGTGTTTAGGACCTTGACACTAGTCACTATAAGAAACAGAAACACAAGGACAGTCTAAAAACAGTTCCTGGCACATAATGGGTGCCCAAGAAATATCTGCTGAATAAGCTGACAATGACACTCTGATCCTTGAAGACAGGTCTCTTTAGTCCTCAGGAAAACGTGGATTAATTCATCCACTGTAGCATATATATGTAAGTTATATACATTCACCCTGAATGTTCACAAATCACAAAGCTAAGTTTATCACACTTAGGGATGTTTCAAGGGTGAACACAGAGATCCTAGACAAGTCTCTTTCTAAAGACCTTTCCAAGCCATGATCATTAAAGGAACTCTTGGCAGGAAATGGTCACTCATGCCTATAATCCCAGCACTTTGGGAAGCTGAATAAGGATGATGCCTTGAGCCCAGGAGTTTGAAACAAGTGTAGGCAACATACTGAGACCCAATCTCTATAAAAAATAAAAAGTTAACTGGGCATGGTGGCACACGCCTATAGTCCCAGCTACTTTGGAAGCTAAGGTGGGAGAACAGCTTGAGCCTATGACTGTGCCTGGGCAACAGAGCAAGACCCTGTCTCAAAAACAAAAAAAATAAGGAACTCTAAACCACAGGGCAGATGAAACATCAGGATTCTATCAACACTACAGTACATTAAAGAGCAGCACATGAAGGGTTCACAGAGTCCCTGATAATATAAAAACTCTTTCTAATTTCCTAATGACAAATACATACTTTTCAGGGTGAGGGGAAATTTTACCTTGGGCAGATCTGTAGCCAGATAGGGGAGGCTTCATTCCATTCATCTGTCCATTGCTGGACCGGCTAATGATATTCTTGGAGGAAATTGTTTCTGAGACAACAGTACACTTAGGCTTTATGGTGGGACCTGAGCTACTAACTGTTCGCCCAGGTCCCAAGCTACTCACTGGTCTTCCTGGGACTGAACTACTGACAGTCCGTCCAACTGGAATTGAGCTACTTATGGATCTCCCCAGGCCACTGACTGACCGCCCAGGGGGGCCTGAGCCACTCACTGGTCGTCGAAGTTCATGTGGACTGCTCATAGGCCGCCCAGGGCCACGAGAGCTGCCCAATGGTCTTGCAGAACTACCTGAACCACTGATAGGTTGCCCAGGGCCACCTGAGCTGCTTGCAGGTTGTCCACGGCCACATGTACCAGTGACTGTCCGCCCAGAGGGATGTGAGCCATTGGTTGGCTTCTTGGACCCACTGATTGATCGCTCAGGTCCTGAGCTGGAGCTGCCATTCTGGCGCCTGGGCACAGGGCCAGAACTAACTGTGGGCCGAGTAACTCCTGTGCTGGGCTGCCCAGGGGCTGAGCTAGAGCTGCTGCCTGGCTGCTTGACACCTGGACTCTTAGCCTTATTGTGTGGGGTGACCATGGGCCCAGGCCTGGAATGGCTAGGAAGGGACGGAGATTTTTTGGCTTTGTGCTCCACAGCAGATTTCTGAGTCCTGCTAGCAGAAGTCTTTGGGATACTTGGTGAACAGATGCTGGAATGAGGCTTTCCAGCTCCATTGAAAACAGGTCTGTCATGACCCTCACGAAGTAAGGGTTGGGAGCTACTGCCAGATCCTGCCTTGATCCTCTCTCCTGGCATGGATTTGGATGAAGACAAAGCTAAGTGCTTCTCATTGGCCATGCTGGGTCTTGATTTCTTCTCAGCATGAGGAAGGGGCATTCCTTTGGAAAAGGGATGCCTGTCTCCAGAAACTTTGCTAAGTTTTGTGCCCACACTTTCTTTCTGAGAGGGTGTCTTTTTGGACACAGTTGGAGGTAGTTTAGCATCTGTCTCAAGTTTTTTTCTCCTACGCTTTCGTTCAAGGAATTCTCGCTCCCTAAGTTCTTCTGCAGTCATAGGTCGTTCTTCTGATTTCTTCACTACCTTGATTTCCACTGGTTCAAACTGCTTTTTCTCAGCCAGTCTGAGTAAATCAGTGAAGTTCATGGGTGGTGGGGCACTTTTAAGGGAGACCTTTGGTTTGCTTTCAACTTTGGGAGGTTCTTGCTCTTCCTCATACTCCTGCTCTGACTCTGCATGATTGTATTCAAGGAATTCATTCTCTTCTTCCATTTCATACTCTCGGTCGGTTCCTTGGCTGGTATGGCTTTCCGTTGTCTGCCTCTTCTTTGACTTTTCCTCAATAGGGATCCCATCGTAACCATGGAAATTATCCTTTGTCCTCTTGGCCATAGCTCTTGCTTTCTTGTCATGTTTGAGCTCAATTCGCCTTTTCACTAGTTCTTCTTTTCTCCTTTTCTCCTCTAAGGCTAAAAGGGACAAAACAAAATTATTATTTTAAGACTCCAGTATGCTCAAGTGAAAACACAATGTTCAGATTACAGTTTGAAGACATCTAGGAATTAAATGAGGAAGTCACTTGAACGAGTATCAATTGAGTCATTTTTACATAATGGGTGGGAGACATATGGGTTTTTCTATATGACTAAGCAAGTGAGAGTCTTGGTTTTCAGCTTTAAATATAGAAAATACTTTGGATGGGTACAGTGGCTCATGCCTGTAATCCCAGCACTTTGGGAGGCTGAGATGGGCAGATTATGAGGTTGGGAGTTTGAGACCAGCCTGACCAACATGGAGAAACCCTGTCTCTAAAAGAAAAAAAAAAAAGGAAATTAAATTTAAAAAGAAAAGAAAATACTTCAAAATGAATACATTACCAAGTTAAGGGAACATCAGTATCCACTTAGCAGTTGTCATTAATTATGATTCAGTGAATACTTAAACATATTGAATCAGTTTCTTTGTATTTGCATTAAGCAGAACTATTCAAGATAAAGGCTTTAAAACTTATCTCTATTTTAGCCTTTTAGATAGCATTCTGTTAATACAAATTGAAATGCAAAATGGGTAGAAACACTTTCAGAACCAAGGTTAAATTAAAGGAAGACTGGAGTTCTTACTGAGGACTTACTATGACCAATTAGAAGACATGGTTACTAACCCATAAAAAGCTGTTACTTCAAGGGGAGAAAAAGAGAAAATTTTTTTTTTTGGGGACGGAGTTTCGCTCTTGTTACCAAGGCTGGAGTGCAATGGCGCAATCTCGGCTCACCGCAACCTCCGCCTCCTGGGTTCAGGCAATTCTCCTGCCTCAGCCTCCCGAGTAGCTGGGATTACAGGCACGCGCCACCATGCCCAGCTAATTTTTTGTATTTTTAGTAGAGGCGGGGTTTCACCATGTTGACCAGGATGGTCTCGATTTCTTGACCTCGTGATCCACCCACCTCGGCCTCCCAAAGTGCTGGGATTACAGGCTTGAGCCACTGCGCCCGGCCGAGAAAACTTTTATACCAGTGATCAAGATGACATATGTAAAGCCGTGAATACACAGTCAGTTAACCTCAACACACCCCCCCCCCCCCCCCCCCCCCCCCCAAATCTGTTGGCCTGTTATATTTTTACAAATAGCCACGGGTTTAGTATGAACTAGATGTGAAGATGGAAGACTTTAAAATTGAGAATAAGGCTATATATACATACCTTTTTGTCTGAGTTCCTCTTCTTTCCTTTTAAGAAAAGCTTGTACAGCTGCTGATTGGACACCTTTAACTTTTGGGTCTTTTTTTGGAGGCCCCACTGCCAAACTATACCTTTTCTAAAAATAAAAACAGTAAAAGTTATAAGCAGTTCAACTATAAAATGTTTTATTAGGTATAAGGCATTGTGCCAGGTAATAAGAGGTATAAATGTTAACTGTGAAACCTATTCTTAATAATTGAAAGATCATATAACCCATAGTAAAGCTTAGCTATAAAATTTCAGACTAAATATGTATTATGTATGGCTATTTTTGAGTACAATTTGGGATGTTACATATTCTATTATATTCTATATAACACCCCAAAATAATGCATAATGCATAAATGAACAATTCACAGAAACACTGTTTCCAGGCTATTTTTCAAAAAAGTACCTGGATTGGGTAACTAAACGAAATCACCACTTCGACGAATGGATTATTTGTATTTTAAAATTCTGATAGAGGCTAGGTACAGTGAGTGGCTCATGCCTGTAATCCCAGCACTTTAGGAGGCCAAGGCGAGTGAATTACAAGGTTAGGAGTTCGAGTCAGGTCAGGAATGCCTGGCCAACATGGTGAAACCCATCTCTACTAAAAATACAAAACATTAGCTGGGCATAGTGGCGGACACCTGTAATCCCAGCTACTCAGGAGCCTGGGGCAAGAGAATCACTTGAACCTGGGAGGCGGAGATTGCAGAGAGCTGGGATGGTGCTACTACACACTGTACTCCAGCCTAGCGACAGAGTGCAACTACGTCTCAAAAAAAAAAAAAAAATACTGATTTTGTCTGGGCATGGATGGCTCACGCCTGTAATCCCAGCACTTTGGGAGGCCAAGGCAGGCGATCGCTTGTGGTGGGCAGTTGGCGACCACCCTGGCCAACATAGTGAAACTCTGTCTCTACCAAAAATACAAAAATTAGCCGGGCGTGGTGGCACATGCCTGTAATCCCAGCTACTCAGGAGGCTGAGGCAGGAGAATGGTTTGAACCCAGGAAGCAGAGGTTCAGTGAGCTGAGCTCATGCCACTGTACTCCAGCCTGGATGACAGAGGAAAACTCTGTTTCAAAAATAAATAAGTAAATGAATAAAATTCTGATTTAAAAAATAGCCTTGGCCGGGCACGGTGGCTCACGTCTGTAATCCCAGCACTTTGGGAGGCCGAGGTGGGTGGATCACGAGGTCAAGAGATCGAGACCATCCTGGTCAACATGGTGAAACCCCGTCTCTACTAAAAATACAAAAAA
>NW_016107354.1:8395244-8396510 GCF_001604975.1 Cebus imitator
ACAGGGTTTCACCATGTTGACCAGGATGGTCTCGATCTTTTGACCTCGTGATCCACCCGCCTCGGCCTCCCAAAGTGCTGGGATTACAGGCGTGAGCCACCGCGCCCGGCCTAGGAAATGAGATTTTTAAAGTGTCCTCCTTTTTTTTGTTAGGCTGATGCCGTTCTCATCTAATGTACCTGTTGCTGTGGCTAGCAGAAAAAGAACAAGAACAAATTGAGACAACTTAGGAATAACTTAGAAATCAAAAAAGTATTCCCAAATATTTATGAAATTCTTGGAGGAAAGCCAAAAGATATGTGCTTACTATAAGGCTGCCAAATACGACATATCTTGAAACAGGCTGGAAGTTCCAACCAAATTAGTCTATCAATGATGCAGCCGGCCAAGGAAGCAGGATCTAATCCAACCAGAAAATCTTGCATGATAGTAATGCCGAGAAGTGACATATCCCTGATAGAAATCCCAAGACAGCATCCAGATTTCTTTCCCAGTCACCTTGGCTAGGTCCCAGTGAGATCCTTTAAATAGTCCATATCTTTGTAAATTTAATTTTAGACTCTTTCCTTAGAGGACAGGGGCTCAATATTTAAAGGAAAAAAGGGAGAAGGAAAGTGAGAAGAGAAAGAGAATACTGCTAACCTAACTAGATACGTATAAAATTGCCCTAGTTTACAAGTAAAGAACCATAAACACAGGTCTTAATCACAAGGAGCTTACATTTTCATTGTGGAATGGGCGCCATGAATAGGATTCAAAGTTAAGATATACAAAAACTCATAAGCAGAGGCATGCACACACTCCACTCCATCCCATTAGGGATTTGGAAGCAGAGGAAGGTGGATTTTTTTTTTCACCAACACTTAAGATTTTCCTGGCCAGGTGCGGTGGCTCACGCCTGTAAATCCTAGCACTTTGGGAGGCTGAGGCAGGAGGATCACTTGAGCCCAGGAGTTAAGAGGCCAGCCTAGGCAACATGGTAAGATAACTCATAATAACTCATCTCTTAAAAAAACAAAACGGGCCGGGCGCGGTGGCTCAAGCCTGTAATCCCAGCACTTTGGGAGGCCGAGGCGGGCAGATCACGAGGTCAAGAGATCGAGACCATCCTGGTCAACATGGTGAAACCTCGTCTCTACTAAAAATACAAAAAATGAGCTGGGCATGGTGGTGCGTGCCTGTAATCCCAGCTACTCAGGAGGCTGAGGCAGGAGAATTGCCTGAACCCAGGAGGCGGAGGTTGCGGTGAGCCGAGATCGCGCCATT
>NW_016107354.1:8397548-8399042 GCF_001604975.1 Cebus imitator
CGCCATTGCACTCCAGCCTGGGCAACAGAGTGAGACTTGGTCTCAAAAAAAAAAAAAAAAAAACCCAAAAAACATAGACCTAACATCATGGTCTGTTATTATAGCTTTACCTCAGCAATAATATCCATAAAACGACTGACTTGAACAACTATATTTTTCCAATTCATATAAAAATACATAGTAAAATAAAAAATTTTGTAAAAATGTAGAAATATTTTAAATAATATATTTGTATACCATTTACATCCAAGCCCTATATGTACTTTCTTTAAGAAACACTGACTTGCCGGGCCTGGTGGCTCATGCCTGCAATCCCAGCACTTTGGGAGGCCGATGTGGGCGGATCACAAGGTCAGGAGTTTGAGACCCAGCCTGGCCAACATGGTGAAACCTCTTTCTACTAAAAACACAAAAATCAGCTGGGCGCAGTGGCGCGTGCCTGCAATCCCAGCTATTCAGGAGGCTGAGGCAAGAGAAACACTTGAACCAGGGAGTCCGAGGTTGCAGTGAGCCAAGATTGTGCCACAGCACTCTAGCCTGGCAAGAAAGCAAGACTCCATCTAACAAAAAAAAAAAAAAAAAAAAAAAGGAACACTGACATAATGACTTAGTCTGGGCGCGGTGACTCATGTCTGTAATCCTAGCACTTTTGGGAGGCAGAGGTGGCTGGATCACCTGAGAGTTTGAGACCAGCCTGGTCATCCTGGTGAAACCCCATCTCTACTAAAAATACAAAAATGAGCCAGATGTGGTAGCAGGCACCTGCAATTCCAGCTACCTGGGAGGCTGAATTGCTTGAACCCGGGAGCCAAGATTGCTCCAAGTGCACTCCAGCCTTGCTGAGAAGAGTGAAACTCGGTTGGTGTAAGGGGGGAGAAACACTGACTTAGGGAACAATACAGGAAAGGCAGAAAAACAAGGAAGGTGGTGTTGAGGAACTGATTTGCTTTGAAAAGAATTACAAAAAAAAAAAAAAAAAAAAAAAAAAAAAAAAAAAAAAAAAAAAAACTAGAAAAGAAGAAAAGAATTACAAAGGGTACTTTCAGCGTTTTTTCAAAATCTATGCCTATTCTCATCAATTTATGTGCCAATTTCAAATTCTGCCCTTTTTTAAACACCTCTAATTGTTAAGGCTATTTAAGCTGGCCTCACATTTAACCCAATAACTTTGCCATACTTGTTGTCCTGTCCTTATGATGCAGAAGAAATTCAATAAATCTATAAAATGTCTATTTTGTTGATCTTTTAGGAAACAACTTAAAAAGCCAGTAGTAAGGCAAGGTCAGCACTGCTTTAATGAGGCTTAATCTTGTTTACGTGAACTGAGCAATTGTCAATTTCTCATATCCTCTGTGACTTAAAAATGTACTCAGGCCAGGCATAGCGGCTCACACCTGTAATCCCAGCACTTTGGGAGGCTAAGGCGAGAGGATCACTTGAGCACAGGAGTTCAAGACCAGCCTGGGCAACATGGTGAAATCCCGTCTTTAAAAA
>NW_016107354.1:8399187-8402379 GCF_001604975.1 Cebus imitator
AAAAAAAAAGCACTCAACATCACAGGTACCAATAAAATATTAAAACACTCAGGCAAAGTTTAGGTTCACAACCTAAAAAAAGACTGGGTCACCAGCCAGGCATGGTAGCTCACGCCTGTAATCCTAGCACTTAGGGAGGCCAAGGTGGGCATATCACAAGGTCAAGAGATCAAGACCATCCTGGCCAACATGGTGAAAGCCCGTTTCCACTAAAAATACAAAAATTAGCCGGGGATGGTGGCACGTGCCTGTAGTCTCAGCTACTTGGGAGACTGAGGCAGGAGAATTGCTTGAACCAGGGAGGTGGAGGTTGCAGTGAGCCGAGATCACGCCATTGCACGTCAGCCTGGCAACAGAGCAAGACTGTCTCAAAAAAAACAAAAGACTGGGTCACCACAGATTATCTTTATGAACATCTTTCAGTGGCTGGGCATGATGGCTCCATGTCTGTAATCCCAATACTTTGGGAGGGTGAGGTGGGAGGATTAACTGAACCCAAGAGTTCAAGACTAGCCTGGGCAATATACTGAGACTCCATCTCTACAAAAAATACAAAAAAATTAGCCAGACATGCTGATGCGCGCCTATAGTACTAGCTACATGGCTGATGTAGGAGGATGGCTTGAGCCGAGCAGGTAGAGGCTACAGTGTGCCATGATTGTCAGGCCCCCATAATCAATTCCCTGAAATGAATCTTCTGGCTCTGTGGAGAACACTGACAGATACAGTGGCCTTTTGTATCTGGCTCCTTTCACATAGCATGTTTTCAAGGTTCATGTTGTAGCATGTATCAATATTTCCTTCCTTTTTGTGGCTGAACAATATTCTGTTGCATAGATAGACCAACCATTATTTTTATATTCATCAGCTGAATATTAGGACTGTCTCTACTTTTTGGCTATCATGAATAATGCTGCTGTGAAAATTTGTGTACAAGTTTTTATGTGGATGCACATTTTACTTTCTCTTAGGTATATGACCACACATCTTTTTATCTATCATTGAGCAGGCAAGACCTTTCAAAAGGGGGTTGCAATCAGACCCTGGTACCAAAAGATGGGTTGTAATGGAATATTTTAAGAAACAGCTCCCCAGACCCATACAGGAGTAGCCCAGTGGAGAATCATTAAAAAAAAAAACAAAAAACAAAAAACAAAAAACTTCAGGTTGGATTACATTATATCCTACTTAATAAGACAGAAGACTATTTGGCACCCCCCACTCCCACATCAGATGGTCATCTTTAGCTCTAGCAGCAGCACATCAAGATGCACCCATCAATTCTGAATCTGATTCAAGGCACCAGGCTGCTTCATTGTTTAAGCTTCATGAAAAGCAGCTGGACAAGAGTTTCTTTTATCCTAAGCATATCCATTTTATTACACTGCAAGCCAACTCAGTCATTCTGCTACGCCCCCATGAATGATCCACCACAGTGATGCTTGCCATTTAAATACAACATCAGAGGTTTTTGCCAAGATTTGTAATTCTGAAGCCAACAGATTTAGAAAATATTAAGTTACAGGTATTGATCGACTTACCACCTATGCAACTTACGACCATTCGACTTTACGACCACAATCGCTAGCCACGACTGCTCCGCGTCTGGCAGTGCAAACGTTGCCCAGCTGGGCGTACGACAGTGCAGACCAGCTTCCGGCAGCACTACCATCTCTGCGTGCACCATTTCAACTGTACATATAGCCTACTCAACTTACGACCAAATCGTGTTACGACTGGTCCGCGGTCCCGACCGTGGTCGTAAGTCAAGCACTAGCTGTACTTTAAATCATATCTGTTCCTTGCATTGAAACTGTATCATCTAGGTCAGATTAAGAAAATAAGGAGATGTCAGTCTAGAAATATGTGTACACCAAATATTGTATGTTATGTTGGAATCAACAGTCAATCCCTGGCTGGGTGCGGCAGCTTATTCCTGTAATCCCATCACTTTGGGAGGCCAAGGTGGGCGGATCACCTGAGGTTGGGAGTTTGAAACCAGCCTGACCAACATGAAGAAACCCTGTCTCTACTAAAATTAGCCAGGCACGGTGACTCATGCCTGTAATCCCAGTTACTCAGGAGACTGAGGCGGCAGAATCGCTTGAACCTGGGAGGCAGAGGCTGTGGTGAGTCGAGATCTCACCATTGTACTCCAGCCTGGGCAGCAAGAGTGAAACTCCATCTCAAAAAAAAAAAAAAAAGGTCAATCCCTGCATGAGAGCTGTTCTTTACTCAGGAGATAACATATTGTTTTAATTGTAGAAAATATAAATTTTCTGACAGCTTTACATAAGAGATTTATAACTGGTTAGAAATAGGAGTTAGGAATATTCAAAGAATACCACATCCTTAACTTTAATAATCACCAATTTAAAAAATTTTTCTCAGAACATCAGAGTCAGGGAACGAAAGAAAGTAGGCCTGGAAAACCAGTGGTTCAATTAGAACTATTTAGCTGGGTGGCTAAGAGGGCAAAAATTAGTAACATGCCCCAAAAGATGCTATTCATAATTGCCATGGATTTAAATGTAAATTTTACTGTTACTGCGTTTATAAAAACATACCTGGTTATAAAATGTAGTAATATCAGATAGATGTCTCAAGGAGTCTCTAGTCCAACCTCTGTTAGAAATGGCCCAGAACAGAGACACGTGTGTATTTACTGGCTATCACACAGTTTATAGCAGAGTCTGAATTAGAATCCAGATCTCCTAACTCAGCCCCAAAAGTGTTCTCACTACAACACACCTCACTTCTTTTTTTTTTAACAGATAGAGTCTTGCTTCCCCAGACCTTGCCTATATAAAAGATCCTCAAATCTCTCCATTTTGGAGCACTTCATTTGGCTATTGTGAATAATGCTGCTGTGAACATCTGTGTACAAGTTTTTCATGGATGTATGTCTTTATCTTGGGTTTATGATAATAAATCTTTTTAATATTGAGCTGGCAAGACCTTTCCAAAGGGGTTTGCAATCAAACCCTGGTATCAAAAGATGTGGTAATGGAATATTTTAAAAGACAGCTCCCCCTATCCCATAGGAGAATCATGTTTAAGAAGAAAAGAGGCCAGGCACGGTGGCTCAAGCCTGTAATCCCAGCACTTTGGGAGGCCGAGGCGGGTGGATCACGAGGTCAAGAGATCGAGACCATCCTGGTCAACATGGTGAAACCCCGTCTCTACTAAAAC
>NW_016107354.1:8403320-8405898 GCF_001604975.1 Cebus imitator
AATTTTCATTATCCACCTGACCCCTGACAACATCTGAATTTGCTGTCCTCGTTACTCGCCCGGGCTCTTACTTTCAGCACCTATGGTTCTTATCCTTAAGGGCTATATAGGCAAACCCCCAAATTCTGGATTATCTGGTACCACATGAAGGTTTGTCCTTTACCTTTTGGTTTAGGGGCAGTCAAGCCAGAGCTTCAGTATCTTTTCTGGGTTGTTTTTCACAGTCTGACTGGGAGAAAGACCATATAACTTATCTTATGCTTTATAAGCCATCAATTATAGCTATGTGATGGCCAGGTGCAGTGGCTCGCGCCTGTAATTCCAGCATTTTGGGAGGCCAAGGCAGGCAGATCACTTGAGGTCAGGAGGTTGAGACCAGCCTGGCCAACATAGCAAAAACCCATCTCTACAAAAAATACAAAAATTAGCTGGGTGTGGTGGTGCACAGCTTGCAGTCCCAGCTACTCAGGAGGCTGAGGCCAGAGAATCACTTGAACCAGGGTGGCGGAGGTTGCAGTGAGCCAAGATAACATCACTGCACTCCAGCATGCACAACAGAGACTTTGTCTCAAAGAAAAAAAAATTATAGCTATGTGAAGCCTATAAGAATCCACATCCTGTAAACAAAGTTGCTGGGAATAAAAAAATAAAAATAAAAAAAAATAAAAAGAATCCACATCCTAAGCTCTACTATTCTACCAAAACAAGACAACTACTTTGTTTTTCCTACTAGAACCCAGGGAGAAAAAGTTCAAGCTTACCAAAGGGGGAAAAAAAAAAAAAAAAAAAAAAAAAATATATATATATATATATATATATATATATACATACATACATACATATATTAAGACGGAGTTTCACCAGTTGGTCAGGCTGGTCTTGAACTTCCGATCTCAGGTGATCCACCCGCCTTGGCCTCCAAAGTGCTTGGATTACAGGAGTGAGCCACCATGTGAGTCCAGCCCCAAAATACATTTTCTTCTGTATATATAAACAGAGCCAGTGACGACAACTGGTTTCATCACCTGATTGATCAGCGGTTATTATGTATTTCACTTTTCCACTGGGAAATGATAGTGTGCCTAATATTTCTGGGCCTGATGCAATTCTACCTTTAACATAAAAACAATTTCTGTTAAAAAGAAACAAAACAATGATGATTAGAAAAATACTCATAGCTTCTTAAGCCAGATAGATAGGAACCTTTAAAAGATAGAGCTCTGGCCGGGCGCCGTGGCTCACGCCTGTAATCCCAACACTTTGGGAGGCTGAGGTAGGCAGATCACAAAGTCAGGAGATGAAAACCATCCTGACCAACATGGTGAAACGCTGTCTCTACTAAAAGTACAAAAATTTGGGTGTACTGGTACGCGCCTATAATCTCAGCTACTCAGGAGGCTGAGGCAGGAGAATCACTTGAACCCAGGAGGCAGAGATTGCGCCACTGCACTCCAGCCTTCCAGCCTGGCAAGACTCTGTCTCAAAAAAAAAAAAAAAAAAAAAAAAAAAAAAAAAGGCTGAAAGTCTGAAGTGGCTGTACCGGTTTTGGATTCTACTCTAATCGTTGCTAGTCACTGGATTTCCTTACTGTAGTAAAGCTCTGACCTAAGAACTCTGAAGACTTAAATTTTGAGCACTAGCTCTGATAGGTTACAAATGAAGGTGGGAGGAGAAGGTGGCTAACAGGGAAAAATGAACCAATCAACAGAGAGATGCGGCCTAGTTGTTAATTATTGCAAAGCCTCTGTGGTTTTCAGATCAATTAATCAATCAATTAAGTTTATATCAGTAGGGCATATATAGGGCAGGGAGGGGTGTAGCTGTTTTTTTAATTTTCTTTTTTTTTTTTTTGAGACAGAGTCTCGTCTGTGCCCCAGCTGGAGTGCAGTGCCATGATCTCCACTCACTGCTACCTGCTACCTCTGTCTTACTGCAACCTCTGCCTCTCGGATTCAAGTCATTCTCCTTCCTCAGTTTCCCAAATAGCTGGGATTACAGGCATGGACCACCATGCCCGGCTGACTTTTGTATTTTTAGTAGAGATGGGGTTTCACCACCTTGGCCAGGCTGGTCTCCTGACCTCAGGTGATCCACCGGCCTTGGCCTCCCAAAGTGCTGGGATTACAGGTGTGAGCCACAATGCTCAGCCAGAAATAAAGCTGTTAATTGATATTATGGTTTCTAATTCTCTATTTGTTTTTACAATCGTGAAATATCATAGACATAGTGTACAATGTAACAAATTATTACAAACCCAAGTATCCCTGTAAGCCACCATCCAAGTCAAGAAACATTTCAAGACAGGCCTGGCACAGTGTCTCATACCTGTACTCCGAGCACCTTGGGAGGCCGAAGCGGGCTGATCACTTGAGGCCAGGAGTTTGATACCAGCCCCGTCTCTACTAAAAATATAAAAAAATTAACTGGGCGTGGTGGCACACGCCTGTATTCCCAGCTACTCCGGAGGCTGAGGCAGGAGAACAGCTTGAACCCGGGTGGCGGAGGCTGCAGTGAGCCAAGATTTTGCCACTTGCACTCCAGCCTGGGCAACAGAGTGAGACTCCGTCTCAAAAAAAAA
>NW_016107354.1:8406866-8409946 GCF_001604975.1 Cebus imitator
AAAAAAAAAAAAAAAAAAAAAAAAAAGAATTATAATGCTGCTAACTAAAACTTCTGGGCTTACTAGCTTTGGTGGGGAGGGGTCAGAGAAAAGCATGATACATAAAATATATGCAATATATATCTATATTATCTATTAACTTTTTTTTTGAGATGGAGTTTTGCCCATTGCCCAGGCTGGAGTGCAATGGCGGGATCCCGGCTCACTGCAACCTCCGTCTCCTGGGTTTGAACAATTATCCTGTCTCAGCCTCACAGGTAGCTGGATTACAGGCACATGCCACCACACCTGACTAATTTTTGTATTTTTAGTAGAGACAGGGTTTTATCATATTGGTCAGGCTGGTCTCGAACTCCTGACCTTAGGTGATCCACCCACCTCGGCCTCCCGAAGTGCTGGGATTACAGGCTTGAGCCACTGCACCCAGCCATGTATTAAATTTTAAATTAATTTTTTCCCTTTTTGATTCCTCTGTTATTCCAATCATAGATAGATAATGCATATATTATAAAATATACACATATTTTGAAATTTTCTGCTCTAGGAATATCTGTCTGCTTTTCTCCCAGCAGCTACTGGCTTTTAGAATAAATGACTTAGTTCTGATTCTTCCATAGAACAGTCCTGGGCATCAAAGTTAGTACCATCTTTGACCTCTACTGAAATTCAGTAAGATCTAGAATGAAATATTGACCAAATTATCCAAAGATGAATGGTTACTAGACCCAATATTGATTCATCTGGAAAATTTACAGATGAAAGTAAATCTATTGATCTGGGTTTCAAAGGTTTGAGTCTATACCTTCAACATGCAAAGCTTATAACTCATGGCTTAGAGGAATGATTATTCAGAGCGCTTGGGATGGGGGACGGCTGTGTGTGCGTATACATATATTTATAAACATACAGACTTTTTTCAGATAAATATTTTCAAAGGGATAAAAGAATGAACTAGAGTCAGAAGACAAAAAAAAAAAAGCGGCAGAAGAGTTAAAAAACGAATATACGAAAATCTAGGAAATGCAGAGCACTTCGTGGGAGCTCAATAAATTCTAGCTGAATTGACGTTGAGAGCGTTTTAGTTCTACACCTCCCTGCTCAAACCGCAGGCATCACAATGCAACTCATCGGTTTACAGCTGTGCTGTAGGTACCATCTGAAGATCTGGAAATGATTAGCTTATGCAAAACAGCCACAACTCCAGAAGCCAGGCGCTCTCCACCACTTTAGCATTTAAGTCTTACACTGCTCTTGCGGCTGTAAGCGAACTGACAAACATCCACTGAGCAAATAGGACCTATTTTACACAAAGACTGAAATCTGGAAGGCTACAAGTAAACGGAAGCTGAAACTAGCTCACCTGTTCTGCTGGCCAAGGATTTCGCGGAATCTGCTAAACTTATCTTCCCAAAACAAAAGATATTCATCCCCTGGGAAGTGATAATTTAATCACCTTGGTGGCTGAGTGGGTGGGGCCGAGTCAGAGAATTCTTTCAAGAAATCACTAAATGTTTGACCTGAAGATCGATGATCAGGCCAAGTACCCCAAAGCCTCTAACTCCCTTCCATACATGCTTCCTTCCCAACCTCTGGGCTGAAGTTTACGCCGAAGCCAAAAACTACCAGCGCTAGAATCCACTGCGTGCCAGGCACGGCTCACCGCTTTCACGCGATTCTAACTAAAACACCCAAACCGCAAAGTCCCTGATGCAGGGGTAAATAAGCCGGCGAAACCCATTCACAGGAAAGCTCCCGCATCTCGTTCAAGCTCTTTTCCCCCCCGAGTTCCCAAGAGTATAAGCCCAAAAAAAGGAAATAAGGCGTCCTGGTCTTTCCCCTCCCGGAACCGATAGGCGGGTACCTAGAAGTTCCATGGGCCACACACATTCCGAACTTGGAAGACTGGGGTCCCCTACATTGACGCCCCAGTTGCTACTTACCGGCACATTGTTGACACCTTGTCCCTTGGAAGCTATCAGGAGAATTTCTCTGAAGTCCATGTTGGGCCGAGGCGGGAGAGGCTGGGGCCAGGCACTCGGGAAGGACTGACAGCACACCTAACCGAGGCGCCCAGCTACAGCCAAATGCACTGCCTCGGCAGTCCCACTCCCACCCCGCCTCTGCGAGACCACTTCCGGCGCCTTCCTATGCCGTCTGCCCGCCCCCTTCCCTCCACGGCCTGTATCCTTTCAGGGCCGCCACGGAGCTCGCGAGTCCCTGCGTAACTTCCGCTTTTAGGCCGAGATTCGTACAAACGTGATACGTGGCTGCTGGCGTCGACCCGAGGGGCAGGGACTAGGCTCTTTAGCGACCAAAGGGGTGTGGCTAAGTGGAGAGCAGCTTCCCGGTTGGCCCGTGCGCGCTGCCCCGTCATCTTGGTGATTCTTGTGAGCTCTGGGTAGGGAAAGTGAGAGGGTGGAGGGTTTACTTGCCAGGCCTGGGTTCTCTGGGTGTCACGGGTGGGCGCTCAGATCCAAAACGGCGGCGGCGCAACAGCTGAACAGACAGGTCTCGAGCCAGGGGTTTGGCTACCGGTGTCTAGGCGCTCGTGAAGCTGCGCAGGCGCACACGGCAGTGCCGTGGTACTGTCTCGGATGCACATTACTCATCAAATTCTGGCACTTGCTGTGCGCTCACCTCCTACTCAGATGCACGCGTGCCAGGGATGGGGGCGCACACTTATTGCTTTTGCCCCGTTTAGAAAATAAGTTTTGCGTAGGGCAGGCAACCTGTGTTTTTGCGCAGGCAATGAATTAAGGAATTTTTCACATACAGACCCAGCCTTGACATACTTTGGTGTACTGATGGACCATATTCCTCATATTCATAGTCATTGCGATACTAGTCCAGACTTCCTTTTGAGAGTTATCTTGGATATGTAAGGCCATTTAGACTTAGTAAAAACACTTGAAATAGACAAACCTGGGCCGGGCGCGGTGGCTCAAGCCTGTAATCCCAGCACTTTGGGAGGCCGAGGCGGGTGGATCACGAGGTTAAGTGATCGAGACCATCCTGGTCAACATGGTGAAACCCCGTCTCTACTAAAAATACAAAAAATTAGCTGGGCATGGTGGCGCGTG
>NW_016107354.1:8410091-8411353 GCF_001604975.1 Cebus imitator
GAACCCAGGAGGCGGAGGTTGCAGTGAGCCGAGATCGCGCCATTAAAAAAAAAAAAAAGAAAAAAAAAGGGAACACCAAAAAAAAAAAAAAAAAAAAAAAAAGAAAAATATGTTCAGTGTATCTAATACTGAAATACAGAAAAATGTTAAAAAAAAATAGACATTAACATGGAAAAGAGATTTAATATTAAGTGAAAAACTTCCCAGTTGCTTGACCATTTGGAATTTGGCAAAGAAAAAAAAAGAAAAACTTTATATTAACTGAGTAACATCCTCCTGATGAGAAGTACTATATTAAATATAAACCCATTATGTTGTTAAAGAAAAAAAAAGATGGGTGAATGATACCGTATGCAAATATGTCAATAAAGCTGTTAAAATATGCTAGGCAAAGCTACTGGGTCTTACCCTTTGATGCTTTAATGCTATGAAAGTAATTCAAAATCAAAGCTGTTGGAACTTTAAATTATTTTACACCTTAAGTGAATGTCTTTATCGAACCTGAGTCACATAACAGGCAGCTGTCTTTGTTTCTCTGATTATAGCTTAGCCTTTCTTTCCTACATTGTTTTGTAAAATGTAAAAGACTAGAGGGTGCCAGAGAATGGAGGTTGCAGTGAGCCAAGATCGTGACATTGCATTCCAGCCTGGGCAACAAGAGTGAAACTCCATCTGAAAAACAAACAAAAACAAACAAGGAAGCCAGAGAAGACCCCTTCCCTCTTAACTATTGATCTTCATTACAGATGAACTTCCCTCTTCTCTTACACAGAGACCTCACGACTAGCCTACTATCTAGGATGGAATGTTAAATATGCTCTTTAAATTGGAAAAAAAAAAAAAAGGTGAGGGGGCAGCTGTAACTAATCAGATTGCTGTAACTCATAAACCAGCCTTGTTTGGAAAATTGTACTCCTGTTAAATTTCTTTGCTTTCTAGCTATGTAAATAAGACCTTAACTTTTCAGCTTCAGTGCGCTGACCCCATTCCTTTGGATTCTGTGTGTCCCGGATGGCTGTCCTCAGCTTTGCATTTCAATAACTCTTTCAAACTGGATTCTGATCCTTCTGATTATTTCAGGTTGACAATGCCTGCCAAGTTGGAATTTCTCCATTTCAGGCAGCCCAAGCAACAGACCAAGATTAAACCTTTGTCCAAGGGCAGAATTGAAATTCTAAACTTTCCTCTTCCCTTTGGGGAGTCCAGCATAGCATAGAGCTCACAAACTTACCTTTCTTTTTTAGTTTTTTTTTTTTTTTTTT
>NW_016107354.1:8412628-8414030 GCF_001604975.1 Cebus imitator
GGGTTTCACCATGTTGACCAGGATGGTCTTGATCTCTTGACCTCGTGATCCACCCGCCTCAGCCTCCCAAAGTGCTGGGATTACAGGCTTGAGCCACCGCGCCCGGCCTCTCTCTTTTTTTTTTTGAGACAGAGTCTCACTCTTGTTGCCTAAGCTGGAGTGCAGTGGTGTGATCTGGGCTCACTGCAGTCTCCACCTCCCAGGTTCAAGTGGTTCTGCCTCAGCCCCCTGAGTAGCTGGGATTACAGGCGCCCGCCACCATGCCCCTCTAATTTTTGTACTGTTAGTAGAGTTGGATTAAGGGTGGGCCTTAATCCAATGCTATTGGTGTCCTAATGAGAGGAAATATGGACACAGGTATAGATGGAAGACCATGTGAAGACACAGGGAGAAGACAGCCATCTACAAACCAAGGAGAGAGACCTCAAGGTACCAACAGCTTGATCGTGGAATTCTAGCCTCCAGAATTCTGAGACAATAAATTTCTGTTGTTTAGGGCATCGAGTCTGTGGTACTTTGTTATTGGCAGCCCTAGCAAATGAATACACTGGCATATGGTGAGTGTTCAATTAATGCCATCTATCATTTCTCAAGGAAGCTCTTCCTGAGCTATCTCAGGGCCCTTTTTATAAATTCTTACAGCCCCCAGTATTTCCCTTCATGGAACATTTCACAGTTTGTAATTATATATTTGTTCATTTTTAAAAAACTATTGGCTATATATGTGCTAGATACAGCTTTGAGAACAGGCACAAGCCTATTTTACCCATCACTGTTTCCATCACCAGCACAGTTCCCTGCTAATGCACATAAAAACTGCAACAAACATTTTTTGACCAAATTAACCGAATTGATAAGTGGAAAGCTCCCAAGATTCAATATCCTAATACTTAGCATACATTGAGATATTACTGTAGGCTTAAAAAAAAGATATTATTATATGCTAAGTGCTTGACATGGATTATCGGATTTAATCGTGAGCGCCTATAAGGCATTTCTTGTTACTATTTTATAGATGAAAAGCTGAAGCTTGAAAAGATGAAATAACTGGACTAATATTATACCGTTAGTCAATGGGAGAGCCAAGGCTAGAACCCTTAGGAGATTACCCACACTAGACTCTATACTTCAGTTAGCCCATTTGAACTGGTACAAGTCTATGCACCTGGAGTTCTAATTTAAAAGGGCTTGGATCTGGTAACTAATACCTAGTTAGTCAAAATCAAGAACAACTGCTGGAGGTGGGAATGAGGTAAGGAATGAGAGGAGCAATTTTCCTGTATCCTTATAAAACATTATATCATTGGCCGGGCGCGGTGGCTCAAGCCTGTAATCCCAGCACTTTGGGAGGCCGAGGTGGGTGGATCACGAGGTCAAGAAATCGAGACCATCCTGGTCAACA
>NW_016107354.1:8414366-8422271 GCF_001604975.1 Cebus imitator
TCTCACTCTGTCACCCAGGCTGGAGTGCAGTGGCCCAATCTCAGCTCACCACAGCCTCTGTCTCACAGGTTCAAGTGATTCTCCTGCCTCAGCCTCCCAAGTAGCTGGGATTACAGGCATGCACCACTATGCCCGGCTAATTTTCTATTTTTAGTAGAAATGGGGTTTCTCCATGTTGGTCAGACTGGTCTTGAACTCCCAACCTCAGGTGAGCCACCGTGCCCAGCTGTCTGCAGAACTTTTAATTCTTGTGTGAACACAAGTTACGTAAAACAGAAAGTGCTAACTGTATTGTGGGGAATAGCATTGCCAGATTTAGCAAATAAAGATATGGACATCCAGTTAGGGTATTGGTCTGTCATTCTAGCTGGAGTGCAGTGATGCAATCATGGCTCACTGCAACGTCAACCTGGGCTCAAGCCATCCTCCTACCTCAGCCTCCCAAGTAACTGGAACCGCAGGTGTATACAACCAAATCTGGTTAAATTTTGTATTTTTCGTAGAGACGAGGTTTCACCACATTGCCCAGACTGGTCTCGAACTCCTGAACTCAAACAATCTGCCTGCCTTGGATTCCCAAATTACTGAGATTACAGGCATGAGCCACCGTGCCTGGCCTATCCAGTTAAATTGGAAAGATATACACCAAAAGTCATTTTTTGTTTATGTGAAATTCAACTTTAGGTGTTTTGCATTCATCTAGCAACTCTAGACGTGTTGGAATTCCAGCTAAAACATTAGTAGAGTGTGTGAAAAGCATATTAAAGGGTTGAAAAACACATAGTGGGTGTATTTAGAAGAATGGTAGGAAATGTCAGAAAAGTAAGTGAAGGCAAGGTGGCTCATGCCTGTAATCCCAACACATTGGGAGGCCAAGGCAGGTGCATCACCTGAGGTCAGGAGTTCTAGACCAGCCTGGCCAACATGGTGAAACCCTGTCTCTACAAAAATATAAAAATTAGCCAGGCATGGTGGTGGGCACCTGTAGTCCCAGCTACTCGGTAGGTTGAGGCAGCAGAATCATTTGAACCTGGGAGATGGAGGTTGCAGTGAGCCGAGATCACATGACTGCACTCCAGCCTGGGCAACAGAGTGAGACTCTGGGCATGAGGAAGGACAGGTGAGTGTGATATTTCAAGATACTTGGTGATGAAGAAAAAGTGAGAGATATATAATAACCAGGGCGGTGGGTAGGGGCTGTTGGAAAAAAGGTAAACTCAGTGTGAACAGGAAAGAATGGAATGAACTGTGTCTTTGACAATTGCAGGTCCAGGCTCTGGCTTGGAAGGGCTGTGTGTCCTTAGGCAAGTTTCTGTTTTGTACTTTTTGATGTATGGCACAGTATTTGTATATAAGATTTGATGTAAAAAATTGTTCAAACAAAAAAATAACATAAAGCCCCCCCATCAGCCTCACTCAATCTCACCCTCCTCCCTAGAGCATATTACCATATCAAGTTGCTGAGTGTGCTTCTGAGATGTTTGCATACATACAACTATGCCTAATGTACAATATATAACATACATATATAAGTGTGCTATATATATGTGTAGGATACATAGAACATATAGTATTAGCATATCAATATAAATCCAGAATATGTACATTTGAATTGTATAACTTGGTTTGTGTCCTTGGTTTATTTATAAAAATGAGACACACACATACATACATATATGTACTGTGGGTTGAATTGTGTCACCCCCAAATTCACGTATTAAAACCCTAACCCTAACCCCCAATGTGAATATATTTGGAGACAGGGCCTTTAAAGAGGTACTTAAGGCTGAGTGAGGTGGCTCATGCCTGTAATTCCAGCATTTTGGGAGGCTGAGGCAGGTGGATCAGTGGAGGTCAGGAGTTTGAGACTAGCCTAGCCAACATGGTGAAACCCCGTCTCTACTAAAAATACAAAAATCAGCAGGGCATGGTGGCGCAAGCCTGTAGTTCCAGCTACTCAGGAGGCTAAGGCAGAATAACTTGAACCTGGGAGGCAGAGGTTGCAATGAGCGGAGATCGGGCCACTGTACTCCAGCCTGGGCGACAGAGCCAGACTCCATCTTAAAAAAAAAAAAAAAAAAAGAGGTAATTAAGGTTAAATGAGGTCATTGGGGTGGGGCCCTGATCCAATAGAACTGGAGCCCTTATTGGAAAAGGAAGAGACACCTGAGATATACATGCTACACGGTGAGAAAACAGCAATTTGTGTCAGAAGAAACCAACCACGCTGACACTTTAATCTTAGACTTGCAGCCTCCAGAACTGTGAGAAAATAAATTTTTTAAATTTAAGCTACTGGACTGTGGTATTTTGTTATGGCAGCCATAGCAGATTGAGACAATATGTAACTTGGGTTTTGTTTTGTTTTGTTTCAGTTTAAAATGTGTCTTATAATTCTTTTCATGTCACTACAAATTGACCTACTTTGCTTTGTATAACTACTGCATCATATTCCATATTACTTTTTTTTTTTTGAGACAAAGTCTGGCTCTGTCACCTATGCTGAAGTGCAGTGGCATGATCTTGGCTCACTGGAACCTCAACCTACTGGGTTCAAGCAATTCTTCTGCCTCAGCCTCCTGAGTAGCCGGGATTACAGGCAGCCACCAACACGACCGGCTAATTTTTGTATTATTAGGAGAGACGAGATTTTACCATGTTGGCCAGGCTGGTCTCAAACTCCTGACCTCAAGTGATCCACCTGCCTTGACCTCCCAAAGTGCTGGGACTGCAATTGTGAGCCACTGTGCCTGGCCCATAGTATGTATTTAACATGCTTTATTTAACCACAGAACTATTAATGAATTGTAAGACTGCTTAGAAATGTTTATCGAATATCCTTGCACATGCTTTTTTGTGCAAATACTGATCATGTTTCCCTATGGTAGATATTTAGAGACTTAGAAATTGGATTGGGGGGATGAAAGCATGTACATTTAAAATTTTAATAGCGACTACGAAGTTGTCCTCCAAAAAGGGCATACCAATTTAGATTCCCACCAACAATATATTGGGGCACCCTTTTCTGTATACCTCATTAGATCTGGATATTATCAAACTTAAATTTTTGTCAATTTCATGGGTGAAAAGTATCTCATTGTCTTAATTTGCATATGCTTGATTACTAGCTAGCATCTTTTCATATGCTAATTGATAATTTGTTGGGCTTTTTTCTTTAAATTGTTCACATCTGCAGTGCATATTTTATTTCTTTGGCATCCATCCCACTGCCTCTCCCATCATATGGCAGAAATTCCCTCTGGGTGGGATGGACCCCACTCCCAAACTCTAGGGTAGCACGACCAACCCCAGGGCCATAACCTAATTAATGTAATCTAATCAACATTTCCCAAGTGATTAAGTCAAAGAAACCATTCCATCCAAGCCTAAATCAGGCAGGAACAACATATCACTCAAACATAGTAGACATAATGCCTAGGGTGTGAAATCCTTTTTAAGGGAATAAAAAATGTTTTAATTCCTTTTTTTTTTTTGAGACAGAGTCTCGCTCTGTCACCAGGCTGGAGTGCAGTGGCTCGATCTTGGCTCAGTGCAACCTCCTCCACCTTCCAGGTTCAAGCGATTCTCCTGCCTCAGCCTCCCGAGTAGCTGAGACTACAGGTGTGTGCCACCATGCCCAGCTAATTTTTGTATTTTAAGTAGAGACGGGGTTTCACCATGTTGGCCAGGCTGGTCTCGAACTCCTGATCTCAGGTAATCCACCCACCTTGGCCTCCCAAAGTGCTGAGATTACAGAAATGAGCCACTTCGCCTGACCTAATCCTCCATGTTTAAAAACTTTTTCTTTATCGTTTGACTCAGGGAAAACTTATTTTATTTTTTACTAAGTATGTCAACAAAAAGAGTCAAACTCTAAAATATTTGAAGAGATTTATTCTTGTGGGTAACCCCCATGCTGGGCACCGAGGAAGGAGAGCTAAGCAGACTCCCGGCACAATTAGTGCCTGAAGAATATCTTAGTTTATAGTGTTTCTACTCAGTTATTTCCTTTTATATAATCCTTTATATATAATCACAGTTTATAGTCGGAACAATTAGTGTCTGAAGAATATCTTATTGCTCAGTTATTCACATATATATATATATATATATATATATATATATATAATTACATCTTAGTTTATAGTTGGAGAAATGTCTAGAGCAGACACTGTGCAGAGCATGATTTAAGGGAAAAACAGTTATACCAGGACAAGAATCTGGCCCAGGCGGCAGCATTCAGTATCCTGCAATCCCATGAGCATCTGAGGGCTTAAACCCCCTCCAGTATAATCTCGCCTTGGTGACTGTTTAACCTGTCAACTCTCTAGCTACTGTGCTGACTCAAAGCATCCTCCTATAGAAATAATTAAAAGCTGCCAGCAGGTGGCTGTAGACCCTGTCAGCTCTGTTGCTGCTGTACTGACTCAAAGTATCCTCCTATAGAATTCCTTAGAAGTAGCCTGCCCCTAGATAAGAGATGTTGCATACTTCACCCTCTTCACTGCCCATGGCCCACCTCCTAGCCTAGGTGACCTAATGGGGGTGGACCCCTTGTTTATTGCTCAAGTGATTGCCTTGACTCTATCATTATCCTTAAGATGACCTCACTACCCTGCTCCTTGCCTGTCTCCACTTGTAAGTGGCATTGTCCCCCACAGCCCAGATGTCTTTTTCAGTCGTTTGGTATCTTGTCTTATTTTTTTTTGGATCCAGCGCCTCAGCACAGCAATGGGGACACCCCACAACCGTAGTAGGGCTGTACCCCACAATTCTGAGCCAAATATGAGTGACCATGGACTGTGACACAACCCTCAGGAGCTCCTCAGAACATGTGCCACCGCGCCCGGTGGTGGTTGGGGTACAGCTCGATTTTATGCATTTTAGGGAGGCATGAGACAGCAATCAAATACATTTGAGAAATACATTGATGCCAGGCACTGTGGCTCAAGCCTGTAATCTCAACACTTTGAGAGGCCGAGGCGAGGAGGGGGTGGGGATCACGAGGTTAGGAGTTCGACATCAGCCTGACCAACATGGTGAAACCCCCGTCTCTACTAAAAATGCAAAAATTAGCTGGGTGTGGTGGTTAGCACCTGTAATCCCACCTACTCAGGAGGCTGAGGCAGGAAAATCGCTTGAACCCAGGAGGCGGAGGTTGCAGTGAGTCTACATCGCGGCACTGCCCTCCAGCGTGGGTGACAGAGCGAGACTCCATCTTAAAACAACAGCAACAGCAATAACAACAACAACAACCACAAAAACTACCTGGGGGAAGGTACTGGGAGGAAGCTGCTGCTGCTGGTTCCCGAACTGCCATGAATTGCAGGAGCCAGAAGACTACCACACCAAGTTGACAGCAAGGAGACGGCTAAGGAAGCACACAGGAACCGGGAAGTCTCTAGCGCCCTCTACTGACAAAGCTTCAGCATCACTCGCAAAGGAAAAATATTTAAAGGGCTCAGAACTGTTATTTACAGAGCAATCAAAAAGGATGAATTTGGAAGAGGCAATAAAGTCATACAAACAATGACATTTATTGCAGAATTTTTTGTAATGTTTAAGCCCTATAAGTAACTTGGGTGTTCTCAATAGGAGAAAGATGACTAAAACCATGGTATACTCATTCCATTGGCTATTGTGGCAGCTACTTAAAATATATGCTAGAGGCTGGGCGCGGTGGCTCACACCTGTAATCCCAGCACTTTGGGAGGCCGAGGTAGGCGGATCACGAGGTCAAGATATCGAGATCATCCTGGCCAACATGGTGAAACCATGTCTCTACTAAAAATACGAAAATTAGCTGGGCATGGTGACACATGCTTGCAATCCCAGCCACTTGGGAGGCTGAGGCAGGAGAATCAGTTGAACCTGGAAGGTGGAGGTTTCAGTGAGCCAAGATCACACCACTGCATTACAACTGGCTGACAGAGGGAGACTCCAACACTATATATGTGTTTGTGTGTGTGTGTGTGTGTGTGCATATATATATATATATGTATATATATATGTGTGTATATATATATATATATATATATATATACGTTAGAGCCATATCAAGTGCTCTAAAGGGGTTTCTATGAGCCTTGGAAAAATGAAAACAGCAAACTTCAGACGAAAGCATATGATTTTTTTTTTCAAGAGACAAGATCTCACTCTGTCACCCAGGCTGGAGTGCAGTGGCGAGATCATAGCTCACTATAACTTCAAATTCCTGAGGTCAAGCAATTCTCCTACCTCAGCCTCCTGAGTAGTTAGGACTACAGGTGTGTACTACCACACCTGGCCAATTTCTCTATTTAGTATAGAGATGTGATCTCACCGAGTTGCCCAGGTTGCTGGAACTCCTGGCCTCAAGCTATCCTCCTGCCTTGGCCTCCCAAGTGCTAGGATTGCAGGCATGAGCCACTGTGTCTGGCTGATTCTATTTTTGTAAAGTGAACAAGAGTTAAACCCTTATAGATATTTAGGTATGTTTGAGCATGATCGAATTAGCAAGGAGAAAGGGGATGAAGAGGAAAGAACAAGTGAGGTATGAAAAAAAGAAGTTCCTAGCAAAAATGCAAGGATAAAATAATGGAAAACTAGTATAAAAATGAATTAAAAATACTTGTTGCCAAGTATTCTTTATACAGCAAACATGTCGAGATAGCTTAAATGTTCAGCTATAGACAGTTTATTAAATTAACTGTGGTTTGCACATGTGATACTCTATAACCACTAAGAATAATGTTGTACATGAAACAGTGTTTAAGATTTGTATTAATAAGTAAAAAAATTAGGTGATAGGTGAAACACATGATGACAATGGAGATGGAGTCTCGCTCTGCTGCCCGGGCTGGAGTGCAATGATGTGATCTCAGCTCTCCGCAACCTCTGCCTCCCAGGTTCAAGAGATTCTCCTGTCTCAGCCTCCCGAATAGCTGGAATTATAGGTGTGCACCACCACACCTGGCTTATTTTTGTATTTTTAGTAGAGACAGGGTTTCACCATGTTGGCCAGGCTGGTCTCAAACCTCCTGACCTCAGGTTATCTGCCTGCCTCAGCCACTCAAAGTGTTGGGAGTACAGGCGTGAGCCACTGCACCTGGTCTATTTTTATGTGTATATATGTGTAGAAATTGCCCAGATGAATCCACTCCAAAATGATAACAGTAGTTATTTATAAGTGTAAGATTGTATTATTCCTTGCCATTTTTGTCTTTTAAGAAATCATTTAATTGGAGTATAACGAACATACTAGAAAATGAACAAATTGAAAGTGTACAGATGAATTTTTCACAAAGTCAATACACTTCAGTAGGCAGATCACAAAAGAGAGCATTAGCAATACCCACAGAAGCTTCTTTCTGGTCATTACCCGTACCCCAAGGGAAAGCACTGTATTGATTTCTAATAGCATAGATTTGTTTTGTCTAGTTTTGAATTTTATATAAATGGAATCAGACAGTATATGTCTTTTTTGACTTCTTTTGCTCAATATTATGTTTGTGAGGGTTATCTGCATTTCTTATGGTCTTTTTTTCTTTTCTTTTTTTTAGCTAGGCTAAGAACTTTATTAACCTTTGCTCCAAACTTGATTCCCAGGCTTCTTCGGTTTAATTAGCTGCAAAGAATGAATTGTGTGCAAGCAAAAACTGAAAAGAGCTGCAAAATATTAGAGATCTAGATTTTGTCAGATCCATAACAAAACTTTCTTTAAAAAGCAGTCATGGCCGGGCGCAGTGGCTCAAGCCTGTAATCCCAGCACTTTGGGAGGCCGAGGCGGGTGGATCACGAGGTCAAGAAATCGAGACCATCCTGGTCAACATGGTGAAACCCCGTCTCTACTAAAAATACAAAAAATTAGCTGGGCATGGTGGCATGTGCCTGTAATCCCAGCTACTCAGGAGGCTGAGGCAGGAG
>NW_016107354.1:8423011-8427337 GCF_001604975.1 Cebus imitator
AAGATGGGGTTTCACCATGTTGATCAGGCTGGTCTGGAACTCCTGACCTCAGGTGATCCGCCCACCTTGGCCTCCAAAGTGCTTGGATTACAGGCGTGAGCCGCCACGCCCGGCAGAATTTTTGCTCTTGTGGCCCAGGCTCGAGTGCAGTGGCGCGATCTTGGCTCACTGCAACCTCTGCCTCCTGGGTTCAAGTGATTCTCCCACCTGAATCTCTTGACTTAGCTGGTATTATAGGAACCCACCATTATTGCTGGCTAATTTTTGTATTTTTAGTAGAGACGGGGTTTCACCATGTTGGCCAGGCTGGTCTTGAACTCCTGACCTCAGGTGATCCACCTGCCCCTTGGCCTCCCAAAGTGCTGGGATTATGGGCATGAGACACTGTGCCCAGCCATTTTTTTTGATTTTTTTTCTTTTCTTTTTCTTTTTTTTTTTTTTTTTGAGACAGAGTCTTGCTCTGTTTTCCAGGCTCAAGTGTAGTGACATCATTTCAGCTCACTGCAACCTCTGCCTCCCGGGTTCAAGTGGTTCTCCTGCCTCAGCTTCTCAAGTAGTTGGGACTATAGGTTGACACCACCACACCTGGCTAATTTTTGTAATTTTAGTAGAGGTGGGGTTTCACCATGTTGTCCAGGCTGATCTCGAACTCTTGACCTTGGGCAATCCACCTGCCTTGGCCTCCCAAAGTGCTGGGATTTACAGGTGTGAGCCACCATGTTTGACATATATATTTTTTTATTTTTAGTAGAGTCAGGATCTTACTATGTTGTACAAGCCAATCTCAAACTCCTGGGCTCAAGAGATCCTCCTGCCTCAGCCTCCTAAAGTGCTGTGATTACAGACGTGAGACACTACAACTGGCAGGAAGTTTCCTTTTCTATCCACTGAAAAATTAATACTTCTTTTGGGTCAAAAACCTCCCTCTGCCTTCCATCCTTTCTTTGCTCCAGGAGCTGTGCTCTTAAGCCACCTGCTCTGGGCTGTCCCCTCTTCTGTCTTCTTTACTTCCTATATCCTTCTCCACCACCATATATAGACATCTCCCTGTCCCACTTAGGTATTCTTGTTACCGGAAAGGGGTCCCAATCCAGACCCCTAGAGAGGGTTCTTGGATCTTGTGCAAGAAGGAATTCAGGGTGAGTCCACAGAGTAAAGAGAAACCAAATTTATCAAGAAAGTAAAGGAATAAAAGATTGGCTCCTCATTGGCAGAACAGCGGCATAGACTGATCAACTGAGTATACTTAGAGTTACTTCTTGGTTATATGCTAAACAAGGGATGAATTATTCATGGATTTTCTGGGAATGGGGAAGGGATTTCTGGGAACTGAGGGTTCCTCCTCCCTTTAGACTATATAGGGTAACTTCCGAATGTTGCCATGGCATTTGTAAACTGTCTTGGCTCTGGTGGGAGTGTCTTTTAGCATGCTAATGTACTATGATTTGTGTATTATGAGCAGTCAGAACGACCAGAGGTCATTTTCATAGCCATCTTGGTTTTGGTGTGTGTTGGCCAGTTTCTTTACGGCATCCTGTTTTATTAGCAAGGTTTTTGTGACCTGTATCTTGTGCCAACCTCCTATCTCCTCCTGCGACTAACAATGCCTAACACCCTGGGAATGCAGCCCAGCCCTATTCAAGGTGGAGTTGCTCTGGTTCAAAATATGTCTCTGACAGCCTCACCGCTGAAACTGCCTTTGTACAAATTATAACTGAGAAAATTATGACAGTGAAAGAGACCTGACCTAACTGACTCCATCTTGCTTTTAACTTCCAAGCTGTATTTGTTCATATATGGGCATAGGCTAAACTAACTTTGGGAGGAACTTAGTTTATAGATTAAGACAAAGACAATAACAGCCCTTTCCCAAAATAAACCCTCTTCCTGCCTGGTGATTAGACTGCCTTTGCAGGGCTAACAAATTATCCAGAAGATTAGAAATTATGGCTTTGGAGTTATGTAGCTGGAGGCTGCAAGATTCTAAACCTCCCCAAATTGCTCCTGGGGATAATATTTTAGGTGACAGCAAAACCTAAGGTCAGTGCTTGAGATAGTTTGCATATCCTGTACTTGATGGATCAGCTGACACCATCCAGATCGATAAACTGGCTCATCTGGTCTTGTAGCTCCCAACCAGAAACTGACTCAGTGTAGGAGGACAGCTTTAGCTCCCTAGGATTTCATCTCCCACCTGACCAGTTAGCATTCCCCACTTCCCCAGCCTCTACCCACCAAATTATCCTTAAAATCTCCAATCCCTGAAATTTTGGGGAGATTAATTTGAGTAATAATAAAATTATGAGGCCGGGCATGGTGGCGAATGCCTGTAATCCTAGGAGAATCTCTTGAACCTGGGAGGCAGAGGTTTCGGTGAGCCGAGACCGAACCATTGCACTCCAGCCTGGGCAACGAGAGGGAAACTCCATCTAAAAAAATAAATAAATAAATAAATAAATAAATAAAACTCTGGTCTCCTGTACAGCCAGTTCTGCATGAATTAATCTCCTTCTGTATTTCAGTTCCCCTGTCTTGATACATCTGCTTTGGGCCGTTTCGCCACAGCTCCCAAGTGAAACAGCTACACATCCTTGAGCTTTCCCTCCTCCTCTAGGCACCCTCTGAGTTTTGAAGGTCCCTCCTGAAACCAGGGCCACAAAAAGGAGCACATTGTTTCAGTCAGCACCGTGCTGATCTGTGTTGACTCCCAGCATGGGAACAGGACAGTATTTCTTAACCTTTAATCATTTCAGAAGCTGCCTTAGGACTGTTGCCATTTCCACTTACCATCTGTATTATTCAATGACTTTTCTTCATGTTTTTAAAGATTAAGTCTATTTTTTTTTTTTTTTAAGTTCCATCAATTTTTTAAAATTCTTTTTGACTTTTTCTCCTGGTCTTCTGTTATCCTTTCTGCAGGTGGCTTCTTCAACCCCTTCATTTTCCTGGTTTGTAGTTTGCTTAGGTATTGCTTCTGCATATGAATCCTTCCATAAGTTGTGCCAAAAGTATCATGGGAGATATTTTTCTTCTTCTTTGGCTTGAGAGCTTTTGGCATTTTCATAGATAATTTATAAAGGTCATCCAATGCCAGGTGTGTCCTCCGCAGAACCAGATCCAATGAGGGTCCCATCTCTTCCAATTCAATCCGTGGTGTTCGGCAACCAGATTTTTTCAACAGCAGCTTATAGCTTCGAAAGTAAATCTTCCCATTCAGTGCAGTGAAGTGCAGAACATACTCTAATCCAGCCAGGCGGATATTTGATACTGTGGGGCCTCTGAAGAAATCAATAAGAAGACTTTTTAGTCTTCTATAATCTTCTGTTACATCAAAATCATCACCAGCAAATATTAACATGGGTCTTGTTCCCTCAGGGCATTTACTGTTCTTAATGTCTTTTAGAGAGACAAAATTCTCAATACCTAATTCAATCATATCCAGCACATGGTAGTCATACATATGACCTATGACTAGATTATTTGGCCGCTTCTTATTATGGGAGCCAAACATGAATAAAGAACAATCTGACTTCTTTGAAAAGACTTCCAGTGATGTCTGATCCTCAAAAGGTCTTGTAATATTTTTCTTTTTATACAGTACACTGTATGGTTTTTTCAGTGCATACTGAACCCAGGAGGCAGAGGTTATAGTGAGCCAAGATGGCACCATTGCACTTCAGCCACATCTTTAAGTACTTGTGTCACTGTTGCATTTGCATTTCCCCCTTTAATCAGCATGGCATTTTTAATATTTTCATTGAGTTTCGGTTCTCTCTTCTCAAGGAATCTCTTGGCTCTTTTCGTTTTGGGCTTTACTACCCTATCCAGAGCGTCCATCGCTACCGCCACCGGCGACTCTTAACTGGGTGAATGCACGTGTCCCTGGCGATTACGCGCGCCGGAACAGACGGACAGATTAAGTCTATTTTTAAAAGAAATCTGGGAATTCACTATAACTTGACATAAACAGAAGGCAACTGTAAAAACACGTGCAATAAAATGATTAAGTTCTGACTAGACAGTTTTAAAAGAAATTAGCAAAGCGGTTGGAGCTAGGATTCAGCTCCAGGACTGAGCCAGAGACGAGGTCTTAACAACAGTGATTCATGTACCGCCTAAAGCTGCCGTTTAGGAAAACACTGGCGAGGAATGTAGTAGAATGAAACTTGCTGAGAATGAGAGCCAGTAAGGCGTGGCGGAGACTGGGGACTGGAATTTAATGGGAAGCCTTGAAATAGGATTGCCAGACAAATTACAGGACACTCAGTTAAATTTGGATGAAAGCATGTCACAACTAAAAAGGTATTTTTTTTTTTTTTTTTTTTT
>NW_016107354.1:8427528-8431863 GCF_001604975.1 Cebus imitator
TTTAGTAGAGACGGGGTTTCACCATGTTGACCAGGATGGTCTCGATCTCTTGACCTCGTGATCCACCCACCTCGGCCTCCCAAAGTGCTGGGATTACAGGCTTGAGCCACCGCACCCGGCCAAAAGGTATTTTTTATTTGAAATTCAAACTTAACGACAGGCCCTGCATTCTTATTAACTAAACCTGGCAATCCTACCTAGGAATCAAGGGCATGATTTCAGCAGGAGGTTTTATCGTCAGGGAGGGACAGTCAATAGTTGCGTCTGGGAGGCCTGTGGTAAGACTAAACCCTGTCACTAGGCGGCAGTAGAGAACCAAGCAGAACAGCGGGAGGGGCTCATGGTGGGGAGAGAAGAGTGGACGGGAATGGGGCTTAGGGGCTGCTCTAGGTCCTCTTGCAGAATCTTGAAATTAGCAAAAGACCAAACAGGCAGCTCACAGAAAAAGAACAGCTTATACATGGCTAACAAACAAGAAAAGATGCAGAGTCCAACTCATAATTGAATTAACCTAAAAGAAAATGAGTTCTTTTCCATCTCTCAGATTGGCAAAAATTAAAATATCAAAAAGGATTGCTAATACTGTGTTGTGAAAGTGTGAGAAAATACTATGTAGAGCAGAGACTGGTCACAAAAATTCAGGGATCAGAGTTTTAAAGCATAATTTGGCGGGTAGAGGCTCAGGAAGTGGGGAATGGTAATTGGTCAGGTGAGAGATGAAATCACAGGGAGCTGAAGCTGTCCTGTTGCACTGAGTCAGTTCCTGGGTGGGGGCCACAAGACCAGATGAGCCAGTTTATCGATCTGGGTAATGTCAGCTGATTCATGGCGTACAAGATCTGCAAACTATCTCAAGCACTGATCTTGGGTTTAATGTCACCTAAGAAGTTTTCCCCAGCAGCAATTTGGGGACGTTCAGAATATTGCGGTCTCCAGCTGCATCTCTCAGATTGGCAAAAATTAAACTATCAAAAAAGATTACTAATACTGTGTTGTGAAAGTGTGAGAAAATACTGTGTGAATAGAGACTGGTGTGTCCTCTTTGGATTAATATCAAAAGAAGAAATGCATGTAGCTTTTAATCAGTGATGTAACTCCCAAGGATTTATCAGACAAATTTACTCTTCCTTAGGTGTGGAGACATAGGAAGTTGTAAGTGCAGTTGGAGCTGGGTTGCTAGTCCTGAAAGCATCTTGAATATCAATGTGGACTCTGCCAGCTGTGATGTCACTTGACCGGGGAAGGAGAGAGGGGAAGCTCTGGCTTAGGGAGCTGAATGTTATCCACCCCCTCTCCCTGCCCACCACAGCTTTTTCATCCCAACTGTGGCTGCTCTGGGGAAGCAGAAGTAAAAAAAAGTATTGATTTTTAGAACCATCTAAACCTGATGTCAAATCCTGATTCTGTCACTTACTTGCTGTGTGACCTTGGCCTAGCAAGTTCACTGCTCGTTTTATTTATTTTTTTTTGAGATGGAGTCTCGCTTTGTGGCCCAGGCTGAGTGCTGTGGCTTGATCTCGGCTTATCACAACCTCCGCCTCCTGGGTTCAAGCGATTCTCCTGTCATCAGCCTCCTGAGTAACTGGGGCTACAGGTTCACACCACTATGCCTGGCTAATTTTTGTATTTTTAGTAGAGAGGGGGTTTCGCCATGTTTTTCAGGCTGGTCTCGAACTCCTGACCTCAAGTAATATGCCTACCTCAGCCTCCCAAAATGCTGGGATTTCAGGCATAAGCCACTGTGCCTGGCCTCATCCCTCCTTCGCATTCATTTGATGATACATGTATTCAAAAGTATTTATAGAGTGTATACTAGGCGCTGGAATTTTGTGGTAAACAAGACAAAGTCCCTTATCTCTAAGAGCTTTCAGGCATGCAGGGTTGTTGGGGAGACACAATAAACAGGAAAACTAATAAATGGTGTTATATGGGAATAGTAGTAGGCACTATAAAGACAATAAAACAAGATGGCTGGGTATGGTGGCTCACGCCTGTAATCCCAACCAAGGCAGGATGATCTCTTGAGCCCAGGAGTTCAAGACCAGCCTGGGCAATGTAGCGAGACCCTGTCTCTACTAAAAATAAAAAATTAGCTGGTGTGGTGGTGTGCAACTGTGGTCCCAGCTACTTGGGAGGCTGAGGCAAGAGGGTCGCCTCAGCTGGAGAGGTGGAAGCTACAGTGAGCCATGATGGCACCACTGCATTCCAGTCTGGACAACAGAGGGAGACCCTGTCTCAAAACAAAAAACAAACAAACCAAAACAATAAAATAAGATAAAATGATAGAGTGGCCAGGGATGTTGCTTATATGTAATAGGAGATGGCAATCAGAATTACATAAGATACTACATATGAAGCACTTAGCATTGTGCCTGGGACACAGTATTAATTATGGCAACAATTACTGAATGTTTGTGCTGGGCGCAATGGCTCACTCCTGATAATCCCAGGAGTGGGATGTCGAGGTGGGCGGATCATGAGGTCAGGAGATCGAGACCATTCTGGCCAACATGGTGAAACCCTGTCTCTGCTAAAAATACAAAAATTAGTTGGGCGTGGTGGTGCATGCCTGTAGTCCCAGCTACTTGGGAGGCCAAGGCAGGAGAATCACTTGAACCTGGGAGGTGGAGGTTGCAGTAAGCTGAGATTGCACTACTGCACTCCAGCCTGGTGACAGAGTGGGACTCCGCCTAAAATAAATAAATAAACAATTACTGAATGCTTGTAATGTGCTAGACACTGTTCCAAGTACTTTGGATAGACTAACTCATGTAATGACCTTGTTTTCCAGATAAGGAAACTCAAGCACGGGTAGATTGAATTACTTGCATAAAGTCAGGAAATTAACAGAGGATAGAACTGTGACATTCTAGCCTCAGGGCCTATGGTTTTAACTGCTTTATTAAATATTAGTGTCTCTCTCTGTCTTTCATATCTTGATTAATGGGGAATGGAGGGCCCAGAGGAGGGCATATTCAAATCTGTAGAAGGTGTGGGGGTTGGAGGTCAGGTGGGACCTATGGCAGCTTGTGGAGCAAATGCAAAGGCACTGGAAGGTGAGTAACCATGTGACCTGGTGATGCTACTATATGACAAGAAAGTGAGAATTGAGGATAATGGAGTTATGAGATAATGGGATAAAGAAGGTGTCTTAATTGGCCCAGTCTCTGACAGTGATAACAAAATATAGTTGACCCTTGAACAACGTGAGTTTAAACTGTGCAGGTCCACTTTTATGTGGGCTTTTTTCCCCATAAATATATTGAAATAAATTTTTGAGATTTGTGACAATTTAAAAATACAGAACAGCTGGGTGTGGTGGCTCATGGTTGTAATCCCAGCACTTTGGGAGGCAGAGGCAGAAGAATTGCTTGAACCTCAGAGGTAGAGGTTGCAGTGAGCCAAGATTGTGCCACTGCACTCCAGACTGGGTGACAGAGCGAGACTCCATCTCAAAATAAAATAAAATAAAATAATAAAAATTAAAAAATAAAAATTAAGAATAAAATAAAAATACAGATGAACTGTGTAGCTGGAAATAAATATCAAAATAAGAAAAAATGAGGTATGTCATGAATACATAAAATACATGTAGGTATTAATCTATTTTATCATCTACTACCATAAACTATACACAAATCTATTATACAAAGTTAAAGTTCATAAAAATGTACACACACATACACAGACAGCACATGGCACCATTTGAAGTCAAGAGAAATGTATATAAATGTAAAGATGCGGTATTAAAACTGTATACAATGACAGTAGTATATATTATACTACTATAATAATTTCCTAGCCATTTCCTGTTGCTGTTGTGGTGAGCTCAAGTGTTGTGAGTACCTGCTTAAAACAATGTGTGACTCTGAGTGAGCAGTTCATCCCTCCAGTAAATTATGCATCACAGTAAAAGTGATTTTTTAGGCAGGGTGCAGTGGCTCACACCTGTAATCCCAGAACTTTGGGAGGCCGAGGAGGGTGAATCACCTGAGGTTAGGAGTTTGAGACCAGCCTGGCCAACATGGTAAAACCCCATCTCTACTAAAAATAACAAAAATTAACCAGGCGTGGTGGCTGGTGCCTGTAATCCCAGCTGCTTGGGAGGCTGAGGCAGAAGAATTGCTTGAACCTGAGAGGTGGAGGTTGCAGTGAGCTCGCCATTGTACTCCAGCCTGGGCAACAAGAGCAAAACTTCATCTCAAAAAAAAAAAAAAAGTTGCCGGGCGCGGTGGCTCAACCCTGTAATCCCAGCACTTTGGGAGGCCGAGGTGGGTGGATCACGAGGTCAAAAGATCGAGACCATCCTGGTCAACATGGTGAAACCCCGTCTCT
>NW_016107354.1:8432228-8442716 GCF_001604975.1 Cebus imitator
CCTTCCTTCCTTCCTTCCTTCCTTCTTTCTTCTTTTTTTCTGAGACATTGTCTTGCTCTGTCACCTGGGCTGCAGTGCAGTGGCACAATCTCTGCCCACTGCAACGTCCACCACTCGGGTTCAAGCAATTCTCAAGCCTCAGCCTGCTGAGTAGCTGGGATTACAGGTGTGCACCACCTTGCCTGGCCAATTTTTGTATTTTTAACAGAGACAGGGTTTTACCACATTGGCGAGGCTGGTCTCAAACTCCAGATCTCAGGTAATCCACCTGCCTCAGCCTCCCAAAGTGCTGGGATTACGGGTGTGAGACACCGTGCCTAGCCACTTTTGACTTATTTTACAACAATGGACCCTTCTATGATACAGAGACTGACACTAAAGCAAATGGTTGGAGAAGAATTGTACTGTATGGAAAAAAATTTTGAGAAATGAAAAAGCAAAAGACAACTCACAATGTATTTTCCTGAAGTCACACCGTGTGTGCCTGCCTCTCTTGCTTCCCCTTTCCCTCCTTTGCCTCTGCCATCCCTGAGACAGCAACACCAACTCAGCCTACTCACTGTGAGAATGATGAGGATGAAGACCTTTATGGTGACCCATTTCCACTTAATGAATAGTAAATATATTTTACCTTCCTTATGATTTTCTTTTTATTTCTTTTTATTTTTTGGAGACAGGGTTTCACTATGTTGGTCAGGCTGGTCTCAGACCTCAGGTGATCCACCCACCTTGGCCTCCCAAAGTGCTGGGATTACAGGCGTGAGCCACCGCGCCTGGCCCCCTTTATGATTTTCTTAATAACATTTTCTTTACTGTAGCTTACTTTGTAAGAATAAAGTATATAATACATATACAAAAGATGTTTAACTGTTTATGTTATCAGTAGGGCTTCTGGCCAACAGGAGGTTATTAGTTATGTTTTGGGGTCATCAAAAATTATACGTGGATTTAACTATGTGGTGGGTTTGTCCCCTAACCCTTGCGTTGCTCAAGGGTCAACTCTACCATACACTGGATGGCTTAAAAAAAACAGATATTAGGGCCAGGTGCAGTGGCTCACTCCTGTAATCCAAGCACTTTGGAGGCCAAGGTGGGCGGATCACCTGAGGTCAGGAGTTCAAGACCAGCCTGGCCAACATGGTGAAACCCTATCTCTACTTAAAAAAAAAAATAACAAAAATTATCTGGGCATGGTGGCACATGCCTATAATCCGAGCTACTCGGGAGGCTGAGGCAGGATACTTTCTTGAATCGAGACCCACGAGGTGGAGGTTGCAGTGAGCCAAGATTGTGCCACTGCATTCCAGCCTAGGCTACAGAGCAACGCTCTGTCTCAAACACAACACAATACAACAGAACACAACACAACAAAAAACAGACATTATTTTCTTACAGTTCTGGAGGCTGGAAGTCTAAGATCATGGTGTCGGCATAGTTGAATTCTGGTGAGGCTTACTTTCTCACATGGTTTGCGGTCAGGGGAGTGAGAAATCAAAAGCAGTTCTCTGGTGTCTCTTATTATAAGGGTACTAATCCAACATGAGCACCCCACGCTCATAACCTCATCTAATCCTAACTTCCTCCCATATGCCCCAGCTCCAAATACTATCACACCAGGGGTAAGGCTTCAACATATAAATTTTTGGGGAGCACAATTCAGTCCACAGCAGAGGGGATTGACAGGACCTGCAGAATTTATTGCCAGAATCATCTGGTTCCACAAAGCTCTCCCCAGTCAGGAAGATAGCAGATGAAACACATAGGAAAAATAGCAAGTCCTGAATTTAGATCCAGAAAATTGTGAAATACAGGATGGAAGAAAATGTTTTGGAATTTAATTAACTGCAACCTCAGCCTAAGGCAGCAAGGACAATGTGATCACCAAAGGAGCTGACTCTTCCCCTCTGGTTACATGCGAGCACTATTTTTTTTTTTTGAGATGGAGCCTCACTCTGTTGTCCAAGCTGCAGTGCAAGTGCTTAATCTTGGCTCACTGCAACCTCTGCCTCCCCGGTTCAAGTGATTCCCTGCCTCAGCCTCCTGAGTAGCTGGGATTATAAGAGCAAGCCACCATACCTGGCTAATTTTTGTATTTTTAGTAGAGATGGGAGTCTCACCATGTTGGCCAGGCTGGTGTTGAACTCCTGATCACAGGTCATCCGCCCACCACAGCCTCCCAAAGTGTTGGGATTTCAGGCGTGAGCCACCATGCCCAGCTACTCATACCACTTTCTAAGGTCACAGCTTAGGAAGCTTGGTTGCCATGGCCAAACAAATCTTGCCATCTGCAACCTTCTTCCCCAGGTATTTCCCAACGGCCTCAGTTGTCTTATTGCTTGTGGGCTTTATGAAACACTGATATGTTGATGTTAACTATTACATAATTTGCTGCAATACATTAGAACTTTGTATAGATAGAAAGTGTCAAAGGGTCAAGAAAAACATGTGAAATAAAAATTTAAGGCCGAGCCACTGTACCCAGCCAGTGATTTCTATTATATTATTTTTGCTTTATTATGTTTTCTTTTTTCCTTATTAACACAAATTGAGTCATTTTAATAAAAAAGTGAGTCCAAAAAGGGTCTCATTCTATAAAGATTAAATCATTTCCAAATCACAGTGAAAGGAACATGAGTAATTTGTTTTCTGCTATGTGCCTTAGAGATACCTCACTAAAATTTGGTATCTGACACAACAGAATGACATTTGCAGAATGTAATATTGTTGTGACAGTACTGAGGTTGATTGTTACAGACTATTAAATGGTTACCTCTTAATTATTTATATAGACCATTGGTCCAATAACATAAAAATAGAGAACAGCATCTAGAAATTTAGCTCATTCAATGTTCGGAGATAAAAGAGTTAACCATCCTTTCCATTATTTTCTGCAGTAAGTCCTTGTTCACAATAAAATCTGATGGCAATTATATTCTGACATTTTCCCCAGCTACTGTATGAAGAGGAGGCTGAAGGCCATTACTATACAGCATGCTACAACATAAGGACTCTTTGTTCACCAATTCTGGCACACTTCCCAAATATACCCAACAATCCAGTTTTATTTCTGTCCAGGAGGCTGGGTGCCAAGGATCAAACATAAGCAAAGGTACATATACGCAGCAAGATTACAGTCAATAGACTATGACAATTGAAAATGGCAGACATGGCGAGGCCGCAGTCACATCACCCTTCCGCTTTATTACATTTTCTAAAGTTCTCATAATGAAAATATATGTTACTTTTTTTTTTTTTTGAGGTGGTGTTTCACTCTTTTGCCCAGGCTGGAGTGCAATGTTGCAATCTTGGCTCACTGCAACCTCTGCCTCCTGAGTTCAAGCAATTCTCCTGATTCAGCCTCCCAAGTAGCTGGGATTACAATGCCCGCCACCACGTCTGCCTAATATTTTGTGTGTGTGTGTGTGTGTGTGTGTGTGTGTGTGTGTGTGTTTGGTAGAGACAGCATTTCACCACATTGGCCAGGCTGGTCTCAAACTCCTGACCTCAGGTGATTCACCCGCATCACCACCCAAAGTGCTGAGATTACATGTGTTAGCCACCACACCTAGCCTATGTCGCTTTCATAATCAAAAAGGTTCTTTATAATAGCCTATAAGGCAAAAAATGTTTCCCTTAAGTTTTGAAAAGGGCCACACTGGGATGACAGAATCCTGATACTGGAAGGAACGGCTTAAAAATCTTTTGAATGGGTCTTCATGCCTCCCTTCCACACTCCGCTGCCACTACTGCAGTCAGATCTTCTGCATCCTTCTTGTGGACTGTCGGCACAGCTTCCTAATTGTTCTCCTTGCCTCCCCTACTGACTGTGTCCTCCCATTCTCCACATTGATTGCTACTGGAATAATCTTTCTACAATGAAAGTCTGATAATTCACCCCCTATCTGAAAATCTCTATGGCTCCCATGAACTTCATCACAAAGTTGAAACCCTAGCAGAGCAGGTCCACCACCACCTGGTCCTCAAACACACACCTCTTCTTGCTTTCTGGCCCACCATTCTCCCTGGAACGCTAAGCTCCAGACACATCTAGTCATTTTCTGTCACTCCTCTGCATCTTTGCACACATGCGATATTCTGGCTGGTACACCCTGCCCTTTTTTTTTTTTTTTTTTTTTTTTAAGAGATGGGGTCTTGCTATGTTGCCCAGGCTGGAGTGCGGTGGCTATTCACAGGTGCAATCCCACTACTGATCAGCACCGGAGTTTTGACGTGCTCCATTTCTGACCCAGGCCGGTTCACCCCTCCTTAGGTACCCTGGTGGTCTCCCGCTCCTGGGAGGTCACCATATTGTTGCCGAACTCAGTGTGGACACCCAGTCGGCATAGTGCACTACAGCCCAGAACTCCTGGTCTCAAGTGATCCTCCCACCTCAGCCTCCTGAGTGACTGGGACTACAGGCATGAGCCACCACGCCCAGCCCCCCCTTTTTTTTTTTAACCCTGCCTAACTTTTAAGCTGTCAGATGTCCCTTCCCTAGGAAGCCTTCTCAGACATCTCTCTCTGAAGGCAGCATTAGTTCCCTTCAGATATCCTTTCTTGGTGCCCAATGTATTTATGGATTTATTGATTTATGTCTGTCTCCCCCATAAAGATGCACCTCCTTAAAGGCTGTTATTTGTTAGCTTTTAAATAAATGCTCATATGTGCAAGACCCTGTAATAGGCATTGGCATATCAAAAGATAAATTGTTTTCTTGTCCTGGAGCAGTGGCTTACACCTGTAATCCCAGCACTTTGGGAGGCCGAGGTGGGTGGATCACTTGAGGTCAGGATTTCAAGACCAGTCTGGCCAACATGATGAAACCATGTCTCTACTGAGAACACATAAATTAGCAGGGCGTGGTGGCATGTGCCTGTATTTCCAGCTACTGGGAGGCTGAGGCAGAGAATTGCTTGAACCTGGGAGGCGGAGGTTGAAGTGAGCCAAGATTGTGCCATCGCTCTCCAGTCTGGGAAACAGAGTGAGACTCTGTCTCCAAAAAAATAAATAAATAAATAAATAAATAAATTTTTTTCTTTGCTTCTGCCCGGTACCTAGCACATACTTATTCTATGAATGGCTTAATCAATTAGTTATTAGTACAAAGGTTCACGGACTTTGGTGTGCACATGAATCACTTCAAGAGCTTATTAAAATACAGATGTCAGGACGCCACCCTAAAGCCCTGGAATCAGAACTTGTTAGGTGAAGTTTGGTCATGTAATATGTTTAACAAGCTTCCCAGTGATTTTGATGCATTCCAATTTGTGAACATTGAGAAGCCCCACTTATCTTCAGAAAAGATCATCCCAAAGTCATTCGGGGCAGTTAAAAGCCCGCTCTGAGTTTGTTTCCTCAAAGAAAGGAAAGCACTATTTATTCAATATTTATTGTCAGGTGCCTTGTATTTGGGTGCCTTATATACTTTTCTCATTTAATTCTCACAAAAACTCTCTGAGGGAACTACTTGTCTCCTGATTTCAAAGGAAGTTGAGGTTCAGAAAGATTCTGTCACTTGCTCAGGAGAAATTGCAGTGCTGAGAGTCTAACCAGAGGTGGCTGGCCTCCAGAGCTGTTTCCATGGCCCCAGGCTGCCTCCCATACCTGTCATAGCCAATGCCTCTCTGCTACCTGCCCTGTGTTCACTGTCCCCAAATGCCCACCAACAAATCAGTGCTGGTTCCTGGTAGTACTTTCACCAGGCCTAAGAGAAATGGGAAAAATAAAAGTACTACAACTCTTTTCACCAAATGATTGACCTCAGTTCTGAGATTATTTTCTTCATTTTTATGGTTAAAATTTTCTTTTGTAAAGTGATGATGATGGTAGTGAATTGTTTTCTTTTTTAATGCCCATAATTGGTAAAATAAAAAAATAGGGGGCCGGGCACGGTGGCTCAAGCCTGTAATCCCAGCACTTTGGGAGGCCGAGGCGGGTGGATCACGAGGTCAAGAGATCGAGACCATCCTGGTCAACACGGTGAAACCCCATCTCTACTAAAAATACAAAAAATTAGCTGGGCATGGTGGCGCGTGCCTGTAATCCCAGCTACTCAGGAGGCTGAGGCAGGAGAATTGCCTGAACCCAGGAGGCGGAGGTTGTGGTGAGCCGAGATCGCGCCATTGCACTCCAGCCTGGGTAACAAGAGCGAAACTCCGTCCCAAAAAAAAAAAAAAAAAAAAAAATAGGGAAACTTAGTTTGGCATCAAAGTTTTTATTTTTATTTTTTGAGACAGAGTCTGGCTCTGTCGCCCAGGCTGGAGTGCAGTGGTGTGATACTGGTTCCCTGCAGCCTCCACCTCCCAGGTTCAAGCAGTTCTCCTGTCTCAGCCTCCTGAGTAGCTGGGATTACAGGCGTGTGCCGCCATGCCTGGCTAATTTTTTTTTGTATTTTTAGTAGAGATGGGATTTTGCCATGTTGATCAGGCTGGTCTCGAACTCCTGACCTCGTGATCTGCCCGCCTCGGCCTCCCAAAGTGCTGGGATTACAGGCGTGAGCCACTATGCCTGGCCTCAAAGTTTTTAAAAATTTGATTCAAGGCTGGGTTTGGTGGCTTATGCCTGCAATCCCATCACTTTGGGAGGCTGAGGTGGGAGGATCACTTGAGCTCAGGAGTTCAAGACTAGCCTGGGTAACAGAGTGAGACTCTTGTCTTAGGTAGCTAGTCAGGCATGAGCAGGGCAGGAGAGGGCTCCTCACTATACCCCTGCCATACATATACCAGGAATGTCAGGTGACCATCAGGTGGTGGTCAGGCAGTTGTTACTGTCTCTTTAAAACAATAGTTGGCCACAACCAGCACCAGGGAAAGGCAGAATACCTGAAACTGGTGATCAGCAGCTTCTCAATAAGATTTCAGGAGTTGGGCGAGGGGGCTCAAGCATGCAAATTAAGAGGCGAAATGGCAGAGTTTAACTGGTATATGACTTTCCCTACAAATGCTAGATGGTAAGGGAAGGACGGCTCAAATGAGCATGTGTACAACGCCAGTAAACACACTGCGCATGCTCCCCTCCCAAGTGCTAGCAGGCCTCTGCACATGCAGACAGCTTACCCCAAGGGAAGAATTGAGTGAGAGGTAAACTGCAAGACTCCAGAAATATGCAATGTATAAAACCCCAAGTCGGTTGCAGTGGCTCACGCCTGTAATCCCAGCACTTTGGGAGGCCTAGCTGAGTAGATCACCTGAGGTCAAGAGTCTGAGACCAGCCTGGGCAACATGATGAAACCCTGTCTCTACTAAAAATACAAAAATTAGCTGGGCGTGGTGCACGCGCCTATCGTCCCAGCTACTTGGAAGGCTGAGGCAGGAGAATCACTTGAATCTGGGAAGTGGGGGTTGCAGTGAGCTGAGATTACACCACTGCACTCCAGCCTGGGAGACAGAGCAAGACTCCAGCTCAATAATGATAATAATAATAATAATTAAAAAAAACCCCACAAACCCAAGTCAACAGATCAAATGGTGCACTTGATCTTTCATCTCCTGCTTGGCCCTTTCCCATGTGTACTTCACTTCCTTTCCATCCTGCTCTAAAGCTTTTTAATAAACTTTCACTCCCACTGGAGGAGGCAAGAATTGTGGTTGCTGCAGACCCGTCTGGATTCGCTGCTGGTAACAAGACCCTATCTCAATTAAAAATCAAAACAAAACAAAACAGGAAAAAAAAAAAAAAACAAAAAACCCAAGCTGGTTCAATGTCGCCCAGGCCAGAGTGCAATGGCACAATCTCAGCTCACTGCAACCTCCACCTCCTGGGTTCAAGTGATTCTCCTACCTCAGCCACCATGATCCACCCATCTTGGCCTCCTAAAGTGCTGGGATTACCAGTGTGAGCAACTGTGCCTGGCCTGTCACATGTATTTTTCTCTGGCTGGAAAAGAAAATGTAAATTGGTTACTCCATGCAACCCCCTGGGCGGCATCTTACAAAATCAAGAGGCTTTTGGCCGTGGTTCCACAAAATGATAAAAGATGATATCTTTTGCAAAGTGGCTTGACCCCCATAGCTATGGCGCAGCAAACAGGGCCATCAAAATCACTTAGAGAAAAAGGGAACCCAGAAACCTGGCATCCTGGCAAAAGGGTAAGAATTTCTTACCACTCAGACTTCTGCCTTCTCTGCGTAAACCTGTTGAATAAATGGTAAAAATCACTGTTTGTAATTTTTTTCTCTCTTGAAAGGGATTTGATTAATAAAAAAATGGATGTGTGAGGCTAGTCTTAAGCTGTAGTGAGTCTGGTGCACTTTGTGCTATGAATTTCTCTTTGCCATTTTGTCATGAAAAGGTGTGCCATAGAATAGAATGTGAGCTTTAAGACCTCTATAAACCTTCTATTCTAGCTGGTCCAGCAAACTAGTCAGATAATAAGCTTTGCTGCAAGTCCTTGAAACAAACAAACAATAGAAATAGGATAAGGGGCCGGGTGCGGTGGCTCACATCTGTAATCCCAGCACTTTGGGAGGCCGAGGCGGATGGATCACAAGGTCAAGAGATCAAGACCATCCTGGCCAACATGGTGAAACCCCGTATCTACTAAAAAAATACAAAAATTAGCTGGTGAGGTGGTGCGCACCTGTAGTCCCAGCTACTCAGGAGGCTGAGGCAGGACAATTGCTTGAACCCAGGAGGCGGAGATTGCAGTGAGCCGAGATTGTGCCGTTGCACTCCAACCTGGCGCCTGGCACCTGGTGACACAGCAAGACTCTGTCTCATAAAAAAAAAAAAAAAAAAAAAAAAAAAAAGGATAAGGTTTCCTTGTCATCTTGTTTTATGTCGTTGGGAGCTTGACCTTGTAACCAGGTGGTAGTACTTTCTCTTGGTCTCTGCCATCCAGAAGACAGGAATTTTGGAATTCATGTCATAGTTAGCTGTAAAAATTATCTCGCACACTTAAAAGACTTTGCAAGCTCAAGACTGACTGCTTTAGGCTCCTTCTGGGAAGTGCAATGGAAACTGCCCAAAGCTGTAGTTTAGTAGCTAAGGCTTTGTCTTTTCACAATGGCAGCCTGGGTTCTAACCCTGGCTGAGAGAATGAATCCTTTCTGGTGTGATATCTGTGACCTTTGCCACTTGATTCTCACGGACAACTTCTGACTTCCCTTCTTGAATTTTCCTTTCTCTGAGTTACTTTTAGAGATTCTAGATTTTGTAAAAACTGCTAACCACCTTTTTGAAAATAGCTTGTACACTCGTGGTTAAATCATAACCTCAGTTAAAGCTTATGGGAGGTTACTTTTGGTAAAATTCAAAAGCCAGAAATACTGGCTGTTTGTCCTGGCTAGAGTCTGCCAACAAGAGATTTGGTTGAGTCAGTTTAATTAGAAGCGGATATCCAAGCTATACATATATTTAAAAGGCCTTTGTGTTTTTCTTCTCTTCTTAGATCTTATTTTCCCGAAGAAAAAAAAGTTTTCTTCTTCTCAGTCAATTGAACTATTTTTCTCCATTTTGTCTTCCTGCCACTCTTGATGCACACATGAGAGGAAGTAAGATAATTTCCAACAGCCCGGGACTCCTTTGGAAAAACAGAGACATCACATTCCCATGTGTTCTTATAAGCATGTTTTGGGAAAAACCTCTGTTTTCTTCACGAAACCCCAGGAATTGAGAATGGATAGATCGCTCTCAAAATCTAAGGCTCTGTCCTGTTTGTGTTGTGTTATCTGATGATTTTGATGTTTGGGGGTATCAGAAATTACTTCGCATTATAAGAGAGCTTTGGTGTGTAATAACTAGGCAGGAAATATACTTTTAGGAATGGCTAATGGCAGTTACGGGGGAATATTTGGCCGTTTGCAAGTTTGGGTCAAAGAAGTGTGCTCTTGGCTACCAGGAAGGTATAGAAACGTCCCCACCCCTAGACTGAGGAATAAGACTGTCTTGGGTGATGGTCTGATTACAGAATGGGCTGATTGGCTTTGAGTTGCCTTGAAATAAAATGCACTGTAAAATCATTGCATTGTCTTATTTTGTAGTGTTTCTTTCTTTTGGAGATCCAGGATCCAGTATAGAAATGGGACCTTTGATTTTTGGGATCTGTTTTATCTTCCAGCTGTGCTTGTTTATTAAGCCCTAGAAACTGTGTGCTTTCCTGGCCCTGTTCCTCCATGGACTTCACCCTGAAGCCAGCAATCTAAATAAGAAACAAAAACTGACAAGTGAAAAAATCTTACAGCTACTGAATCTTCTGTCTATTACATGCATGTATGTGTGATGTTTATATAAAAGAGCCCTGATTAATTGGCTTAAAAATTGTAAGCACTTGAATAAAATATTTTGTCAGAAAAGTAAAAACTGTAATGTCTTAGTTTATGTGACTTTAGTAATCTTTGGGAAATAAAGACAGTTTTAAAGATTATTGGTTAGCCGGGCGTGGTGGCTCAAGCCTGTAATCCCAGCACTTTGGGAGGCCGAGGCGGGTGGATCACGAGGTCAAGAGATCGAGACCATCCTGGTCAACATGGTGAAACCCCGTCTCTACTA
>NW_016107354.1:8442912-8459618 GCF_001604975.1 Cebus imitator
AGACATTTGGTCTAAATTAGGCAGATCAGATATTAGTTTTCCTAAATTCTTTACGGTCATAAACTGCTTCTTTGACATTTGAAAATTGTTTGACTTACCTGCTTTGGAGCCATTAGAGTCTAGATAAGGCCTGGGGACATGTGGAATTAGCCACAATCTCTATGTGCTGGAAAGAGTCAGACCTTATCTGCTTCCCTGTCTAGTGTTCTAGGTTCCACACCTGGTACATAATTAAAATCACTGACCAGGGTTTTCACCAAATATAAAAGTTGCTAAGAGTTAACAGTGTAACATGTACTTGAGACTACTGGGAAAACAGTTTTACATGCAAGGTGTGTAAGGAAATTAGAATGCACTTTTGGTAAAAGATTATAAGAAGGCATGGGAATGTGGATTTTTTTTTTTTTTTTTGCCTAGTTTAGAAAATTAAAGGATTGTTTTAAGTTAGATAGGATAAAGCTGAATGTTTAAGTGAGTTATGGAAAGCTTGTGAAAGATTAATCTTGTAAAAGAAATTCTGTGTGTGAACATATTGGCTAAAGCTAAAGGGGCATCATTCAATTTTTACATAAACCGAACATTGGAATAAAAGCACAACAGGGTTTTCTTAGAGCACTGATCTGCTCTTTAACAGAAAATTAAGAGTTATAAAAAAGATTTATGAGAATCTTACCTTATGGTCAATCTGATTAAGATTGAATATTATTTGTCTATAAGGTTTTTTAAGAATTGGGCTTGGGCCTGGCGTAGTGGCTCATGCCTGTAATCCCAGCTCTTTGGGAGGCCAAGGTGAGGTCAGGAGTTCGAAACCAGTCTGGCCAACATGGTGAAACCCCCTCTCTTCTAAAATACAAAAATTAGCTCAGTGCGGTGGCACACGCCTGCAATCTCAGCTACTTGGGAGGCCAAGGTATGACGAGAATTGCTTGAGCCCAGGAGGCAGAGTTTTCAGTGAACTGAGATTGTGCCACTGCACTCCAGCCTGAGTGACAGAGAAAGACTTTGTCTCAATTTAAAAAAAAAAAGAAAAAAAATGAATTGGGTTTGACATTAATGGTACACTAATGCAAAGGTGAAGTTTGGCTATCTCTTGAAAAAGATTTTTGTGTAATAGTAAAAGATAATGAAAGATTTTTGTTTGCTTTTTGAATAAGTTACAGGAAAAAAAATGGGAGAGAAAAGAGACAGATTGTCTGGAAACCTAAGTTGTCCCTTTATCAATGAACAAAGATTTTTGCCTTTTTGAGTTATTGTTTTGGCTAAATAAATGACTTACGGTGACCTACGATTTGATTTTATATTATCAAGTGTTTCGAACCTTTGATATTTGACAAAGTTTCCAAAATCAAATGATAAATTATGTCTTTTTCTGACCTAATTAATCCTTTAGATATCAGGTCCCCTAAAGTCCAAAAATGACATATTTGGCTTATTTGGTATATTAAAATCATACAGGAAGCACTGTCAAATATGAAACGGTGTTTTGCTTTCTTTGGGCTGTATTTGTATAAATGTTATTGGTATGCATTCCAAAATTACAGGAAACTCCTATAATTCTGATATGACTTAGTGTATGTTATCAGTAACAATTATGATTGTTATGTTAAATTGTGTGCCACAAAGGTAAGCAAATTTCCTTGTCAGTTGTGTCTTTGTGACTGCCCTGAGACTTTTTTGTCATGCACAGATAATTGTTGTCTTTTTTTGATTCTCCTTAAAAGGTGGTTTATTAATTATCATTATCATTATTATTTTTTTTGAGACAAGGTCTTACTCTGTCACCCTGGCTGGAGTGCAGTGGTGTGATCTAAGGTCACGCGATTCTCCTGCCTCAGCCTCCCAAGTAGCTGGGACTACAGGCACAAGTCACTATACCTGGCTAATTTTTGGATTTTTAGTAGAGATGAGGTTTCACCACATTGGCCAGGGTGGTCTCAAACCCCTGACTTCAAGTGATCCACCCACCTCGGCCTCCCAAAGTGCTGACATTACAGGCGTGAACCACCATGCCGGGCCTAAAGAGTGGCTTATAATCAGCTATAGGACTATGACAGCTGCTCTTGAATGCAGGTCTGTGATAACTTTGGAAAATGTACTATTAAAATAGAGAGGAAGAAACTTCCAAGACCCTCTTGAAAAATTAATCTGTACATAAATATCAAGCAAAACAGGAATTAGTTGCACAGATTGAACTATAAAAGACCCAAAGAATCTTTTTATGACTTTTTGCTTAAAACATTTCTTATCCTTTCTGTTTTGTTTTTCAGAGTCAAGAAAACTTTTCTTTGGAGCTATTTACAGCTTTTAACAACTGAGTAAAGTATACTCCTGTGAGGAAAATTTGGAGCATATTTTTTTTCTCTCTACTTGATTGCTCTAGAATTTGAAAACCATTTGTGAGCATTCTTAACTTATGGCCACACAGTTACCTGCGTAAGTGTAATAAGAATCTCTTTTCTTTTATAACAGGACACAGTTGGAGACACCAGTCATTTTACCAAGGCTTTGACTGGAATGGCATGCTTTCTGATACAAGCAGACTCCTTTCAGGAATCAAACTTGACTTATAGAGCCAATAAAAGCCCCTTGGGAAAACTGGTCTCATACCTTGTATACATAGTCCCTGTAAAGGGTTCCTGACTTGTGGCAAGTAAAGAATGTCACTTTCTGACAGGCCCAGTAGCTCAAAGTTATCTTGGGACCTTAAAGGAGTGAAATTTATCCAACTCATGGAGGCATTTGGTGGTATAAACCCATGGCTCAAGGCTTTAAAAAGATTCCTTATGAAACAAATTTCCATCAAAGTCAATTAAAAAAAAAGAGCCTATGTGGCAAATAATTATTCTTGCTGTGCTTTATGCAAATAATCAGGCCAAGTATAATGAAACAAATTGGATCCATTATTATTTGTTTTTAATAAAAATGGGAAACTGGGGAGAGAAAAAATATGTTTCCACAATTATGGTACACCTGTTATTAAATTCTCATTTCATCAGTTGTTTTTGAGTTTTTTTCTGCAATTTAGACTGACCCTGCTTATTCCTGTGAACCAACCAGTGATTTCTGACTCCAGGCCAGAAGAGACAAGAGGGAGCCAGACGCCCGTAATCCTAGCACCTTGGGAGGCCAATGCAGGCAAATCATGAGGTCAGGAGTTCCAGATCAGTCTGGCCAACAAAGAGAAACCCCGTCTCTACGGAAAATACAAAAATTAGCCAGGAGTGGTTGCACGTACCTGTAGTCCCAGCTACTCGGGAGGCTGAGGCAGGAGAAGTGCTTGAAACTGGAGGTGGAATGGTGGAATTTGCAGTGAGCCGAGATTGTGCCATTGCATTCCAGCCTGAGACTCTGTCTCAAAAAAAATAAAATAAAAGCCAGGTAGTGGCCCATGCCTGTCATCCCAGCACTTTGGAAGGTGGAGGCGGGCTGATCACTTCAGGTCAGGAGTTTAAGACCAGCCTGGCCAACATGGTGAAACCCCATCTCTACTAAAAATACAAAAATTAGCTGGGTGTGGTGGTGCCTGTCTGCAATTCCAGCTACTTGGGAGGCTGAGGCAGGAGAATCACTTGAACCCGGGAGGCGGAGGTTTCAGTGAGCTGAGATTGTGCCACTGCACTCCAGCCTGGGCAACAGAGTGAGACTCTGTCTTAAAAAAAAAACAAATAACACACACACACAGAAAAAAAAGGAATAAAAAAGAAACAACAGGAATGGGTAATGTCAAAGTCTGGATCAGTATTCTAATTCTGGGCACTAAGTTAGTTCTGATTAGATTCAGCTAGCAACTTCATATCAGCTTGGTTCCAACAGTTGCTCAGTTCATGGAAAGCTTTCTTATTTAGTTTACTTGGGATAGTTTTACTTATTTTGCTTTACTATTGTGGAATATATTGCTGTTGTACTTTTTGTGTACGAATGCAGGATAAGCTTAGTCAACATTTTCTCTAACTGAATACTTATTAATCATCCAGATTTCACCTATTGTCGGAACTCAGAGTTATGAATGGCCCTCAGCATACCAATGCTTTCTGACTGAGCTCCTCTCTACCCTGGATACAAAAGACCTGAATAATAGGGAAGGACAATCATCACCCTTATTCAGCCTGAAGAAGTTGCAAAAGATGGATCTTTGTCCCTCTACAACCCTTAGAATTAAGGATCCTCTTGTACAAGGGAGGAAAGAAATATGTCAGATATTAGAACGAGAAGGATTCAGGCCGGGCACAGTGGCTTATGCTTATAATCCCAGCATTTTGGGAGGCCAAGGCAGGTGGATCACTTGAGGTCAGGAGTTTGAGAACAGTCTGGCCAGCATGGTGAAACCCCATCTCTACTAAAAATACAACAATTAGCCGGGTGTGGTGGCAGGCACTTGTAATCCCAGCTACTCAGGAGGCTGAGGTAGGAGAATTGCTTGAGCCCAGGAGGCAGGTGTTGCAGTGAGCTGAGTCACGCCACTGCACTCCAGCCTGGTTGACAAGAATGAGACTGTTCTCAAAACAAAACAAAACAAAAACCAAAACCAAAACCAAAAAAAACCCCACAAAAAACAAGAGCTACTCCATCTTGAATAGGGATGTGTAAAATAAGGCTGAGATCTACTGGGCTGCATTCCTAGGAGGTCAGACATTCTTAGTCACAAGACGGGATAGGAGGTTGACAGGACTGGTATCACAAGATACAGGTCACAAAGACCCTGCTGATAAAACCGGATGCAGTAAAGAAGAAAGCCAAAACTCACTGAAACCAAAATGGAGACAAAAGTGATTTCTGGTTGTTCTCACTGGTCATTACATGCTAATGTATTATAATTAAAAGACACTCCCACCAATGACCTGACAGTTTACAAATAAATGCCATAGCAGTGTCAGGAAGTTACCCTATATGATCTAAAAGGGTGAGGAACCCTTAGTTCTGGGAAGGGCCTGCCCCTTTCCCAGAAAACTCGTGAATAATTCCTCCCTTGTTTAGCATATAATCAATAAATAACTATGAGTATACTCAGTTGAGCAGCCCTTGCCACTGCTCTGCCTATGGAATAGCCATTCTTTTATTCCTTTTTTTTTTTGAGATGGAGTCTCACTCTCTCACCCAGGCTGGAGTGCAATGACATGGTCTCACTCAGCTCACTGCAAACTCTGCCTCCCAAGTACAAGTGATTCTCCTACCTCAGCCTCCTGAGTAACTGGGACTACAGGTGCGTGCCACCACATCTGGCTAATTTTTGTATTTTTAGTAGAGACAGGGTTTCACTATGTTGTCCAGGCTGGTCTCGAACTCCTGACCTTATGATCTGTCTGTGTTGGCCTCCAAAAATGCTGGGATTACAGGTGTGAGCCACTGCACCTGGCCCATTCTTTTATTCCTTTGCGTTCTTTTTTTTTTTTGGAGATGGAGTCGCACTCCGTTGCCCTGGCTGGAGTGCAGTGGCCTGATCTTAGCTCACTGCAATCTCTGCCTCCCAAGTTCAAGTGATTCTCCTGCCTCAACCTCCCAAGTAGATGGGACTAAAAGGCATGCACCACCAAGCCCAGCTAATGTTTTCTATTTTTAGTAGAGAAGTAGTTTCTCCATGTTGGCCAGGCTGGTTTCCAACTCCCAACCTCAAGGGATCTGCCCACCTTGGCCTCCCAAAGTACTGGGATTACAGGCATATAATCCCGTGCTTGACCTATTTCTTTACTTTCTTAATAAACTTGCTTTCACTTTACTCAATGGATTTGCTTAAAATTCTTTCTTCCATAAGGTCTATGAACCCTCTTTTGGGGTCTGGATTGGGATCCCTTTTCAGTAACAAGCAGGCAAAGCAAAGGAAAGAAGAGTAAGTATCTTGTGGGTAAGGAGCTATGCTGGATATGGTATATGCATCAACAAACTTCCTTTCACACCACCCTGGCCAGGTTTGCTATTTTATGGAAAAGGAAATTGATACTCAGAGAGGTTAAACAATTTGCCAAAGCCACATGGTAGATGAAGAGCCTTAAACCCACGTTTGTCTGGCTCCAAGCCCAGAGGCTAACCAGTTAGCCCAGAATGTCCTTAGGCAGGCACATATTATCTTAGGACAGCATCGATATTTAACCCTCACTGAGGGTCTGGAAGAGAAGTTCTGCTAAAATCTTTGTCCTTTTCTTAAGTGCCTCCAGGGGCAGACTCTGCATCATTGACCATGTGCAGGACTAGCCTCCCTGACACAAGTGGGTTCCAGCATGACAGAGGCCTTCTAGAATGGATGTAGCTAGAGGATGAGTGGCACTCGGAATCACCCTAGGATTCTAGGCTGCTGATTCCTATAAGCAGAAAGGGCAGGAGGGACCTGGAGGAATGCCCGGGCTGGGGTTCGGTGTGTGGAGACCTTGGGCCATGGGGCACACAGTCAGTAATGGTGATGGGTCATGGTCATTTACCTTCAAAGCTTCTGGACCACCACAATGGGGAAGCAGAACAAACACCTGCCACTTGTTCTAGGGGGAGGGAACCAAACCACAAAACCCACAGATCATCTGTGAACATATACTTCTCTGGGTCCTGCTAGTATACTTGAAATTAGGTATATCTGGGTGTGCCAGATACATTCTTGAAGAGAGCCTGAGTAGCCCACCCGCTCTGGGGGGAAGCAGCAGCAAGGCTGCTGTGAACTTTGGGTGAACTCCAGAGAAGTGAAACCATGATAGGGGAATGTGTATGTCTTGCAGAAAAGCAGACGGACCTAGAGAAAGATAACCAGCTTTCACTGACCTTGCTGCAAAATAGTTGTTAGCTGAAGTATGTTAACTGAAGTCTGAGAATTATAACCACCAGCTGTTCTGGGTAACTGCACCCTCCCTCTGCTATGTGCTTTGTGAACATATAAAATATGGTACTCTGAGACAGGTAGGGGCTGAAGAGACTGACATCCTCATCTCTTGGAACACCTGGCCCAGCTTTTTCTATGTCTGTCTTTGCGTTTTTCTTTATCCCCCATCGTTCCCTCTTAGGCCTTTGAACCCTTGTGCAGTGTGGGATGCAGCACGTGCCTGACATTCTCAGCATACCTGTTATCTGTGTGTTTGTCTTCTTCCTTCTTCTACTTTTTCGGCCATTATTTCAAATGTTTGTACCCAAGTGCTTGTTCTAGTCTTCTTCTCTACTCCCTACAAAAAGGAAGAAATGCCCATTTTCAGGCAGCCCTATCCCACTTTCTGCCTCCTGCAATACGCAATTCAAAATAAAAATACTGAATAGTAAATAAAAAATCATTTTTGAAACAACAAATCTCACCCATGTGAATGAGGTCAAGATAAGCTCTTTCTCTTTGAGGCGAGGGTGGTGCCTCTGCTTTGTGGGCGCCTATATCAGTTAGGGTGCTGGCGCACTCAATTTAACTGAAGAGAATTTAATGACTATTTGCAGAGATGAAACTAGCCATGGGTAAGGAGGCACCTAAAGACTAGCAACAGTGCTGGGTGCAGTGGCTCATGCCTGCAATCCCAGCACTTTGGGAGGCCAAGGTGGGTGGATCATCTGAGGTCAGGAGTTCAAGACCAGCCTGACCAACATAGTGAAACCCGTCTCTACTAAAAATACAAAATTAGCTGGGTGTGATGGCACATGCCTCTAATCCCAGCTACTAGGGAAGCTGAGGCAGGAGAATCGCTTGAACCCAGGAGGTTGCAGTGAGCATAGATTGTGCCACTGCACTCCAGCGTTGGTGACAGAGTGAGACCCTGTCTCAGAAAAAAAAAAAAAAAAAAGACTAGCAACAGCAGGAAATTGTTGCCACCCTTGGCCTGAAGGTATAGGGAGGGTGCCTGGAGCTGTAGCCATGGAGGAGCATGGCCACAGCCAGAATCTCAGCCTGGTCCAGCGGGCCTCATCCATGCTCACCTCTCCTGCCTCTGACTCACCGGCCTAACTCAACCAGAAGCCAGAGCCTGGTGATCCCTGCAGATACAGTCCATAGAGCTCAGGCTCCCAGGACAGGGTAGAGAAGAGCCAAGAATGAATCTAGGTGGTGGGAGGCCAAACGGAGAGAAACCAGCATGGAGGGGAGATGCCTCTGCTTTGTGTGCAACGTGTATATGATTAGTTTGCCTCCCAGGTAATCAAGCACTGAGTTGAAACCTGTAGATGGGAGTTCTAAATCTCATGTTTTGTATAGTTAGGTATTTGTGTGTGCAAGCTTCTTAAAATTGGTGCCACTAATTAGTAAGTTTTGGTTGGGTCAAGGGCATCTATGTTTTTAAAGGCTTTTCAAGTAATTTTGATAGGTACCACTTGTTGAGAACCACTGATACAGTCCACCTTCTCATTTTTATAGACAGGCAAACTAAGGTCTAGAGAAATGAAAAATGCCCTGACTTGGCAACTTTCTGTTTGAGAATATCCCTTAGGTGATGTTAGAGGTTTTGGCTGGAAAATTGGAATGTTTGCACGTTTTGCTAGCCCATTTCCTCCATTTTATTCATGAGGAAATGGAAACTCCAAAGATGGAATGATGTGCTCAATCCATCCACAACCATAGTAGTGAGTCACGGAGCAGGAGCGCTAGGACTAAGTATGGCATTTCTATCTCAGATCAGTGTTCTCTCTAGGAAGCACACTTTGTAGGAGTGTGTGAGTGTGTGTGTGTGTGTGTGTGTGAGTGACAAAGCCCTGGGGCAGCAGTTCTAGTCCTTCATTCTGGTAAGGTGGTCTCCCTGAAGTCCCTAACTGGAAAGAAGGTGGAGTAGGCAGAGGTCAGTGACCCTTAGAAGTTTATGCCCAAGGGGACTGGAGGGGATGGGGGAAGATCTAGGTGATCCCTGTTCCAAGCCTTGACTCTCACTCTTGTTGCACTGGGCTCTGAATCTCTGGTTGCCAATTCTCTCACCAGAAGAGGACTATCACCCCTCTGAGTGGGTGTCGGGTCAACAGCACAGACTTTAGGGAAAACTGAGTAGGACTCAGAAGAAAAAGGAAGAGACCCATTGTGAGAGGGGCTCATAGACTTCAGCCCACAGGTCTCTGCCCAAACAGCACAAGGCTCAGGACCAGCACAAGGGCCTGTGCCACCATGCCAGGATGTCTGAAACTCCTTTATGGCTGCTAATTAGGGCTGGTCACCCCCTCCCTACCAATTCCCAAAGCCTGACACACAGCTACTGCCCTTCGGCAGCAGATCACAGACCACTCGCCCATCCTTTGCGATATAGCTGAAATCTCCATCTCCAGGACCGCTAAATTTCCTAAAACCAGCAGCATTTCTTCTTTCTCATCCTACACATGTCAGAGTTGGGTGGAACCTTAGAAATCATGTGCTCATCTTCTAAGTGAGGAAATCAAGACCAGAGAGGGGAAGTGATTCACCCAACCTAACAGCATGGAAGTGACAAAACTGGGACTAGATTTCAGTCCATCTGGCCACTTACCTGTCCATCCATGTAATTCCAATGTTTCTGAACATGCATGGCTCTGAATGAGCTTGTGTTCCTTTAGTCTATGTAAAATCAACACTAAATCCACTTGGGAGGTATTTTTAGCTCATGCTCCTTTGGGTCCTTGAGTTTGCTCAGGTCTGCCTGTCTTTCTTGATGGTCTCTTGTATGTGTGGCACTTGTCTCTGAGGTGTAAGAGGTGTATGCCTATGGGCAATTATCTGTGTTTGTTTCTGTACTAGGATCATGGGTCAATGAGCTGCTGCTCGCCTGTATATGTCTCTATTCTTATGTGGAGGATATGTGTCAATTTGTGGTTGTTGGTTTTGCATCTGTGTACTTGTTGAGTGCTTAAGAGTAATTGTGATTCTGTATGTGTGAGTATATATGCTACGATTATGGGTCTATGGCAGCTGCATAGACCCATTGCTGATTTTCAAGTTGAAGGTTGTGCGTTTGCTGATCATTTGGATGTGTGTTGGTACACAGTGAAGATTGTGGGTCCAATTGCAATTGTATTGGGGTGGACTGCATGTTTAAAGGCTTAAGGGAATCTGTCTGCCTTTTGCTCCTGGGTTATGAGAAAATGTCTGTGGCTATGCGTCCAGGACATCAATGTGTTTGTCTCTGAGCCAAGCTCAGTCCTCACCCAGGCACCGGGGTCACGGTCACGTTCATGTTCCGTGGACGCCTCGGCACGGCCTCCCGAGGGGGGCGGGGCGTGGGGGCCCCCGCCTCTTGACCCCTGGGAGATGCCTCATTTCTCCAAGCTGCAGCCAGGGGCCTGGCCGGCGCCGCCAGCCGGGCCCCGCCCCCCCGGCCCCCGCCCGCTCATTGGCCGTGGCTGCGGTGACGTCATTGGGCTCGCTGACAGAACCCGGGCGCCCGGCGCTCTGGAGATATTGTCCGTCCCTCCCGGCTTTGTAGAGTCGTCGCCGGCTCACCTGGCCGCAGGCGCGTCTTGGCAGCTGCAGCCCGGAGCGGGGTGCCAGCCGCCGCCTCCGCCGCCGCCATGGTGTCCCCGGTCACTGTGGTGAGTGAGCGAGGAAGTGAGCCAGTTTCCGGCGCGGCCGGAGCCCACCGGCCTGGCCACCGGGCTTCGGCAGGCCGAGCTGCTGGGGGCCGAGGCGGGGCGGGGGTCCCGCGGCTGCCGGCGTCCCCAGGCGGGAGGCGGGCGCTGTCATGGCCCCCTGCCCCTCAGACCCGCGGCGCCCCTCCTCGCGCGCCCCCAGCCCGCCCGCGTGAGGGAGGAAAACAGTGGCCACGTGACTCGGAAGCGTGACTTTGTTGATCTCCGCGTATTTGGCGCGGGTCCGCGGGGTCCGGGCCCGGGAGAGGGAGGGGACCGCTGCAGTCCTCCGGGTTCTGCGTAGGCGGACCACAGAGAGGCGTGGGAGAGGGTGGGGGGAGGCTGGTAGGGTGACAAGGACCTTCTGGGAATGCTGTCCTAAGTTTGTTTCCTGACCCACCTCATTTCATAAACAAGTCGGTGGACGCCCCCGAGTCTAAGGAGCGCTGATAAAGCGCTGGGTGAAGAGGAGGCATTTTCCATGACACCCTCTCCTTTTCAGACTTTCTCAACTTGAACCTTTTGTTTCGTCTCCCCATCCTCCTTATTCTACTGCTGGGTTCTCTGTATCTGTCAGGGTCTCCCCAGCTACTGTCGGCATCTCTTTCTAGAAAATATGGGGCTGGGGGAGGGCACGGAGTGGAGGTTGATGCTTCCAAGGGCTGGCAGGTGGTTGCTGGGCATTGTGGGTCTGGGCATCCCCTCCAGCCTCCTCCTCTGACCATGCCCCTACCCTGACCAGCCTTAATTTCCATGGGAAGTGGAAGTCATCTCTTCTTCCTGCTTTTACCTCTGGCAGAACAAGGAAAGGCTTGGACCCTGAACCCACCCATCTTCCTCTTCCCAATCCTCATCACACTCTGATCAGTCCTTGTGTACCTGGTGGTCTGGGAGTCCCAGTGTTTCCTGAGTCCTGTGCTGGACAGCTCACCTAGCGACAGACACAATCACTTTGGGCAGAATGTGGGTGTACAAAAAACCCCAGCTGTTCCATATCACTCTCAGGGAATCTGTTAGCAGCCCAAGGAAAGGAGCTTCAAGGATCACAGATTCAGAACATCGCAGCAGCCCCCTCCCCCAGCTTGGACTCCGCCTGTAGTGGCCTTGGGTACAACCTTTCTTTAGCTGCCCTCTGCTAATCCAGCTGAGACCAAGTCAGCTGCTCTAACTTCCCCCTCTCAGTTCCCCGTCTCCCAGCCTGTCTGCTGGCTCCAGATCAGAAGCTGGGAAGAGAACCCCTCCCCGCTTCCTGCCTGTTTCTGGTGTGCCTTGAGTTACTCTTCTTCTCTGGGAAGTCAGGCTGACACACACCCCCAATCCTTGAAATCTTTGGTGTTTGAAGGACAGTTTTCTTGCTCCCAACTCATGGGTCCATTTGTCTTGCCAGCATCCCTAACATAGCTCTCCTTGCCCTTGATGCCACCTTTAGTCTGGGGCAGGTTGAGTGGAGGCTGAGGAAGAGATTGGTTGAGGAGAGAGGCTGTGGAGGCTGAGGTGGTTGGCACTGCCTGCCCTCCCACATTCCTTGCACACACCTGGTGTTGCCAGGGCCCTAAGGCTGTGCCCTGGCCTCATGCTGAGGATCACGAGTTGGCCAGTCGGGTGTCTCTGTGGTTTCCCACTGACTTCACTCCATTCCAGACAGCTGGGGGCTGTTGCTGGCACAGAGAGGGGCTGAAGGGGCCTTGAGGAGGGAGAAGGAGGGGGCAGGGAGGGAGAAACACACTAGGCTGCAGAAGGGGACATTATTCCAAAGTCTGTTTGCTGCCTAGTGAGTGACTACTCCAGCCCAGTCTCAGGGCCAAGAGTAGAGGCAGATGGCAACAACAGTGGAGCCCTTTCCCCTCCTAATATACTGAGCCTCAGGGCAGTGATGGGTTTGGCCACACCCTGCTGGCTGGTAGGAGCAGGCCAGGCTGGGTTTCTCTGTGTCAGTCTTCCCAGGTTGGGGGTGGAAGTGAGGTGGGGGTGTGGGTGGGAGTATCTCTGGGGTGGATACCTAGGCTGAGGGTACTGGCTGTAAGTCCCCAAGTTCTGAGTGCTGCCGCTGTCCTGTGTCCTCCAGGTGAAGAGTGAAGGACCCAAACTGGTGCCGTTCTTCAAGGCTACCTGCGTGTATTTTGTGCTCTGGCTGCCCTCATCTAGCCCATCGTGGGTCAGCGCCCTCATCAAGTGCCTGCCCATCTTCTGCCTCTGGCTCTTTCTTCTGGCCCATGGCCTGGGATTCCTGCTGACCCACCCCAGTGCCGCCCGCATCTTTGTGGGGCTTGTCTTCTCTGCTATAGGTGATGCCTTCCTCATCTGGCAGGACCAAGGATACTTCGTGCATGGTCAGTGGCCATCATAGTGGCCTGGGAGGAGTCCTGGGGCTGGGGGATAGAGGGTCCTGGGCTGTGGGCAAAGATTTGGAAGAGGGAGTTTTTGAACCAGAGTATGGGGAACCTGAGGGTTTCTAAGGCCAGGGACTGTGAGGGTCCCTGTTAGCGGATGACCTCTACAGGGTATCTAGTGATGAGTTCCAGAGTCCTTCAGGGGACTGGGGTGGTGGTCTTTAACTTTAGACCTTCCTATCTCTGTTATCCCAAAGCAAAGATGCTGGGTTATCCCAAACACTCCACTTCCCTATCTCCATACCCACTCTCACCCCATTACTCATTCTTCATCAAGCTTGCCCTCAGCTGCCTTTGCCCCTCTTACCCCCAGGTCTGCTGATGTTTGCTGTGACCCACATGTTGTACGCCTCAGCCTTTGGCATGCGGCCACTGGCTCTTCGGACAGGTCTGGTGATGGCAGTGCTGTCGGGCCTGTGCTATGCCCTCCTCTACCCGTGCCTCTCAGGTGCCTTCACCTACCTGGTGGGGGTCTATGTGGCCCTTATCGGCTTCATGGGCTGGCGAGCTATAGCAGGGCTGCGGCTGGCCGGGGCAGACTGGCGCTGGACTGAGCTGGCAGCTGGCAGTGGTGCACTGTTCTTTATCATCTCAGACATGACCATCGCCCTCAACAAATTCTGTTTTCCTGTGCCCTACTCTCGGGCAGTCATCATGTCCACCTACTATGCGGCCCAGATGCTCATCGCTTTGTCAGCTGTCGAAAGCCGGGAGCCTGTGGAAGACTATAGACTGAGCAAGGCCAACTGAGGTGCCAGGGTCTGGTCACCCCTCTCTTCTCCTGGGGCTGGGTCCCAGATCCTGGGCACCTACAGGAGCTGGATCAGGATGGCTGCAGTGCCAGCCTGGGGCAGCAGGTACTGCCTGGGGAGTTTGCAATTTTTGGAGTGGGGAAGCTGGAAAAGGATCTCCCTAGCAGACCTTGTGGTCCAGGACAATGCTGAGAGCTAAAAGAGCCAGCCAAACCCCTGACTGGAGCCAGAAGTAGACCTCTCCCCACCTCTACACTATCAGGACTTTAAAAAGCCCGCCTGGAAGGTGATGGTGCTCAGCTTCTTGACAACCCCCTTCCCCTACTAGGCGGAAGAGTCTGACGCCATGTGTTATGCCTAGGACCAATGGCAGTGCTGGGTTCACCCACTCCTCCACTTTCTCATCTGCACAGAGTTGAGGTAAATGGGAGAATCTGTACTGAGAAGACTCAGACCCAGGAGCCCCTTTCTCAGGCCCCTAGTTGGGGAGACTGAATGAGAGTGGAGCCTCCCTTTCTTTTCCCTCTTCTATCCTTGTTACTTGAACAATCTCTATCTCCAAGTGGTGGGTGGGGATGTGAAGACGTGTGGGTCCAGGCTAGGCAGGAGAGAGAACTTTGGTCTCAGAGCTTAGGGTCTCAAGAATTCAAGTGGCCCCATCTCTCTCTCAGGCAAGCCCAAAACTCAGGTCCCATACACCACCCTTAGATCCTATCCCTAAGGCTAGGGTGAACCATGCCAAAGGAAGGGGCCAGCCTCTGTGTGTGTGTGTGTGTGTGTGTGTGTGTGTGTGTGTGTGTAGTCTGTCTCCCAGCCTGCCCTTGTCTTTATCTACCATATGTCTCTGTCCTGCTGTCTGTCAAATGTCTCACAGAGAGAGGGCCTCAGGGAGCTGCTGAGGGGTGCTGAGCCTGGCTCAGGGAGCTGGGACCCCTCCCTTCCAACACACACACAATGCTTTCCTCCTTGCCTCTCCTACGCTAGGAGCAAGAGCAGGGGGCTCCGATGACACTCCGGGGTTTTAAGACCCAAGGCACATTCAATGCAAGGGGAGCAAGGGTGGGACAACTCCATCTTCTGCTGCCCATGTGAAAAAAAATAAAAATCAAGAGCCATTTGCTGCCCTGCTTGTCTGCCTGTGTGGCACGTGCCTATCTTGGAGAGGGTGTGGGTACATGGTGCCAGGGTCTCTGGCTCTCCTCACAGCCTAGTCACAGTCCTGGGCAGTGCATCTTGGTGCCAGGCTGGCTCCCTGGCTCTGGTGACGCTGTGCTGGTTGGAGTGTGTCTCACTTCCCTGGTGTGGGTGAGGATGTGGTTTAGGAGGATGGGGATGGGTAGTATTTGCCACTGTCCAAATTTGGCCTTGATGTACTCCCCTGTGCACAGGTGCCCAGCACCCTTGGTAATCTTTAGTTACCCTATGTCCTCTATTGCTGCCCACCTCCTTCCCTCCCCACCTGAGACCTGCTGCCTGCTCCAAAATGATCCAGATTCCCTTCAAGCATCTCCCTCATCTTGGACTCTGGGCTTAGTTGAACAGCTGGAAGCAATGGGATTAGATTGGCTGATTCATTCATTAGATGTAAAGCCCTGGCAGCATAATGCGTCACCCTACTGCAGGAGCATTTGCAACTTAACAGGCAATGCTCTAACCCAGAAGTAGAAAGGGAAGCCTTGGGTGGTGGTGGATATGCCATTAGTAGAGGTGTTGCACATTTGTGGGGATGTGATTTAGGAGACTCAAGTCTCATATGGGTGGTTGGATGAATCAGTGATTCCAAATTAGTTTTTACAGAGATTCCTGGTGAGGGAGTAGCAAATGAATGGGGGAAGGCAGGCTCAAGACCTCCTATCCTTATTTCAAGTCTCGTAGCTTCTTAGGTTGTAGGTTTGTTTGTTTGTTTTGTTTTTGGAAGGATTCCACTGAAAAATGTAAGCTTGAAACTTAGTAAGCTGGATGATCAATCCCTTCTAGTTCTGAACCCTGGACACTAAAGAGGCAAGATCTTGATCTTTTAAAAATTCTGAACTCTGAACACAAACCTACCTAGTGTGAATAAATGGGAGGGAGCAGGATGGAGAGAAGGATGAAGTCAGCAGGACTTGCCCCCAAGCTGAGGGGAGAAGGAAGGTGCCGTGTGGATGTGGAGGAGCGGAAGGGAAGTCCAGGCCCAGCCACAAGGGGGCTGATTAGTGCCCCGTGGGTGGGTTCGGACCAGGTTTTCAGGGGTCCAGGTCTGGGATTCCCTATCATGCAATCACATCCATCCCCCTTGGTCCCTGCTGTATACCACCCTGAGGAACAGGAAAGGTGAGTTTAGTTTATTGTCCCATCCCTTCACTGAATGTTTACACTGACAAGCACCAGACAGCAAACTGGGCTTCCTACACTGGTCGATGCAGAGGACAGGCCAAGAAGCTCCACATCATAATGGTCTCCTGATGCCTGGGCTGGGCTGGAGCTCACATAAGGTGCTTTGATTTCTTCTGCAGACTCTCAGTGATGGATGCTACAATTGACTTATCATCTTTGTCTGAAAGAGCAAAGCAAGTATTTGTTATATTAATGATGCTGGGGCTGAGGGAAATTCCAAACTGCTGGTCTTCCTTTCCAGGAAACTAGGAGCTGGACCCTGGGACCCTTAATTCTGGGTTGGCAGGGTGTAAAGGGGCAAGAGCTGCCATTTATCTAGCACTTAATATTTGCCAGACATTGTGCCAGGCAGTTCTGTACTCTCATTTAAGCCTCACAGTCCCATTTAGACCTCACAGCCTGAGAAAACAGGCTCAATGAGGTAGCTTGCCAAAGTCACACTGCTGGTCAGTGGTAGAACCAGGGCACTGGGCCCACATGCTGTGCTTACAACCAGAGTTGAGTTGTCAGGGATCTCTTTAGCTATGGAATGAAAGCTGGACATTGCCCATAGTGCCTTCCCTGGCCTAGTTCTGTTACACAGCTTGGCAGCCTCTCTAGAGATATCATGGTCTCTCCTGGTCAACATGGTGAAACCCCATCTCTACTAAAAATACAAAAAATTAGCTGGGCATGGTGGCACGTGCCTGTAATCTCAGCTACTCAGGAGGCTGAGGCAGGA